>NW_010973148.1:2037900-2148136 GCF_000737465.1 Haliaeetus leucocephalus
CTTTTCTTCTGCAGTGCATACTCAAGGAGAGTTGGGGGGTAAACCTTTTTGGTCTTGAATTGAGTCGGTGGTCATGATCTCCCCCTGTCGCCTTTACCTTTCCTCCAGTTACGGAAATAGTTATGAAAGTAGCATTCAGTCTTCTGGCTTTAAGAGAAGTGCTACTCATACTGAATAGCAACTGAGTAGTTAAAAGTAGTGGCTTGTGAGGATTTCTGCACAGAATGAAGAAAATGCAAGACTGGATCGGTTTTGTGCAAGGCCTGATATAACCAGATTTTCAGTAAATGTTTAACTTCATCTAATTTATGGATTTATTTATTTAACTGAGAGAATACCAAGCTTCAGTTTCAAATTCAGGTGGAATAGGGAAAGTAGCTAGCATATTCACAAAACTTAAACCCTCCTGCTGATCAGAAAATGCAGTATCTTCTCTTTGAACCATCCCATCCATTTGGTGAACTGTTAAATGAGAGCATCAGTGCATGTTAGCTCTCTCAAACTGAGATTCAAGACAGCAATTGCAAACAGCTCTTAAGGGAACACCTTAGAATTTGCTGGAAGTTCAGCCCTACCTTTCTCAATTTGCTGTTTTATTATTCTATTTTCTTTCACCCAATCTCTGTATTTTCAGAGCACAAAGCCCTTTATGGAGGATGCTAGTTTCTGTAAGATTAATGCCTAGAAAACTCTGTGCACAACCTGACAAATAACAACAGCTGCTCAGCACCCTCCTGCTATATCTGAATTAAAACATCTGATACAGCCCTCATGCTTTAGCTTTATTTATTCACACAGTTTCTCATCACCTGGCTGAACAAAAGGATTCTGGTAACATGAACAATTTAATGTTTAAGGACAAAGAAGCTGCAGCATTGCATTAGTAATCTGAGAATAAAAAATAGCCTTAACAAAAAAATCACCCTCGGCTGTCCATTCTCCAGAGAAGCATCACAGCTTCTTTATTCTTGACTTTGCTGTTACTATTGGATATTGAAAGAAATCCTCTGAGTTTTCCCACTACAGAACTCTAAAGCTAAGTGGTCATGTGTGACTCCTTCTTTACTGCCAAACAACTAAAGCAGCAAAATCAATACTAGGATTGCAAAAGTTTATGTACATACTTTCCCTGACAGGGAATAAGATTAGCTTGTGTAACCAGTTTTCTCCATACCTGAACAATCATGGAAAGAAGACACAAAAAAAAGAGGAAAAGCCTGTTCCACCTCCCATTCAGCTATTTTTCATCATGTTGGCAGTCTGCTCTATGTCAGTACCGTGTTACATTTGTCTTGGGTCCAGAAGAGGAATGAATGCCTAAGAAATATAAAGAGGAGACATATAGAGAATAACAAGGAAAGAAGTAAGGAAAAAATGGAGACATTTTGAAAAAGAAGAGGAAATTAGTGGAAGGTAGAGATAGCAGTCAGAAGTAAAACCAGAAACCATGTCACACCAGTAGCTAAGGAGTCTTGCAGCAACAGAACCACACTGAGCTATTCTCAGCTTGGATATTCTAGCTCAGGCAATTCAACCAAGCACAAGTTTGTCAGGAATTTGTAAGATAACATGCTCTCAGCTGTGTGGTGTTGTCTGTTTCTTAATAAGTCTGTGTGTTAATGAAGCTAATAGAAAGCATGTGAAACATCCTCGGTTTTCCTTCTTTTCTAGGCAAACTAGAATTTGTATTTTCCCCTGAGCAGAGGGTAATACTTTGCAAGACTATCAGGACATTTTTGCAAAGACCCCAATGACCCTGCCACAGTGATTTGTTCAAAATCCCTAAATCAAAGTCTGAATCTAGATTTATAAAATGTAGGTAATATAGAATACAATTATCCTCCCACTGTGACAATGAGAAAAATGTTGCCCATTAGACTAAATCTTTAATCTCTACATCACTGAAAGTATTTTTCTCCATAATTCAATTACAGATTTTTAAGTGAAATAATGTTCAGATTCAGCAGGAATTCAGATACCCTTTCTGGTTCCCCACAGCCATCTAGTACTTGTTCTTAAATGTTCCCGCTTACATCTTTTGTAGCTTGGATATTGTAACTTGCTTACTATACCATTCACTGTTGTTCAAAACTACATTCTCAAGTAATCTTTACAAGAACAAATTCATAATTTATGAACAAATTATTTAAAGTGAATATAGAAATCTCCATAAAGGGTGCCTACGGACACTTGTAGGAAGATGCTGGTTTTTTGATCAGATGCAAAGTGTTTTAAAAGCAGACACATAGGGGTTTTTATTACAATTGGTTTTGACTTCAACTGCATATTGCTGCAAACGATAAAAGCAAATTTCTTTTAAGAATTGTTTTCAGCTGCTCTTTAGTACCAGACAAGTGTTTATCCTCTTTTTGCCTCAGATTCATCTGCCTGATCAGCAAGGCCAGGAAATGGGTTCTGAAAGATGGCTGCCATTCTTCCGCAGCTATATGAAAAGTGGAGAATAGTCTCAATTCCTGTATTAACTCAGGCACTTTCTGCAAGTGCACCCTTCTAAAAGCAACATTCTGGTGCCCAAGAAGTTTATCAGCTATCAATAATGTGTCAACTGCCACTGCTCTGTGAGCTTTCTCTACGCGTTTTATCCCATAAAGGACTTTATCAGAGCTATATGGAAGCATCTGGTGAAAGTTTTCCCACGTTATCGTCTCAGCAACTGCTTTTGTACCCATATGATGACCAGACACAACAGGATCACAAAGACCTTCCTTTAGAAAACATTCGTGTCTGGAAGATGAATGGACTTGAGGGACCTTAAGCTGACTTAAGCAGTATTTTCTTCTCCACCCTCTGAGTCGGCTGGAACAGGAGCAGCACAACATGGCCCTGAGACCCCCACGCCGGCAGCAAGCGCATGTGGCTGCACCAGAGCCAGCGTGTTCCCTGAGGCCCAGCTCCACTGGCTCCCCGAGGCTTTGTCACCCTTCTACATCCAGGCAATGCCCGTTTCAGCCTTTGCAACCGCATAGCCCCGTAACACCGTGCTGCCACGACCGCGAGCTTTGTGCTGGGTGTGCAAGGCCTGGCGGGGGGGAAGGCTTGCCAGGCCTCCTCTGCCTCCCCTGCTCTTGACCTACCTGCAGCTTCCTTTTACCTGGTTTATCTGAGACAGCCATTTCTCTAGTTGACGAGGTCCTGTAGCTTGTGCATTTTAACTTGTCAAAAAAATCTTTGCATGGTACCGCTATGGTTTTATGACTGACATAAGGATGAAGGACAGAGAAATACAGGCCAGGTGCCTGAAAGGAGAGGCCCTGAAAAGTAGAGACACGGCCTGCAGGGGAGAGGAGTATGGACATGGGATCTTAGGACATGAGGTACTGTCTTGTGCCCACAGCTATGAACCATTTACTAATGATCGAGGGGGTTTTGTCTGGGGTCTTTTTGGTTTTGTGGGTTTTTTTAAATAGAAGACCCAGAAGTGGACAAAAACAGTTATCAGGGTAACAAAGAACAAAGAAATAGTATCTAACATACATAAAAGGCACTATATATAGTAAATTCTGATATAGCCTGGAGCTATACACCAATGGAGGAATAGAGAGGTGTAAAAGCATGTTAGGAAATATAAAAGCAACCCCAAATGGAAGCTAGAGGGATAAAGAAGAAAACAGCAACTACACCACCCGTCGTATTCCTGACAGCAAAGTACTCCAGAGGCTTCTGACGTACAGTGTTGCCCTTTCTAGCAGTCTGAAGCTACCGACAACCGAAACTAGCAACAACCAGCTACTGAAACTCACTATCTTTTCAAAATTACTAATGTGGTTTTTTTTGTACTGGTGTGGTTGTCACTATTCCCATTTCAATGTAACCAATACAATCATCTTATTAAAAATACTATCTCCCAGTTTAGTTAATTCTACCTACCCTATTCAGCACAAGTCAGGGGCTTGCACTCAGCTGGGGCTATATACGAGTACCTTGGTGAGACAAGGGGTGAAATCACCAAATTAACAAATGCCAAGAGTTCAAGCCCCTAGAGGGGATTTTTCTTTGTACAACATCATTTTCCTTCCATTTTGTGTAAATTTGTGTGCATTCACAAAAAATAGGAAACATCCTTCATTTTGATTTTAAAGGGGACTTGTTCATTCTAATCATCCATGATCGCAAACACCAATGCTCAACTGACATTAACTGAAGTGTACCCTGACTTCAGACACATGTGTAAATTAAAGCAGGTGAAGAGAAATTTCACGATACATGGTGTAGAGAGATTTAACATTCTTTTTACATTTGCATGTGCACAAACTTCTGTCACAGAAATTTGTCTGCATTTAAAGGCAAAGTTTCTAATAAGTTACCACCTGGAACATTTTGGAGTTGATATCCTACTTAAGTAGAGATGGCCATCTTTCTCCCTTGAAGATTTTTATTTCACATTATCCACAGTTTCATAAAACATGGTATTGTCTAATTTATACAAAATTCATAGTCTTGTATATGTTAAAAAAAAAAGTGTAGCAGCATCTTCATTTTGATTTGAAGTTAAATTTAGATTCACAAAGCATGGATGTGGTATGGTAAAAGGCAAAATTTGTGTTTGCAAATGGAAACAGCTGCCCAGTACTTGCAGCAGAGTAGCTGAATGTACAAGATACAGTTTAGAAAGCTACAGCAAGTAGCTCCTGTACTCTAGAGACAAATGGCACTTTGGAGTTCTGCAAACAGTCTTATTGAAAAGTGAGAGGGGAGAACTCTCATATACATCTTTTCACTTTATGAAAAATAAAGCCATCTCATTTTATTCTCCCCAAAAGAGAAAGGTATTTGTTTTTCTTTCTCACTTAGAAATGCCAGTTCTTTCTAGACAGATATTAGTGTCATAAGAAACAAAACGAAATAGAAGAAAAATAACAACTCAAGAAAAGAAAAAAAAAAAATCTACCTATTGGAAATTCATTTTCTGCCTTTGTGTTTGTTGCTGACTGTTTAATGTCAGTATGTAGCATGCTGTGCTCACAGTGAAGTGCTCTAGAGTGGCAAGGAAATACTATAGCAGAGTTTAAGGAAGAAAGAGAATTCCTCATTGTTTTACATGTTAAGCAGATGTTGTCGGGGCAGATGGAAAAAAGAAAGCAAAATACAGTCTTTAAAAATATTTTCAAGGCTAATTAAAAGAAAATTTCAGATTAAGTAAAAACAATTTGCAATTTCCATTGCAAATGTCACCAAGATGACAGAATTCTAAATATTTTCTCATTTTAAAATTTTATTTTAAGAAATATCATCCTTCATACGCTACACCAAGAGAAAAAAAAATTGTTGTTGGATTCTAAGGCACATTCAGAATCTTTGAATGCAAAATAACCCTTTTGTGTAGAGTATCTAAAAGTAAATCACTTCTACTCAATGGATTCCCTTTTACAATTCCAAATTTACCCCCAAATCTGTATCTAATTAATCTAAATGAAGAAAAAATGCAACAGGTTGAAGATGGAAAGAAATAAAAGGGAAATAAGCCAGCAAAACCTGGAGAAATCTGAAGCTTTTATAGCATCCTGATCTCACACAATTAAACTCAATGAGAATTGGCTGCCAGACTAAGAGAAGAATGAAAGAAGTCGGACTAAAGTTTCTGAAGAAGGAAATCAATGTTCTGGGTTTACAACTGAGTACATTTTTGTATTACAGAGATTAGAAGTCAGAGTTAATCAGTTTATAAATTTCTATTTAATTAGGCATATACAATATATTCTGACCAGGTCTTGTTTTGGTTTGTTTTTTTTTTTTAAATTCTCACATACCAACAGTAGAACTGTTGAGACCACATACTTCTGGTATTCATGTGTATATGTTGCCCCGCATTGTACTGTGGCAGTGGGAAGTCTGACAAAGCAATATATGAATCTGCTAGCACTGTTGGTCCAAGGGAGCAAAACCAGCCACCCCCACCAGTTATTTCCACCATGAAGAAAAGCATATAAAAAAAAGACCAAAAAATGAAAGTCTGTTAACATAAGTTACAGTCAGGTATTCCTTTATTATGTACAAGAGAAAAAACAACACCAAATCTGAAATAACCCTCAGCATATGTCAAGAGCAAATATCATGAAATGGCTAAAACTGTACACAGCAGCAGAGGTACTCTCTAAGAGACTGGCACTTGTTTCCTGAATGCAAGCACTCACCCTCGTCCTTCCAGATTTGCTGCATACTACAAGAAATTTTATTACCTAAGTAAGTGTCAGAGTATAACCTTCAATTAAAGGCAGAACTGTAAATCATGACCCCACACAAACCAGAAAGATTAAAAGCTAAAAATGAAATAAAATGCTATTTTTGTTTATCTCTTATTTTTGAATGAGTTACATAGTGTTATGGAATCTGACTCATCACTTTTTAAATCTTTATAGGAGCAATATGTCATATGTCATTGAATGCTTGTAAAAATAGCTATTAAATACGGGAAAATATTTGAAAAATAATAAAAAAACACTTAGCAAGCTGCAAGTCAAACATTCAAACCTGGTAATTATCAAAATTAACATGTTTTAAGTTCACCTGTTTTGTAAGTATATTTTTAATTACAGCATCACAGATAGGTTTTTTCCCTACAGATTTATTTGTATCATCCATTGTCCTCACTAAATAGTGTTCATGTACTGAGTTACTATTTGTTTTTTGTAGCACAGTGTGGCTAAGGAGTGTGGCTCCTTAAGATTTTACACTAGTCACGTTCATCTTTGAAAAGGAAGTAATTAATTTTCTCTCAAGTTTTTTAGTAGCATTCCCCATGCTAACACTGAAAGGTTTCTCAGATATCAGCTTCACAATTGTCATAGATGGAGTGATGCACTTCACTTGTAAGAGAGAAGTAGCAATGTTTATTGATAGAAAACAGGGATTTAACAAAGTTTGATAATAAATGTGACAGTGGTTTAACAAGATTCGATGGCAATGTATGCTTGATTATTTACTGCATAGAGGACAGGGTCAGACAAAACTCTCAGGGAGACCCTCCCATAGAGTCATAAACTCCTTCTCAGAGGGAAGTTCAGGGGCGGCTGGATCCAGACTTAGTCCCAGACTTGGTCAACAGTTTATGTCTAAAGGATTGTATGCGCACAAGCAATCCTTTATATCACTTAGTTAGGATTTCAAAGTTTAGTATACTATTAACTGCTTACCGAGAATCTGTTGATCCTGGCGTGCAGCCTGCTGCCACGCAGGAGAACTTGACAGGCTCTGGGCTGGCCACTAGTTATGGAGTGAGGCAACTAACTTACAGTCGTATTTACATACCGACTACAGGTGTTAGCTTCTTCCAAATTTGCCTTGAGCCAGACATGGACCAGCACTGTGGTTCGGTGGGTGCATTGTTCAAATTAGCCCTTGGCTATTGTGTTGTTACCTGTCTCCCCTGAATCCACTTTGAGCCAGATGCAGCCATCACGACCAGATTACAGCCCCCACTGATGGTTATCACTTCAGCAGGGTTACGAGAAATACAGGTCAGGCTGGGGGGAGGGGAGCACACCACCACAGCGATGTACCTACCAAATTACAGGGGAAATAAGGTTATTTCACTTTATGAAGGGGAAAAAACAAACAAACAAACAAAAACCCAACAAACAACGACAGCTAGAATCAAATCAGAAGTATTTACAAATATCTACAACGGAATACTTAAACACTCTATGGCATCTTAGATGATCAAAGCTCAGATGCCACTGATCTCAGAAGCCACTGTAAATGTTCAGCATTTCTGCAAAACAGACCCTAACCTCTTAAATAAGGTATCAGGAAGGGTATATAATTAGGAACGACCTGTTTGGTTTAATCAACAGCTATTTCTGAGGAAGAAGCAGTAATAAAGTGGTCTCGACCAATATCACTGCTGACTAGGTGACCTTTGGCAAGCTGCTTTCCCTGCCTCTGTTTTATCACCTCTTCTTGTAAGACAGGTGAAGTGTTTTGGCTAAAATTTTCAGAGACAAAACCAAAACAGAACAACAAAAAAGCTCTACAGTTGATAGCATAATACTTCTAACTTTGCCCATACTCATAGAGCATCAGTCAGGTACGTGTGTGCCTTCTGTGTATAAATGAGGATAACAATGTAATCCTTCAAGTAAGGATACAGGCATATCTTCTAAACCAGTCCTGAACTTCAAACTTTTGGGTAAATGCTGAGGTAAGTACCCTGTGTTTATATCTATTTGCATAGTTTTGATTTTTTAAATTATTTTTATTAATACTATACCATGAAGATCTAAGCTGCTCTACAGTAGACCTTCATCACCCTAAGGAATATTCAAGAGAAATCCTAGAAATAATACTAATAAAGAAGAGAAGTTTGTGACAAGAATCCTGGGGTGAATACTGTAACATCTATCCAGAGGCACTGTAAAGGAAAATGGTTGATTCTGCTTGTGCTTTATCTGTGTTGTTTTAATCTCAGGCTTCTTTGGAGAACCAGGAATACACTTTT
This sequence comes from Haliaeetus leucocephalus, assembly GCF_000737465.1. Lineage (NCBI taxonomy): Eukaryota > Metazoa > Chordata > Aves > Accipitriformes > Accipitridae > Haliaeetus > Haliaeetus leucocephalus. The sequence continues at coordinate 2,046,356 of NW_010973148.1, forward strand.
TCAGCTTTACATAAAACTTGGCTTCTGAGCATTTTAGTTAACTTCTGAAGCATTACCAGATGCTGCAGCTTCTATTTAGGGCATAGGGCTCTTGTGGATATGAAGGCTTTTTGTATTCAGAGTTTATCTTGTCTTCAGAATTAGAAGTTTTCTTCCCATGTGCCCCAAGCAACAGAATAGCATCTCTTCTGCAGCAGGAGTGTGATCTAATGCCTAGGATCTCTGGGAAGGGCATCTAACGAGTGTCCTGCTATTGCAGTATCCCAGGATTCTGGCAGCGATACGGCTCTGGCACGCTGGGGCTGCCGCTGATGGAGGCGGCCGACGCACGCGGGCACAGAAGGGAGCCAGAAGCTCTGCTGAGGGCAGTGCCTACAGGCTGGGTGACAGCGGTGTCATGCCACAGTGCACCGTCCCCAGCACCAGCCCTGAAGAAACAGCCCCTGCCCCATCACAGGCTTCCACCCAGAGGGAGGACACAAGTCTGGGGCTGTGGGGGTGCCTGGTGCCCCTCACCAAGGCTGGGAGAGGGCAGGTAGGGTCCTCACCCCCAGGAGGTGCGAGCTGGGGGAAACTCTGTGTTTTCAAGGGCAGGAACGCCTGGAGGAAGTCGGCAGGCTGTGCGGCATCTGAGCTGCTCAAAAGGAGAGTGGATGAGGGAAGAGCAGTGGATGGTGTTTATCCTGACTTTACCAAGGTTTTTGACACTCGCTCATAACATCCTTATAGATCAGCTGATGAAGTATGGGTTAGAGAAGTTGGAGAGTTGCTGGGCTCAAAGTGTTGCGATCAGCAGCACAAAGTCCAGCTGGAGGCAAGAACTAGGGCTGTACTCCAGGGGTGGTTACTAGGGCCAATATCGTTTAATGTCTTCATTGATGACCTGGATGATGGGAGTAAGCGCTCCCTCAGCACGTTTGCAGATGATGCAAAACTCGAAGGAGTACTGATACGCCAGTCGGCTGTGATGCCATTCAGAGCTCTGTACTTTGACAGGCTAGAGAAATGGATAAACAGGAACCTCGTGAAGTTCAGCAAAGGTAAATGCCAAGTCCTGCATCTGGGAAGAAATAACCCCACGCACCAGCACAGGCTTGGGGGCTGACTGGCTACAAAGCAGCTCTGCAGACATGGACCTGGAAGTCCCTATGGACAACAAGCTGACCATAAGCCAGGAATGCGCCCTCATGACAGAGAGAGTCAACAGCCTCCCGGGTTGCATTAGGCAGAGCACTGACAGTAGGTAAAGAGAAGTGATCTTTCCTCTCTGGTGAGACACATCTGGAATGCTGGGTCCTGTGCTGGGCTCCCCAGTCTGTCAAAGACATGGACATATTGGAATTGAATACAGCAAAGAGCCACAGAGCTGATCAAGGGACTGGTGTGTCTGACGCAGGAGGAGAGGCTGGGGCAGCTGGGACTGTTCAGCCTGGAGAAGAGAAACCTTAGAGGGAAACTTATGAGTGTGTATAAATAACTGATGGGGGGAGTGAGGAAGATTGAGCCAGACTTTGCTCAGTGGTACCCACTGAGAGAACAAGAAGCAATGGATGAAAACTGAAATAGAAGAAAAGCCATCTAAATGTAAGACTTTTTTTTTTTCATTTCATTTTTTACAGTGGGGGTGGTCAAACTCTGGAACAGGTCTCCCAGAGAAATTGTAGAGTCTCCATCTTTGGCGATATTAAAAACCAAGCTTGACACAGCTATGAGCAACCTGCTGTAGTTGACCTTAGTTTGAGCAGGTGGTTGGTCTAGATGATCTCCAGAGGTGCCTTCCAGCCTCAGCCATTTGGTAATTCTGTGATTACAGACTTCAATATCTCTGGGTCTCAGGTTTGTCATATATTGCATTTTGATGGCAAAGGGATGGAGTTCTAGGCTTTTTTCCAAACTAACAATCTCATTGGTTATCTTGAACTGAAGGTAAATTAACTTGACAGAGAGTGGTTGGTCCCATGTTCCTATGCCAATTCTAAGACAGGTAACTTTGCTTTTGCAATGTCTATAATAACAAGAGATGCTGTTTAAATAGGCAAAGATACCTCCCTGGTATTTGGAGATTAAATTTAGAAGGAGTAATGAAAATATCCACAAGTGAAAGACAGAGTTCGTTGGACTCTACCACTTCCTCATTCTAATGGTTTTAAAGTCTCAGGGTACTAGAAACTGAAATTTGGCAGAGGCTAACTGAGATCATAAAAATACTTTGTGATATGTCCCAAATCAATTGACTTGTGAACTCCAAAAAATACATGAGTAAAACATGCCAATTGCTGATGGCATACACAGTATAAGATGCAGGAAAACGGAATCTCCCTCTTCCTCTGCATCTATGAGATATAGAACAGCAAAAGAATTAGTATGAGATCCTATAAAGTTTGTATTGCAGTAACAAAAGGGTCAAATTATGGCATAATAGACCATTGTTAACCTCTGAGTGTCCTGTTATTTCAACATAGTGACTTTTTTTTTTTTATATGGAATAAATATATGCACTGCAGCACAGTTCTTTACCTATTACGGATTCACTACATCTTGTTCAAGAAAGGAATGATCAATCAAATTATCCCTATGACTGATTAAGAGAAAATATGGTTATTAATATATTTTAACTCTGTTGCAGCTGAAAAGTATGAAATCCAAAACTGAAAACTTTAAAATAGTAATAAATTATCCATGCTTGCTCACTAATCTCACCTGCCCAATTGTTTTCCTTATAACATAGGTGATCAGCTGGTTTTTTTCGCCACACTCAGTCTTTCCAGCTTCTTTTTTTCTGAAAAATCTACATGTTCATTGAAATCTAACATGCTCCCTTTAAAGTGCCTTCATACAATGGCTCTTTGGTGCTTTGCAGGTGTAATAGAATATATTATACATCTTTTCTGCACCCAGAAAGGGTTCATTTGTTTCTTTTTTTATTTTAATCTCTAATCTACAAATGCGTGATCAACAGTGAGCAAGAAAAAATGATAAGGAAATAAATGAAATACCAATGATAAATGCAAATCTGTTGTTTGAAACAAAGGCTTCCACAGGTGAAAAGAGCAGCTAAATTTACCCAAGAATTAGATGGGAAAAGAAGATCAAAGGAAGAAAACCAATCTCCTTTTTTTTTTTCTTTTTGGGGGGGGGGGATTTGGGTTTTGGTTTTTTTTTTTTTTCAATTTGGGTTTTTCTGTTTGTTTTTGTTTAGTGCAAGCCTTCAGCAGGCTTTTGAAGAAAGGCTATTTAAGCTGGAAGGTGGAGGTAGAAAAACAAGATAAATTTTGGTACTTTTGTCAGCAACACTCTATAGGTGTTCATCATTATAACAGTGTGCCAGCATTGCAACAGCACTTGTTGACAACCATGCATGTCTTGCATACAAAGGAGCAGAAGAGGAAGAAGAGGCTGCAACATTCAGATTTATGCACTTAAAATATAATTTTAAAAATATAAGTTTTCCGACCCTCAAATATTTTTATTTCAAGCTGATCAATTTCACTAAATGAAAAATCATGTATGGTGTGATTGAAAGGGAAATAAGGAGATGAAGAGAACATCCCAGTGAGATAAGATATGAAGGGTGTTTGAATGGTCTGAACAGCTGTTTATGAAGAACACAGTATAGGAAGTAATCATATTATACCAAAGACTGTTATATTGTAAGTACAATGAATTTTTAAGTTTAGGCTTTAACTGCATAGAAGAAACTATCATACTATTGATATTACCTGGGTAAGATTTAATTCTACTACATATGACTTTCAGTAGTATCAGGATGCTCAATAGCCTTGTTTTAAATTCCAAAACCACCTGAAAGAGTTAATCTTCTCCCTAGGCCCCTTCATACTATGGTCACTTTGTGCTATAAGCACTTAGAGAAACCGCAGTCCTATGTATGTCGCACTTATAAGGGTTCCCAATATGAATTATTTAAACTCCTTAGCCAGAAGCTGCAAGAATTACAGCTTCAAGCACGTATCCATGATTGCAGAGAACCTGTGCAGTCCTACTGTTGGAAGAGGGAACCAAAAAGGAGAGGAGGCACTTTGTAATGCTCATGGGCACTCTGGGACTGTGAATTCTTCCTTTAACTCTGCTGTCCAGGTCAGCCTTTCAACCGCTCCTACATATATCCCCAGTTTCTAGCTTGTCTACGAAGACTAAGGTGCAAGAGCCCACTGGTACAGCCTATGTGAAGACTGCGTATAACTCTGTTAAACACAGTTACAATCATATTCACATCTGAAAACAAATTGGATTAATTTATTATTATTATTTATTATTATTATTGTTCCTTGCTCTTACCACTAAAGCTCTGAACTCCAAATATAACTGCTAAATATATTCTGTAAATAATTGCAACATGTTGCTTTTCTGGAAAGCTAAATTTGCACTGACAGGCTCAGCCTGATCAAATGCATGCTTAGCGCCAAAAATAGCCTTATTTTCAAAACTAACAAACAAACAAAAAATCTTTTATCAAAGAATTCAGGTAAAGAACTGAATGCCCAACTGAAATAAAGGGATAAGACACTGGAAATGAAGATTGTTGGAAAGGTTAAAGAACTACTAAAAGGTATTGCTATATCAAAGCATGTCTACAGGAGGCTGCTGTAAGCTTCAATAAAAGAAACAACATACCAAGCTTTCACACATAAATTACTCCAGGTTTTCATTCTTTCCCTTTCAAGCCTGGCCACTGTTGGGGTTTTGGGGGGGGGGGTTCTGTTCTTGATTATTCTGGGCAATGGATTCTCCACATCGCCAGGCCTTTATTTCAGGATTCTTTCTCTAAGATATTCTTCATGTAATGATTTTCCTCCTCAGAAAAGAAATCGATTTTTCATTAAGGTTTTCAAAAAATTTTATCTTGATTACTTCAGTACAAATGTCTCTATCATGAACACAGGGAACTTAAAATGATCATTTTAGTGCATATGGATACTTACAGTAAAACGTAGAGCTCCTCAGCACCACCCAGTTCAGTGGTTCAGGTAAAACTTATGCTGATAGGATTGTAACTTGTAATCACTATCAAGAACTCGGGGACCGCTGTCAATTTAAAAAGAAGTCATAGACTCAATAATTCCTGGGGATGTAAATTTTGTCCTACCTGTATTAAATGCTCCCTCTCTCCCACAGAATGTGGTGTGCTATTCTAAAATATCTCTGTGTTCTAGTTTGCCTCACTATACTAAAAAAATAAAATAAATAAATAAATTCACAGAAATCTTTTTTTATAGTAACAGTGCATCATTCAGCTTTGATATAGCTTTGAGTAGAATTCAGCTGGGAATGAAATTGAGCAATTAATCACAGAACTTTCCTATTTCCAATCTCTAGAATTCTGCTACTTTCTATCTAATTTGCCCCACTCATCCAAAGCAGCACTCCCTAGGAGTTTATCTGGTCTCATAAATATCACAAGCTATGGCTCCTTTGCTTCATCACCCAGCAATATGTTTAACAGATCCCAGGCCAGAAGTGATTTCTGAAATTATGAATCTCCTTCTCCCTTTGTAATTGCTTTCCATTTCTCATACTTACTCTTCCTTTTCCCTTTAAATAATTTCTCTTTGCTATTTATACCCTTCTATGATTTTAAATTGCAACTACATGTCCTTCTGCATGTCATCATTTAGACAAATTTGACAAAATTTGGGACTCATCTCTTGATGACCTCAAATTATTAATCTTTTTTCTTTTTTTTTTTTTAATTTTCTAGTTTGTAGTGTCCTTGCCTCACAAAGGATTGCATGTGCTCTCAAAGGATCAGTGAAACTCCTTTAGGAGTTGTCTTGATGATTTTACCATGGTGGCTTCCAGAAAGGAATATGTGCTTATAATATATATATATCTGACAATATATGTTTTAAGATCTGTTAAGCAAGACTTAGCTATTTGGATTGGTTGCTACCATGAAGATTTAGTTTTGCACATCACCTTCCTCTGTTAAAATTAACACAACTCTGCTGTTTATTGACAAAATCTATTGACAAAAAGCAATTCATAAGCTAACAGCAGCTGAGCAATTTTCATTATTATATTCTAATCAAGATTTTCAGTAGTCTAAAATTAGATGACTAAAAATATATAGTATTTAAGTGATCTGCTTTATAAAAACACTTAAAAAACCATCAGATATCAGTAGAGCTCACAGAACTTCAGGAATATTAACTAAGAGCAGGAGTCAGCCTATTCAGATGTAACTGAGTTTAATTGCATTCCCTGCAGCAAATAAAAATTTTCATTTATCCATGCTGTATATTGGAAATATTTGGATGATCTTACCTCAAAGGGTGCTAGTGCCTGCCATTCTAATAATGTTCTTCATTCCTGTAGTACTTTACTTTAAAGGGTTGGTTTGTTGTTCGGGTTTTGTTTTGTTTTGTTTCTAACATGGCTGCCATGATCTTGGTGCTTACTTGCATGTTGGTAGCAAATACCATCTTGCCCTTTGTTTGCATGAATCTACCAGCTGCAATAAATCAGCTCAGACATTTTAGTATATAATGAAGAACACTAGATAAATTATGGAAAAACTTTTTTGTCATCTATTGCCAAGTTTTGGTCAATACGATTGATACTAAGAAAAGTAACATTGCTGCAGGGAGTTCTCAAGGCTAAAACACCCTATTTCACATTCATTAAGGTTCTAAGTTCTTTTTTCCTTTTTCCTTCATAATAATTATATCTATATACCACAGAAACCCTTTTTGGAGTGTGTTTGCTCTCCCTGATTGGATTCAAATGAAAAGCTGCCTTTCTCTGGGCTGATTTCTTTTTCCTGTCTAATCAGCAGCATGGCCTGAATCCTAATTACAGGTTAGGGACTTAATGAATAAACTTCAAGAATATTAATTTAATGCTTGAAATACCAGCAAATAGAGTGAATGTTTTATTTGGGGCTTGCTTCATGAAGTCTCCTTTTAGTGGTATTAGAATTTAAGGTTTAAAATGAGAACATGGTGAAAAACAACATTTAATCTTCAACAAGAGTAAATTAGTAGAGAAAGAAATAGGGAGGCGAATGAAAGTGGGGGGCGGGAGAAGGAAAGTAGCTATAATAAAACCGTGATCTTAAAATTAATGATCTCACACATTTTAAATTATTTTTACCTACAACAGTAACATCTAAGCCACCAGAATATATATCACTGATAATTTTTCAGGTAAAATTAATTATTCAAATAGATTTGAGTTCATGTTTGTTGAACAGTCAACTTACACCTCCATCTTGGTGTCCAGTGAAGGATTTGGGTTTTCTTCTAGAGTATTGTATTACCTCTACAGCTGATGGGAACAAGCTGGTGCTTTTGAACACCTCCAGAAGGAGATTCTGTGTGTTCCTCTGGTTTGAGTTTGAAACTCGGGTGCCTATCTCCCTCTAGGGGCATTCAAAACATTCATTGGGCTAAGGGCATTAACTGGCCATATTGGTAGCTGAGATACTAAGGAGAAGAAATTTTCTCAGCACCTAGAAGTAAAGGTTCAATCTCCAGACAGCTTCTTCCCCAACATGAATTCTCCTATGCTGTCATTCAACACCAAGTCTATAACCACAGGCTTTTTACTCAAAAGACAATTTACTGGCCTCCTCTGAAGCCTTTTTGTTTCTTTACTAGGACTCTGAAGAAAAAAAACTTATTAGTAAACAAACTTTGAAATATTTTGATACCGTTCCCTTCTCTTTCTGTCCTTTCTTTTAAACAATGGTACAGAAGCTTCATTCCCTTTTTGTTTGTTTGTTTCTACGGATTTTTTTAAAGAGCAGGGAGAGAAAACTTCTTTGTTTTTATGGTGACTGATGAAAAAGGAAATATAAGAGAGGGAATCTGGTGCATCAGGACTTGGCTACCAGCAGCTTTAGAACGTGAGCAGACACCAGCAGGATTAACTGCTAGAGCTTAAACAGAAGTTTTACAAATGCCTTTAAGCACCCTCAGCACTTGGATCTGTTTTTCTCTTGGAGAACTTCCTGGTCACCATACAAAAACCTCTCTTTTCTCTTTGGGTTTTTGGTTGCGGAGGGAGGAAAAATTAGCATAATGTTGCACATAGTAGAGAGATGAAATTGTTCATTTGTACCTAGTCAAGGCACAAGGACCAATGGAATGATTAAGAAAATTAAACTAAATTAATATTTACCCTGGGGAAAGTTAGGAAAGGAAATATGTTTATGACTACAGAACTCAAACATATTCATTGGCTAATGGGAGTTCACATAGACTCAAATTGCAGTTCTTCTCTGCAGAGAAACCTCAGTCCCGCATGTTCCATTTAATTAATGCTGATCTGTCTTTGCTGTTGAAGAATAGGAATGATTCTTCTTTTTCTTTAATGGCTTTACTTTTAAATTTCATTCCATGGGCAGAAGGAAGAAAAGAATAAAACTCTTAAAATTGTCAATCATTGTTAAAACATATGAAAATGTAAACATTCCTACAGCTATGTCCTTACAGTCTCACTGTGGAGTTTTACCCTTCACTGGATTAATTAAACCCATTGAGTTAGAGTTCCATTTAAGTTTTTCAGAAATTTCTGTCTTTTCTCCAATACAATTATCCCATCCCTCTGATGCCATTTAAACCTTCAAAGTCCATTAATATCACACAAAAGAGGTCTGTGAGCTGCCTTTGGCCTTCTAACCAAATCAGATAACTATTTCCAGATAAACTGAACGCTGCCCTTCAACTTGAGTCCATAGATTTATAGGAATTACTGCAGATGGACAGTAAGACACTTTAAACACAACTATGACACAATTTATTTTAACTGTATCCATCTGCATTTAATCTGTCCCACTCTGTTGAGCAACCATGTATATTTGCTTCTTTCAGGTGACACTGAATTTTTTCTGCTTATTTAAAGTTTTTTTCACATTCCACTTCTCTCACAAGAGGTCTTTGTTTCTGTATCATCACTAGAAAATAATATCCATGCTCTAAAGTCAATGGACCCTCCAAAATTGTTTCTTATTACACAAAATTTAAAGTAACTTTTTATTACAATTGATTGAAATTGGAACACTATTCATGGTTATCTAAGTTAGAGGAGTGAAAATATAGGTTGAGTTAATAAATAGGTAATATGGTCCTTTTGAAAAGCGTTATGACTTCAAGCATCCACAGATTCTTATACAAAACAGCTGTTGAAAAGACTAACCATAAAACTATCAGTATTTACAAGATTTTTATTACACAAACCTAATGGCTCCCATGGTTTTAATGCACTGCAAAATAGTCTTTCCTATTCCTTATGAACACAAAGCACATCTCTCTAAAGGGACTTTTCTTCCTACAAGCTATCAATGCAATCAAAGCTAGTGATGCATTTTATTACATTACTGCTTCTTGAAGAAACACATTTTTATTGTAATATTTCATAAAGATCTCCTGCTGGCAATGTAAAAAGTAACTATCTAATGAAATTTAGTAGTGTGTTCTTGCAAACCCGATTAAAAAATGTATAGTAGGCTAGTGAATATAGTTTCTGGTTTTGAACTTACCACTAAAAATAATATCTTAGAGCTCAACTACTGAAACCAGCTTCTACCATCCTGTTTTTACCTTGTGCATCACTTGCTTTCTCACCAGAAAAAAGTGTGCAGGATGTTCTTGCTGAAAAGTGCAAAAGAGCTTGAAAGTCTTCTATGATCTAAAATAAGCTTGATATGTCTACTGTACTGGATATACACAATACATATATATATTTATAAACACCATGTTAATGCAACAATACACTAATGTATAATTAACAGCATTAGAAAATTTGGTCATGAAAATTATGATGAAAAGAAATAAAACTTTCTAAAACATAAAAGTTTCTTTTTAAGAATAAAAAACAAAGGGAATATCCACAAAGGTTTATTTTAGCCTACTAAGGCTTATCTCCCTACGTAGTATCTATTCTCAATAGAAATAAAAGATTACTCTAGAGGACAATTAAGAACAGGAAAGCAATTCAGAGTATCTGTTGTTATGCATACATTAGCAAATAGCAACACTATTTGCTTTTACACATACAAGTAGATTTGTGCAGCAAAATAATTGGTGCTGAGGACCTGATGTTCACGGTATGTGCATTTGTAAGGTTTTTATTTCACAGTATCTCTAGTCTGGTCTTGTAGGCTGAATGCCTGTTAGTAGTTTGGAGGGCATTAAGCACAATTCTGTAGTTCATCTTTCAACTTAATTTAATCTGAAACACATTCAGCCTGCATGCTCTGAGAGTGCTCCAAAAAGTGTCACAAGGGGGAAAAAATCAGGACATTCATTTCAAAAGCAAACTCTTAATTCTCACTAAAACATTGATGTAGATGCATTTTGAAATTCTTAAAAGTGCACTTTTGGTTAGATGGCTAAGACAATAGCTTAATAACATCACATGTAGGATGATGTATTGGGTTTGTGTGGCAAGGTTTCTGTAGCGGTGGGCTACAGGGGTGGATTCTGTGAGAAGCTGCTAGAAGCTTCCCCCATGTCCGACTAGAGGCAATGCCAGCCAGCTCCAAGCCGGACCCGCCACTGGCCAAGGCCGAGCCCATCAGCGACGGTGGTAGTGCCTCTGGGAGAACAGGTTTAAGAAGGGTACAAAAAAGCGGTTCAACAGCAATTGCAGCCAGGACAGAGGAATGAGAATATGTGAGAGAACCAACCCCGCAGACCCCCAGGTCAGTGCAGAAGGAGGGGGAGGAGATGCTCCAGCACCAGAGCAGAGATTCCCCTGCAGCCCGTGGGGAAGACCATGGTGAGGCAGGCTGTCCCCCTGCAGTCCAGGGAGGTCCACGGGGGAGCAGATCTCCACCTGCAACCCGGGGAGGACCCCACGCCGGAGCAGGGGGATGCCTGAAGGAGGCTGTGACCCCATGGGAAGCCTGTGCTGGAGCAGGGTCCTGGCAGGACCTGTGGCCCCGTGGGGAGAGGAGCCCACGCTGGAGCAGGTTTGCTGCAGGACTTGTGACCCCGTGGAGGACCCACGCTGGAGCAGTCTGGGCCTGAAGGACTGCAGCCCGTGCAAGGGACCCATGCTGGAGCAGTTTGTGAAGAACTGCAGCCCACATGAAGGACTCACCTTGGAGAAGTTCATGGAGGAAGAGTGTGAGGAGTCCTCCTCCCCCTGAGGAGGAAGGAGCGGCAGAGACAAGGGGTGGCGAGCTGACCCCAACCCCCATTGCCGGGGGGAGAAGGGAGAGAGAACTGGGAGTGGGGTTGAGCCGGGTGGGAGGGAGGGATGGGGGAAGGTGTTCTAAGGTTTGGGTTTACTTCCTAATATCCTTGTTCTGATTTGATTGGTAGTAAGTTAAATTGATTTTGTTTCTTCCCCAGGTTGAGCCTGTCTTTTGCCCGTGCCCATAAGTGGCGAGCGATCCCTCCCTGTCCTAGTCTCAACCCACCAGCATTTTGTTATATTTTCTCTCCCCTGTCCAGCCAAGGAGGGCAGTGACAGAGCAGCTTTGGTGGGCATCTGGCATCCAGCCAGGGTCAACCCACCAGAGATGAATAACTGACCTAAACAAAATACAATGGGTTTAGTTTTGTGGGTTTTTAGGGGGTTTGGTTTGGGTTTTGTTTGTTTGTTTTTTTAAGAGAGAAATTTTATTGTAACTTGAAAGAACTTTTGTCAAGGGAAGAGCATTTACCCAGCATAATAGTCTGGAATCTGTTCTTAAACACAAACCTGTTCCAATTGGCTCTGGACACTAACTTTCCCAGCTGTCCTCCTTAGGATAATTGGGCAATTAGCCTTTGCCTCTCAGACTAATTACCAGCTCAGCCTACCTGGCTGTTTCTCAAAGAAACCCAGACAAGCACAGGCAGAGAAAATAGGAAAATACAGCCTTCCATGAACATCAAATATATACATACCATTTACAGGGCTGCCCTCTCACAACCCATTTGTAGTGAAGGCATAGGCCAGAGCACTTGACCAGAAGGGTCTACGGGGTAGTTTAACAACAATTACCTGATTAGATGTAACTTTCTGCCATATGCAAATACTAGTAGCTCCTCATCCTGCTCCAAGTCTGGGCAGGAACAGCTCATATGTAGAGAGGTCTGGTGGCAATGCATGTGAGTATGTGTTTGGGGGTAGTGAAGTGATTTTAGAGTATTAGAATATGAATCTGACAATAGAGAATAAAATAGCGGGGGGGGGAGGGAGCAGAGGAGGTTATATTACTTCATGGATACATGTGCATCATTCCCTGTGGAGCTGAGAGAAGCTGCTGTTATTGCTGAGGAAAATAAATTTAAATTAAAAAAAAAAAAAAAAGGCGGCAACATCATTCTTTCTCCCTGTCTCCCTGCACTCACCCACCAAATACACTGTTTGGGAATCCTTATAAGCTGGAGAGAACAACAAAATAAATTCTGTCAGAAGAGCAGGCCCTACCTAAAGATTTCTGACTTTTCTTTTCCCCTTTTAATTCTTCACTTCCAGCAATAATTTGGTGGAAAAAAGTTAACTATATACAAGTATTTTACTTAGTATCACTTACTTTTAAAATACAGTGAATGTAGCTCACCAGTATAGATAGTCTTTTGGAATATCACAGTAAAACTCAGTTAATATTACAGAGATGTGCATGGGGACATTGTCCACAGCCGGTACAAAGAAATTATAATACATACGTTGGTAACCTTTGTCGGTCCTTAAGAAAAATGGAGTTCCTTCATGTTTTTCTTCCCACATTGACTATGTGGAGCTTCTACTGTATATATCCCTGCATTCCACATATGCCATGGAAAAGTAAGTCAATTCAGCTGAAAGCTTTCTGAACCAAGGGGGTTTTTTATTTGCCTTTTTTTTCCCCTTTTAATTCTGCACTTTAGATCCTCAAAATGCTCCACTACACAACAGTGCTTCGATAACATCATAAACCCCTGCAGAGTAAGGCAGGTTGCATGCTTCAACAAGTAGGACAGAGGAGAGGAGCTCTCACGGAGAGTACTCTAGAATTCACCAAGTGGCTAAAGACAGAGTTCAGTAACACTCGTGCTCCTTGAGGAATGCATTGCAGAAACTGATGAGCTTTTCTATAAATTTTATAGACTGCTGAGGTGAGAGTGGAGAGAAGAGGTCAGCTTTTCTAATGTTCTTCATGCTGTTTTGCCACTGAGATTGCATTCAATTACTTGGTTTGCTCATTGTAAGCCAGTGGGATGAAACATGGGTGAGGTCATGGTTTGTAATAGTATATGGATCAATGCTCACCATTTAGAAACTGGGCAAATTGGGTTAAAAGATGCTGCAAAGTGTGTGTCTGAGGAAAACAGATGGCATATTTGCTCTTTTTCCTCTAATAACAGTATAGTGGATATTTTAGTTCGTTGGGGTCTGGGTTTTGGTTTTTTTGGAAGTGATGCAATAGAAGTGGAGCTGAATAATAATATATAATACCTCTGCTTAGCATAGATACAATTAATAACTTGATAATGGAGCTGTATAATTGGAATAACCAAACTTCTTTAAGTTGATATAATAGACTGCATGTAAACTTTGTTTTTTGTCATGCTAGTTAAGTTTAATTTTTGCTTAATCAAGAGAGATGCTAAGATCCAAGCTGTCATTTTATACCCTCGTCAAATTGCCATGTTAGTCCGTCCCGTGGGATCAGTATGTCTTGAGATCATAGGTCTCTAGGAACAGAATGAAGTTTCATGTCAGTAGGCATATTCTTTAGGTGTGGATCCTCCATCTCCAAGAGATTGGTTATTGTCATTGAGTTTGCAACGTTTCATGACTCTTGAAGTCACTGCTGGAGCTGTCCCCCAGGCCTGTGCTTGCATAGTTTTATAATCTGCACTGCACTGAACTCTAAAGAGATGGTCTGTCTCACCCGAGACACACAGATTAAAACAAAACAAAGCAAAGCAAACACTGCACACATTTCTTTGCCCAAGTTTTAATATGGTTTCTGGACTACTCTGCTAAGAGCAGAGTTATGTTTTCTAGCCTCATCAGGCTTGTTTATCAGTCTCATGGCTTACTTTCTCAACTCGGAAGACTTTCTGGCTCAGCTCACATCTTTGACTTTCTTTGTGATTGTTTCTATACTAATGGATACGGTCTTCTCCTCTCCTTCCACAAAACCATATTGTCTTTTCTTTACTTTTCCATGTCAAAACTGTGCCATGTTGGCTTCCATGACTAATATGATTCTCTCCTGCCCTGAATTTCTTCTTTCTGTGTATGGTAATTTCCATTATTCCAAACCCACTTAATGGAGATGAATATGAGAAAACTCATTCTGTAGGGTTTCCCTAAACAGAACAAACACTAATTTTACAATATTATGGTCTAGATCCCTGTCAGAAATGCTGACTTTCTATTCAGGTGCAGCATTAAAAAAAAAAACAAAAAACAAAAAACAACCCAACATATAAACCCCAACCCTCTTAATATTGATTTTTATTAGGTTAAGTAAATAGATATCTTTTATACAGGGATAGTAATGTAAGCTGATTTACTGTGTGCAGAATACTGGTCTGTCTAACCTAGAGTCCTGTTCCAGATGACTTGAAATGTCTTTTCACTGACCATCAGTGAGTCACTGAGGATTACACGAACAGACTGATCTCTCCCCTCTTCAAATTTCCCACAGGTAGTAGTTTAGATCCTTCCTGAGCCAGAGATTGTTCAAACCACTTGCTTAATAGCTACATATCTGCTAATTTGCCTAATCCCCTTTGGAAGCCGTTTCAGTCCCCACAGAATCCTACTGCAAGAAAGTCCACAATTCAATTGTGAGTTGTACAAAAGAGTACTGCTTCATGTTTGGATTGAATCTGCTACCTGAGAATTGTGCAGTGTGCCATCAAGTCAATCTTATGTGAACCTTACTAACCATATCTGTTATACTATTCATGATGCTTTAGCCTTCCTCCTGTTTTCCACGCTGAAAAGAGCTCTAAAATTCTCACAGTAGCTGTGATTCTGAGCAGCATATCTCCCGCTTTTATCCCTTTGCATGTTTTGGTGTATCTTCTTAAAGACCACATACAATGTTAAAAGAAATGATGTACCATGCATTTACACAGGAGCAGCATGATATTTTCTATTTCTCTTTTCCTTTTTTAATAACTTCTTATAATCTATTTGCCATTTTTACTGCCATGCAACATTGAGCTGATGTTCTTGGAGATCTGACAACAACATAATAACTGAGAACATATCACTGTATAGATCTACTTAGAATACATTTATTCGAGTACACTTCTTAACAATGAATTTTGTCTGCTCATTTTGCCATTCAATATCATGAGATTCTTCTGAAAATCTTCAGTCTGCTTTAGACTTGACTATCCTGAGTAATATGGTATACTCTGTAAGATATGTGATCATTCTATTCACTCCTTCTTCCAGGTCATTTATCAACATATTGAACTGTGCAGGCTCTTGCGCAGATTCCCCAAACCCTCATACCTAGTAGCTAGCACAGTGTTGCATTTTCTTTGTTTCCCTTATGACAAGGGAGCTACATCTGATGATCAAAATCTGTGATAGAAAATCTTGCTTATTATTCACAGAAAGCCTTCTCATTTACTGCTGTAAATATAATCCTCTAATATATTCAGATACACTGTTAGTAACCTGGACCTCTAGAGTCTCTCAAAGTGTCCAGGGAAACAAGGTTATTAAAACTGTACATAAATATATTTCAATGTTATATGTTGTGAATATCATGCATATCATGTGACTATTGTATACCTCTGGGAAGAAGATTCTCTGTTACTGTAAACTAATATAAAATGTTGTCCTGATTTACAGAAAACTGGCTGTAAACCTCTCCAGGCCTACCTTGAGTCTTCTGCTAGTTTAATAATTTTAATTTCAGTTACTTGATTTAGTTTCAGTTATTTCCAGGTCAGGCTTCTGAACGTAAGATCAAAAGCAGTAATTTTGTTGCTGTAACTAGCTATATAATAGTTCATGTCTAAATGGAGGTCACAAAACACAGTGACAGAGATGGACAATCTATTCATAATTATTTATGCAATTTCATCTTGCTTCTGGAGCTTCTCAGTAAGATTCTCAAATATGTGATTTCTTTTTTTTTTCTTTTTTTTTTTTTTTTTAAATCAGTGACATTACTATGAAAATCCAGAACTCTTTCAGCCTATCAAAGTAGCATTACACTCAAAATTAACTGTTTTTCTTCTGGAACATTTAGTAAATGCAAAGGTCTGTGTTTTGGATGCTGTCCCAGTAACAAGTGAGGTGGGTATGTATCTGTTCCCACTCTATTTTGTGAAGTTGTCAACATCCTCAGGGTATTCAGGAGCTAGATTTAAAATGCCTCACTTTTAGGAAAAATTTTAAGTAAACCATATAATCTACTCTGAAGTTTGTCTACTTTTTATTAGTTTGAAACAAGCCATTAAGTTCAACTAATATTCATAAATGTGTGAACTTAAAACCACTTCTTAAGATAATAAGTTGTTTAATTACCTAAATTGCTCCAATACCTATTTCAGAGTTAGGATACTCAGTGGAGAAATGTAATTCCTTGATACTTTATATATAAAAGTGTACTTTTCAAATTACAAAATTGCACAGGATGACAGTTATGCAGATTTCCTTCATTTCATCTATCAAACCAGTAAAAATCAGGACTTAATTCACTGGAACCGGTGGAGCTAGATTAGATTGCTATGGTATCTTGTTAAGTGAAAAAGGAGTGTAATCTTCCTTTTCTTACTGCCTCAATTTTAGGTTTAGGTTAAAGTGTTGCAACCCCATTAGTCCTAATGGGATTGCACAAGGGTTATTCATAGCAGATATTTATCCAGCATATCAATGGTCCATTAAGGATAAATGCTTTTAAAGTGCTGATATCTTTGTGCAGTCTTCCCATTAGAAACACAATAATGTGTGATGCTATTTACCTCCTTCAAAGTTAATTTTTTATGATCTTTTACAGTTACTGCAGTACATTGTATCCTCGCAAACATGAATCCATTTACCTTACAGCCATGCAGCTCCAGCCTCCTCTGGTGAGTATGTTTCTGGTAGCATGCCAAACTACAACACTCTGTGACTGTTCTAGATGGCAGCAAAAGTGTGCAAATCATAAGTTTCCCTTTTTCAAAGCAGTTGAGGAAGATGAATGGAGATTATTTGAAAAACTGAAAAAGGCATATCTAAAAATAATGTATCAGTCAAAGTTTGCTTTGTGCTCCCTTTTGCTTTTCTCTGTTTTGTTTTTCTTATCACCCTTTTGTTAGTGCAGAACAAAATGTGGTGTTTCCTTCAGGGTACCTTGATTACAGGAGAAATCAAGCATGAAAAAGACTGTTACAATCTGATAAAATTCTGGTTAAACTGAGGGGTCATTTATATCATAAGCCATTATCTCCTGGCAGTTGAACTTTCTCATCATGAAACCACCTCTTGGCAGCAGTGCTTATTATTAAGACAATCAAGATTGATACTAAAAATCATAAACCTTGATTTCTGATATTGGCATTTTGGACTATTATTAAGAACATAACATAGAAATTACATGAAATGCTGGGAGGCTATGGATAGATATTTCAAATAGGGAGGAAAATAAGTAATATAAAAATGAAGTGGGAAGAAAAATTACATGCTGAACAAAAGAAGGCATTTATGGGCTAAGAAACACATATCATGTAATTGAAAATGCAAACATAGTAGTCTTTCTAATCTGAAAAGCTATGTGAGAAGAAAGGATTAGAATTCCACAGATTTCTCAGTAAACATTTGACAAAAATGTCAACATAATGCAGTTTTGAAACGTGAAGGAAACAAAAATGACTAAATCTTGTATTTTCTCAGATTTTTATCACAAAAAAGTGACTCATACTGTGCCATTTACTGTGCTGATTATTTACTATAGTTTTAATTTCAAGCCTATTTTATAGAATTGTTCTCAGTTCAGGTTGTAAAGATGGTTATAAGTTGTCCCTTGGACAAAAAGGATCAAGTTCAGAGATCTTACTCCTACTGAAGCTGTTTGCAATTTCGTGGGCCACATCATTGATCCATGTTTAAAATTCCAGTTACTTTTAATGGAAATTTTATATTCTATGCCAGCAATAGCCTGGCCTGGCAATGTTGTTAGTGACTAAGGGTGTGTCATATAGATAATATTATATATACACCTTGTTTTACATTGGAATTGCTCTTATCAAGTTTACATCATTCAGACTAGGATTATTTATGTTATGTTTCCACATTCCAGATAAAATTGGAGGAATACTGTAAATGAAATATTTTAGGTTTTCAGGAAAGGGGTTAGAGAGCAGTACAAATTCTTGCCCATATTTAGTAAAACAACAAACTATTGATGACCTTTCCCAAGTCACTTTCTGTTGCTTACTTTGGGCTTTGGAATATGGCAGACAGGTGATTTCTGTCAGATATCTTTTTGCCTAAATTTGACTGGTTTAATTATTTAAAAAATGTTTTTTGCACATGTCTTACAGAGGCGTGTCTATTTGCAGCTATAATCTTTATTTTATATGTGATAGTTGATAATATATATAAGGAAATGGATATCTGTCTCTAGCTATTGATTAAATAACACTTTTGGAGTGAACACACATCTTGCAGTCTCCACTGCATTTGTTGTTTATATCTGAAGATGTCCAAGGTTAGAAAGGTTGCTTAGACAGGTCAGTCTCCAGCATTCAACTTTCCTTCTATTTCATTGCTGTGACAAAGGCAGTTGGTGTGAGGGACAGCCACATGAGACCACTGTCTAGATTTGAGTGCAATGATGTGACGCAGTACCAGATCATATCACCCAATTTTTTTATTATTCTTGGGGAAAACATACTTGTTTATCATAAAAGTAGCTCTTCTATTCACACCCAATATTTATCTTTGACAGATGCTTCTGTCAAACCAGACTTTAACTCTTTCACTGATTCATTGACTACACAGATTTTTAATAACTTGTGAAAAACAGAAACCACAATGAACGTTTCTTAGTATGATATTTTTCTACATGCCCTGCTAACCAACTGTGTTAAGTTCTGCTTTTTTCAAGAAAAAAGAGCACTGAAAATGGAAGCTCTCTTCCCCTGTTGCCTCACATACAAGAGTGAGAAAGTTTGCTCTTAAATATTAAAAGTCAGGGCAAGAGAGAAGAAGGAAAAATAGGAAGAAAGATTTTCATGAAGGCTTGAATGTAAAGACTTGGGACAGTGGAGCATGTGAGGGAAGTGAGGCAGATGAGCTCCAGAAAGGGAGAAAAGAGTGGAGGAAAACAGAAGTGGAATTTGGAATGGGATGGGGACTGAAAACTAGCCAGAGGTGGGAGGAAGATTATGAGGAGGAAAGATTCAAATAAGAAATTATGATGAACAGATTTGAGGAATAATACTGTAGGAAGCTGTAGATAGGCTATCATTTGTTGTATTAAATCAAGATTGGGTCCTATTATGCAAGACATCTGTTAGTAAAGAAAAGATAATGTTCTCTGACCCATGGGCAAGGACACTGACTAATATGCTATGCCCAGTGTGATGCTTTGCTTTTCCTCATGATCTCTGTTTAAAGTTTATAAATTCCTCTGGAAATGTCAGAAGACCTCTTGAATGTCATGTCATTCATAATCTGGATGTTGAAAATTGAAGGTACAAAATTATGGGATTCAACATTTTAAGTAAAAGGGTTTATTAGGGTATTCCACTATTTCCACTTTAGTTTAAAACAGTTTACAGCATGAATATACATTATTATCACAGAAACAATCAACATATACAAGATTACTTTTTGAAATACACTTATGTGTAGATTAGGGAATTTCAACTAGATAACTTTCTTATCATTTCTTTCTACAAAATAGAAAATTATCCATATCGAGGACCTAATCCTCCTTTAAAGTACGTCCCTCATTAGGAGTTACTCCTAATTAGGAGTTGATGGGTAAAATCAATACAAACAAGAGACAAATTGAAACTTCAATATCCAGTTTGAGATCTATATTCAGAAAAATGCTTATGCACATACTTAAATAAGCACTTGGATATGTCCACTAATTTTGAATTTACAGAAATGATAAATTATTCCAGGGATAACCTTGGAAAACAATAAGGAATTAAATCCATCAGTATTTTTAGTGTTATAAGTGCAGTCCTAGCATTATAAGTGCAACAAACTGCCCTAATTACCACATTTTATCCCTATCAGGGCTATATTCTGAGGTGCATTGAAAACTGACTGAATGGCCGGGCCCGGAGGGTGCTGATCAGTGGCACAAAGTCTAGTTGGAGGCCAGGAACTAGTGGTGTACCCCAGGGGTCAATGGTGGGGCAGAGTGTACCCTCAGCAAGTGTGCAGAGGACACAAACCCACGAGGAGTGGCTGACACGCCAGAGGGCTGTGCTGCCAACCAGAGGGACCTGGACAGGTTGAAGAACGGGGCTGACAGGAACCTCACGAAGGTCAGCGAGGAGAAGTGCAGAGTCCTGGAGTCCTGCACCTGGGGAGGAACAACCCCACGCTCCGATGCGTGCTGGGGACAACCCAGCTGGAAGACACCTTGGCAGAAAAGGCCCTGGGGATCCTGGTGGACACCAAGTTGGACATGAGCCAGCAATGTGCCCTTGCTGCAAAGAAGGCTAATGGTATCCTGGGCTGCATTAGGTAAAGTACTGCCAGCAGGTTGAGGGAGGTGATCCTTCCCCTCTCCTCAGTACTGGTAAGGCCACAGCTGGAGTTCTGTGTCCAGTGCTGGGCTCCCCAGTACAAGAGACATAATACTGGAGAGAGTCCAGCAAAAGGCCATGAAGATGATTAAGGGACTGAGGCGTGTCCTCTATGAGGAAAGACTGAGAGAGCTGGGACTGTGTTCAACCTGAAGAAGAGAAGGCTGAGGGGGGATCTCATCAAAGTATATAAACACCTGAAGGGAGGGTACAAAGGGGACGGAGCCAGGCTTTTTTCAGGTTGTGCCCAGTGACAGGACCACAGGCAATGAGCACAACCTCAAACACAGGAGGTTCCTTCTGAACATCAGGAAACACTTTTTTACTGTGAGGGGGACTGAGCACTGGCTCAGGATGTCCAGAGAGTTGGTGGAGCCTCCCTCCTTGGAGATATTCAAAAGCCATCTGGGCATAGTCCTGGGCAACTGACTCTAGGTGGCCCTGCTTGAGCAGGGGGGTTGGAAAACACAACGTCCAGCGGTCCCTTCCAACCTCAACCATCCAGTGATTCTGTGAATTTGGCCTGTTTTAGAGAGGAAGTAGACGTGATGAATTTAATATAAAAGAAATTTAGATGGGAAGCAAGATTTCCATGCAGTAGAATTTCTCAGATCGTCGAATTTAGAAAACAATACATTGTTCGGGGATAGAAAGGAAGACTGGAGACTGCATTTGATCATTTTTATTATTTCATTGTCCTTTTTAGGCCTTAAAATGAAGCGACAACATTTCAATCAAAATATAATACCATGGCTTCCAGTTATACTTTGTAAATGTCGTATATTATTGTTTTTTAGAAAGTTAGCTCCACATTTAAAATAAGCCTGCAGAAGTAAACAAATCTAATTGGGAATTGTAATAGTAGAGGACTTCAGTGCTAGGTTTTTCACCCTAAGACATATGTCCCAGTTTTCTGATTGAAGAAGACTCAGACTAGACAGAAAGGATTAAATGAACTGTTACTTCCTTGCTTACCAGATTCACAAACCCCTGTTCTCACTGGAAAAAATCATAGATCATATTAATATTTCATATCTATAGCAGCCTACTGCATTCAAATTTGTTCAAGACTGTGAGGCTATATTTCCCATTACATACTTGCATTTTACAAGCAGACACTAGTAAAGGAAAATATACACATATAATTCTCAAATGTTCTTATAATGCTTACTGTTTGGTTCATTAAAATGTTAAATGTGGATACAGCAAGGAAATATAATTTTTATTTATTGAAATAATAAGTACTGAAAGTAAGCTGTTGTGTTTGAAACAGGAGCATAGGATTTGAGAACTGATTCGTAAGCCTCATGCTGTTCTCCCCCCAATATATTTTCTTTCTAGCACTGATTTAACTTACAGAGTTCTGCATTTGGACTTCGTAAGTCTGGCAAAATCATAAGTCTTTTGAAATCAGAAGAATTTTCTCTGAAGCTTGCGTGCCTTTGTTGTGCTACATGTCCTTAGGAAAGCTGAGGCTGATCAGAAATTGTTGAAAACAAGTATGCACTCGCATTTTTAAGAAGGCATTGGATCTGGATGTAGCAGACAGTTTTAATCCAACTCTTATTATCAAGAGCTTTATCATTTTGGAGAGTCACACCTAAAGCTCATCTGGTTTGATATAAGTAAATTCTTCTCATTCTGCATCTTAAAAAGTGGGGTTTATACTTTCAAGGAGATGAATGGTAATATCTTACTGTACCATTTTATTAATGAAGGCTGCTTCTGCAGAATACGATGTGCAGACACATCCAAGATAAATGTGGTAGCATGGTGCACCGTAGGGATTATTTTGTGGTACTTTTTAGCCTGACAGAAAGGGATTCTGCCAAGGATGATCTGTTTTATCATGTAAACTGGCTTAGAAAAGTCAGGTCGTGTACCCATTTGTTGTGCATGCTTTGCAGAGCCAGGATCAGAGCCACCACATTTGAATGTCCCAGGAATCTCTTTATTCTTCCTGCTTTTTCGCAATTCAAAGAGCTAGTCTGCTTTCAGCCTTTATGAAACAGCTCTTTCATCAATTTATTTTGTCTGTTACAGGAGAGTGAATCAAAACAGCCTTCTTTGTGTATTTGCAACACCTCAGTGTCTCAGCATCACTACCTTGCACACATACTAATCCTTGAGTAATTCTGTGAAGTAGAGGACGGACACACAAATGCAGAGATCATGATTCTTGAAAGATGCCTGTGGTGGAGCATGGATGGGCATTACAAACTATTACTTGTATCACCATCCCTCTCTCACCCTCAGATGTCAATACATAGTGTCTCAACTATAATTATCAAGTAACCATGCCACTATAAGATTTTACTTCCCTCACAGAGCAAAAACTATGTTCTATGCACTTTATCTGTTCCATGTACATCTCTAATGGAGAAATTACAGCAAGCTATTAAGCAGTGTGTTGTCCAGTGCCCAACCCTCCTATAAGTACTCTCCCTTGCTAATACAGCCAGCCTTTGTGTAGCAGGGATCAGTCAACAGTATTTAAATGTGTCCCATCCCTGCAGAATGAGTAGGGACCATTTGCTTATATGTGATGAAGCTGTTCTTTTCAGTCTATAGTCACACTACATGTAAAGATCAATGGAATATGATAGACCACCATACAAATTAGATGAAGAAATGGATGACCAAGAGAAATAAGTTTACTCTCATTATATAGGGATATGTAAATCAGTAAAATCACAAAAAGGTATAACATCTTTTTTCTCTCAGCTTACTTCCAAATTTTTGTCTTATCTTGCACAATAAAATTAAGAAAAAAAAAGTTCCAGACAAAATAGAAAGAAAATTATACCAGTTTCAGTGGCATTTCAGAAAAGGTTCTTAGAAAGAATAGGAATATAAAACTTATAATATAGCATATATAATTAGAATTGCTGAGCAGAATGACTTCACACTAATTTGAAAAATAAATAGCTGTTTATTTCTATGCTACTGTTCCAGCTGCTTTAAACAATGTTGTGATAATGGATTATTAATTACACTGTTTTTGCATGTCAGTTGGCAGGAAGGAAATGTTTACACTTCTAAATAATTTGTGTATAAAAGTGGTTATGGAAAACTCAGTTTTTTAGAAATGGAAATCCCAGTCGTCTAATGCACATAATAAAAAAGAGAATTACAGATAGGCAGATTTTCAGTAAAACGTAAACTGCATTCACCTTTGGTAATATTATAAATCAACAACCTCTTCTCACGTTGGAGGAAGTTTTTATCACTATGTTAGTTTGAAGTATTTCCTTTACCCAGGAGGCTGTTCCATTAACCTATTGTTTTGAATTTGGAGCAAACTAAACCACAAAAGAAAATGAGACCTATTTCATGTTCTCAGAGGGCACTGATTGCTTCTGCCATAATCCACCATCTGTTTCCAAATTCCTAACCTAATAAAAAAAAATATTCAAATACGGTGAGTCTGCCCACATATTCTGTACTTCACACTCGAAAGAGACTAATTTGTTATTACCAAAACTTTTTGGAGTGGCAGGGTGAAGAAAGAACAGCTTGAGTCAGGGATAAAAGGCAGAATATTTTATCATGAGTGGCAAGCTTTGCCAATAATATAAGCCACTGATAGCTAAGATATGAGAGATTTTAATGAGAAGCATTAGGTGACCTTAATATAAATGTCACTATCACTTAGTTGTTAGAAGGAGAGCTGAAGCAATAGTGAATTGTCAGAATTCATTTGAGTCTGAAAACTAATTTCAAGTAGAACTTGTTTGAGATTCTTTTGGGATCACTTTCCATGAACAGTTAATCTTAAGCAGTCAAAACACATGAATGTAGGACCTAATTCTCCTCTCATTTACTTCAGTTTTCATCCTTGTGATTCAGCTAGCTTCATGCAAAATTTTCCTAGTTTAACACAAGAGCAATAGAAAGGAAAATCAAACTCCCAACTGAAACCATGTGCATGAATGTTAAGCATTTACTTATACTATTTTTGAACATTTTTTAAAAAATATTATGTTAATTCACATTATTGGCATCTTTTCAAAGAATTTGTCTGAAAAAGTGAACAAGAATACTTTTGGTTTATTACTTATTAACATTTTGCAGACAGTGGAAGAGCAGAAGTCTGAATAAATGATTTAGCATGACTCTCATTCTAACAAATCATCTACTTTTTATGTTCCCCAACTGTTTCATGTACAAGGGTCATCTGATTGTCCATCACTGTTCAGCTCTGTGGCCTCCCCCACTGCAGCTGCTGTGAGCAAAGTTTGACTTCCTTACTACTCCATTGTCTTTCCTTAGATGCAAATTTTCTTTCAGTGCAGGTGATGAGTACATGAGAAGATATGTTTTAGCTTATCAGACCTATTTCACATTGCCTAAGCTAAAATGTAAGCCAGGAGAGGAAAAAAATTGATCTGTACCTGAAAAGCCTGTAGACTGAAGGAATCATGATGTCCTTCAGGTGTGCAACTAAAAAAAACCCCAAGCCCAAGAATTCATATAATGCCATCATCACTAAATCTGATAGCTCTTTAATTCCCTCTGAAATGTCATTTATGAGAGGTGGTTTTCATTATTCATGAGGGAGGAATCTATAGAAAATATTTGCACAGCCCTCCACAATCTTGCAAAATGCTATAGATTCATAAACATGGTTAATGATAGAAGGTTATTATTTAGGGTAAGGAAGCCTGCTGATTGACACTTTGAAGCTCAACAGTGATTTGACACTCAAGAAAGCAATAGGTAGAAAAGTCAAGAGTATCAAGGAAAGCAATATAAGCTATGCTGCAGCTCCAACACTCAACAGTAAATAAGTTAGGGTACAATACTGCCTGTAAGGAAAGAACAGCCATTTTTCCTAGTCCACAAGAACTTCACAAGGTATCTGAGAGGGAGAATAATGCTAATGATGGGTTCAAAGCAGAGTCAGTGCATGAACTGTATTTGAACAACAGTAGGTATTCACATGTTTAATTTTCCACTAGGAAAGATGTGTAGCAGATAACTTAAGTATGGCATTTATCCACTCATCCAGGGTGCAAATGTCCCACAAGAAACCTAGGTGAGGTCAATAATGATGAGATAACTTGCCAGCAGTAAGGTTTTAGTTGTCACAGGTAAGCAGAGCCTTTGGAGTGCAGATATTATGCTCTAAAACACTTCAAGGTGCACCAAGACTAACATAATATCTTGTATCACCATTAGGATGAGAAACACTACAGGTCTGCCTTACGCCATGTCATGATCTACCGTCTAATAAAAAACTTCACATGTTTTAGAAAAAAATCCCTAAAAAAACTCCCTGTAATACTATCTGGCTGGTTTTTGCTCAAGATGATATTTATAGAGGAAAGCATTGTATAGACAAACACTTAAGAACTCACTGTGAAGCTGTAAGGCAAGCAAAGAATTAAGTTTTATTCTGAGGCTGAGACACATTGAGATCTCAAATGTGAAAATAAATCATTCCCAAAGTTGCTGCACAGACTGAGAAAACCAAAAGAGTCCAAAAACCTCAAGCTCAAAACTTCAGCCCAAGCTTTGCAGTACTAAGCAAAGTAGTCTATAACCACTGATATCAGCTTATCTTCAGTATGGCTTGACGGTTATTGTCACAAGTTTAAACTTTTGTTAGGAGGTATTTGGTAGAGTCTTTCATGTCCTTTATAGGATCCACCTCACAGCAGATGCACTGACAAGATACACTTTGCCTAAAACAAGAGATTGAGAGATGACTAAAGAAAGAACTATGTACATGCAAGCAATAGTAGCTTCATCACTATGCTCAGGCTGAAATGTGATTAACACAACGAAATGATCCAGTATGCCTCCGCCTGCCAGGCTGGAGGCTTGTCTTCCTCAACAAGGTGTATCCCATGCACTGGGAACACCACCACCAAATTTTCCTGCAGTTGCACATGTGTCTTCTGATCTTGAGTGTATATAGGTTAAAACAATCAAAAGATTGTTTAATATCAGTGCATCACCAAACGTCAGGCTCATATTTGACAAGCCTTCTGGTGGCCAGGCATATTGTCTCATCCCAGCTTTGTTAGTGTTAGACAATCACAGTATGCCAGAGCAACCTCATGCCATGAACACCTCACGCCATCAGCTTTCTTTTAATGCTGTCAAGGTATATGAAATTACTACTTTTATTTGTCTTCATATAGTCTGATTGCTGTTTGTGTTTTCAGAGAAGCCCAAGCTTCAAGATATTTTGAGAGCATTGCTATGAATCATGGAAAGCTGATCTCCTCAAAACATGGTACTCCAGAAGAGATTGTACTGATAACCAGCCACATCCTGACCTGTTCAAAAAGTTTCAGTTTACTGTGTTTGCATTTTACTGTTGCTTTATCTCTGTCACTTCAAGACATTGCTCTCCAGATAGCTGCAGATTCATGGAGATGAGAATAAGTAAGATATTTAAAGAGTGGCAAGAACAAGTACAGGTCGGTTCTGATTTATTATGCTGCAGTTCTTATAAATGGCATCTGCCCAACTGATTTGCTTGCTAGAAAGCATCTCCATTCTTTGGTTCAGGGAAGCCCATTAGAGGTAATACAGTCCATCCTTGAAAGCTTCACTCTTCAGGAAAGAAGAGTAATTATTTAGAACAGTGAAAGAAAAATAATGACAGACATCCTGAGGCAAAGATATCTTCTGAGCTCTAAGTATGGCTCACCAATGTACATGCTCATGCCTAGTCATGAGGAGTCTCTTCCTTCCCTGAGATAATATGCTGTAAATTATTCAGCAGGAATCCGATGGAATTGAATGACTATTCAGCCAGTGCCTTCTGGCCCTGCATTTGCACTAACTGCTCCACTTCATTCAATCACAAGTGGTCATGAGGTGAAACCACTCCCAGCACTGACTTCGAAACCCGTTTGTGTCTTGCCCTTATTTTTTTTCCTCTAAATCTCAATTCAGCTCTCCAAAACTAGGATGTGTGTGTTAATACAATCTAGAGTAAAAGCTTCCAATTCAGGTGTATAAGGATTTTGTCTTGCCCTGTTCCAGAAAATGTTTCACTTCATCAAACTGTCATGGTGAAAGCTAGAGACACATTTCAGTGTGTAGGAATTTTTACATAAATTCTAAAAACATTACTTCTGCCTTTGTATCTGTCTCAGTTCTTTCACTTCTAATTTTTGGGACTCATGCCAAGATTGGTGAAGCACCCATCTCCAGCATTGAGAAGCAGACAGTTTAGTACCTAAGTCAATATTTTAAAAGTGAAGGGGAAAGAGAGAGAAAGTTGCCTTTGTATAATCAGAAAACACAATATCATGAGCAGCTGGCCAAAACAGAAATGGCTTATTACTAACTGTTATGTTTTAGCATGTAAAATAGTCCCTACACAAAACCATATTCAGTGGCAGAGGCAGGGCTCCAGTTCCAAATACTTCTATAAATCAACTAAATCCCATGAATTGCTGGAATGTAAATGGGGAAGCTGACATGAATTACTGTCTAACAGGGATATTGAATCCTTAAATGAACAGTACACTCACATTTTTAATGGCAGAAAGCTGAAGCCAGGCATAATAAAAATAATTGAAATGAGGTTTTGAATACATTAATCTAGATGAGGAGTGCTTTAAAGAACAAGTGAAGCAGAAAAACAGCCAGAATGTATATGGCATTTACTTGTAGATATCATTTGCTTCTGATATTATCAGTTACCATTAGTAAAATGTGAAAAAGCAGAAGAAAAAAAAAACTTGTTAAATATTTTTTATTACATAGAAATTAAGGAAAAAAGCATGGAAGTACTGCCTTGTATGAGTGACCAGTGATAACTGCATTCTGTCACAGGCTGAGTCATTCCTTAGAGAACTAGGTGAGGGGAAATGAAAGGACCAAATGACAAAGGGGGCACTGGCAAACCACTAGGCTTTCTGGAATGTAACTGCAAGGTAGCTACCTACAAGAGACCACAAGGAAAATGTAAAAGATCAGTCTGATCTTCTGATCACAGAAAGGAATAGTGAGGCCTTCCTTAGCTCAGAAGCTCTAGCATTAACAGAGATCCTTTCTGGACCACTACTGTCTGCAGCAGTAAATCCACTTATGACCACACAGAAAACAGAGAACTGATGATACCATTCGAGACCATAAAGATCACATAGTGAGCCAAGAATCATTGCTGAACATTGCCGGGGTGGCTGGATTTCAGGTTTAGACTTAAATACCTACATTCAAAAAAATTGTCTTTTTAGACATTCAGACATCCTTTAGATCCAGCCCTAGTTCTTTTCTATAGTCTGAGTCAGTATTTTATTTTCAAAGCAGTTCAGTTCTTTGCAGGCTCAGTGAAGCTGTTGAGAAGCCATATTACAGCAAAAGGACGCACTAAATAGTGTTCAGAAGAGGCCTGTGGGTATACATGTATAAACATGTTTCTGTTTCTTAAATTTGCCCTGCCCAGAAGACACTGTCAAGGGCAAGATTTCCCTTCTAAATTCATACATTTCATCTTCTTTTTGGCTCTATGAATAGCTTAACCCTCAGCAGCTCTTAGTTTCTGATCTTAGAATAGCTGGTAGCTACATTATGAGAAAATCAGAATGTCAATATGTGTATTTCTTAGGAGCATTCAAGCCAGACACGTGATTTCTAATTTAAGGCCAGCATGCTCTTAAAATAGAAACCTCCCCAAGCTCTGCCAGATCTGAATTGTTCAATTCACTTATTTCTAGGCTGACCTGAGTGAGTCAGATATTTCAAGAATGGCAAGGAGGAAACAAAAACTGTAAAAGTCCTCTAAACCCCCCTATGATTCTACAGCACTGTATTTCAGATTCCTAGAACTTAAAATTAGAGCTTTATTGAATGCGCATTAAACTTACAATAATTTGTAACGTTTACAAACAAATATCTATCTACACGTAATAATATGACCAGCAGAGAAGTTAGCCTCAGAGTACAAACTATGAGGCAAGCTTAGAAATGAGTCAGGACATCTGCTGTCACCCTGATAACGTGGGAGAAAAAGCTGGGAACTGAAGGGAAATGAAGTCATAGAAACCGAAGGCGTTAGGAACTAAAAACACTAGTCTGAAGCATTAATCAGATGGGAAACAAATGGGGTAGCTGCTGCTCCTAGAAGCAAATAAATTGAGTCTGGCGCTCTCTGTATATTACAGGAGTTACACAGAGAAGAAAAACCAATCTTTTTTTTTATATGTTACTAGAACACATCTGTGTATTATTTTAGAAGTAGTGGTGTTAAACCAGTATAACAACAAAGCATAAGAGGCAAAGTTTAAAGGGAGATGTAATCTCTCCTACTGAACCAACTGGAAAGGGAGTAGATAAAGGATTTGACACACAGGGGGCTTTCGTAAAAGGTCTGCAAGTCCAAAA
Source organism: Haliaeetus leucocephalus (assembly GCF_000737465.1). NCBI lineage: Eukaryota > Metazoa > Chordata > Aves > Accipitriformes > Accipitridae > Haliaeetus > Haliaeetus leucocephalus. Next base: position 2,076,379 of record NW_010973148.1, read on the forward strand.
GCTATCTGCTTTTCCCTGCTATATCAGCTGTTTTAATAAAAGATGCTACTTTTCCCTACAGACTTTATCTTTGTAATATTCTTGTCTGAACATCCTTGAATATGTATGTGTGAGAATTTTCTTGTAAAACCATCATTTCTTCACAACACATCTTAAACAACAATACATCAATGTGTGTGTTACAAAGAATATACCCAAAGATATTTTTTTAAAGTAGACATAACTGACTGACAGCTATTCAAAAAACTCTTTTTTTGCTCAAGGCCTAATGTGATTTGTAGTCTGTAACTACATTCCTGATGTAGTGTGGATATTTTTTTAAAAATCAAGGAATTTCAGAAATTTTCAGAGTGCACATCAAATTACAGCTCTTACCCTCAAAGTTTTATCACTGGTTGTGTATGGTATCATTTGATATCCCAAACTATAAAAAGTTCTGAGGGACTGGGCAGAGGGAAGGAAGGTTAAACATTGATCGTAAACAATTCAGCTTAATAACCAAGTTTTCCAGTTTATAAGTATGCATCTGACCAACAGTTTTAAAGCAGAGGACCATCTAGTCTCCTTCAAGTATTACCTTAGTCAATATCTACCTGTTTTTCTCAATTATCAGTTGAAATATATCATAGAAAATGAACATTTTAAGACTTTTCTAGTTTTTGGTCTGTATCTCTCCCCAGCTGAGCTAGACATTTTTGTGTACATTGAAACATTTAGTTGAAAGATATGCTGAAGTGTTCTGAATTGTTACAGCAAATTTACTGTTTTGAAAAGGAACTGAAACCCAGAAATGCCAGTGGAAACCTTTTGGTACTTCCACTCTGGCAATTACTGCCATAAGCAAAGACAGATACATTTGTTTCTGCCTTCAGCTGCTGCTTGGAAATCTGTTTCTGTTTTTACTCATGTATTTATAGATCTTTAGCTAAGTCATTACTCTGAGTTTCCATAGTGATAACTGAAATATGTATTAACACCAAACCTCAAAGCATATTTACTGTTGGCAATGCTTCATAAATTACTTTTTTCAAGAGCAGCTTCTCAAAACATATTTGCTCAGTTCAGTTCCCCACTTGATTTGTGATAGATACTTTTGATATAGCTGTATTTATCTAGAAAAGATACTTTTCCCTCTGCAAGATTCAGTGTGTAGATATTACTTGCCTTTTTTATCTATACTATCAAATGGTCTGAAGAGATGAAGTTCCTGAATTCAGAATGTTATCTTTGAAATAAAACCAGACTTTTAAATTGGCCTTACTTTCAATTAAACTTTCCTTAAATGAAGCACCATTAATAGACAGTATAAAATAATGCAGATAGCTTATCTGTATTCATAATTATGAGTTTTTGAACAAGGAACCTGTTTCTCTGGTTACCATCAGATTAGAAAAGAATCACCCATTCATGAGATCTTGCTATTTAATCAGAAAAGCTGAACTGCAGCTCATCAGGTATATCCAAAACATCACTTTCTGAAAAAAAAATCTGGGCCAGAATTTTTGCAAACATTCTGCTCATGTTTCTCAATACACTTACCTGAACATTATCTTAATCTGCTCTGGGATGCCTTAATGCCATGGAAAAAAGAGGCAACATGAAATCCAGATTATTTTTTATTAACTTGCACCAAAATGAAGGGTTTGGGGGTTTCAGGGTTTTTTTAATAAATGTTTGAAAGTCAAATACACTGAGAGACTGAGAGAAATGTTTTCAGGAAATATGTGAATGAATGACTAAACAAATTTCCTCTTCATTTCTAGTAATTGCTTCTATGAAGGCATCTGAATTAGAGATTATTGAATGAAAGTCTTTCACTGTTTATTTCAAACATACTCAGGGCTTGAGTCTGTTCTGTACTAAAGAGAACTGTCATACGTACAAATACAAAGTGACAAACAATGACCACAACAAGCCTAGAAAGGGACTTGAGCCTGAATTAATGAAAGTGCCTATGTGGCCCCTATTTTACCCTGTTTGCAAGCAGAAATGCGCTTTAATCTAATTTACCTGCTGGGTCTGCTGTTCACTTAAAGAAGGAAGTGCTTACATTTGACAAATTGCATTCTTTATTCAGGTGTTTTGGAAACCTGATGCAGTATAAAGTAGTCTTTCATTAACTACAGGTGTCTATTGTGTGCCATAATCCTGTCCTTCCTTCTTATCCTCTACAGTCATCACCCATATGCTCACATGGCAACAACTAAAAGCACAAAACATCACTCTCCAACTGGTATCTCGTCAGACCCATATCTCCAGGTTCCAACTCCTGAGCGTCCTTTTTCATTATCCTTACCTTAAACAACATTTTGTATTAGCTTAGCCTTTCAGGACTCTTAGCAGTTCAAATGTTTGGGTTCTAAATTGCGTTTTTCTTTCCGGTGCTGTGTAGTAGTGGAGACTCCTGCGCAAGGAGAGTGCCCTCTGCAGTCATGTCTTACGTCTTGTGCAATTCTGGTCTTCAGTCATCCCAGTTAGGACTAAGGGAGAAAATGTATGACTCCCTCTCTTGTTCCATGCCCTCATGCTAGCTGTCAGGGACCTGAAGCCCAGAAACTTTGGCTCCAGAGCTGCATTTAAGCTCAGGCCATTACCTTTGACCTTGGCTGTGCCGTAGCTATGCCTCTCCCCAGCAGTGTACCTTGCTGACCCTGCCCCTGACCTGCTGCAAATAGGATGAAGCCAAGGCCCAGACTCTTCAAAGTGCTTTCACAATTTAGACCTAGCCAGAAGAAGCTGAGCAAACCTGTTGCTAGTAGTTTCTTGTGTCTGTGTGAGGCAGTGACTCCTACATCCCACTCGTAGGTCAGCAGGAGGCAGGAGTGTGGGATAGCTGAGACTGCAGGAGCTGCCCCTGGCTCTGCTGAGCTGGTCATGTCCCACGCCTGGTGTGTGCCCTAGGAGTCATTGACCTGCCTCAAGGAGCCAAAAGCAAGCACACTGCACCCTCACAGTCACCTTTCAGATGTGTACTGAAGCAAAAAGTTAAATGGACTCAATGGTAGGAAGGCAAAGCCAGAATATGGAATGCTTATCACCAGCTCCCCTCTCTACCAAGAGTGGACAGATCCCAAAGAGAAGATAGAACAATCATTCCTTCTCCCTGCAATATTTGTGCCTCATTTAAATTATTTTTTTCAAAAGTTTCGTGTCTCCAGTGATAAGAACAAACTTGAGTACTGACAGGAAATTTGAACTTTCACCAGTCCCTGCACCAACAATTTTGTTCTGATGTTTAAAAAGGAACAATTTGCCACTAGACACCCATTTCATTTTTAGTCCTTGGTTCACACAGTCTTAGTCTGCAGATTCAGTATGGTCAGGTTACTTAGTCTAAGTCAGGGCATGAAAATATAATATTACCAGCGTTTCTAAAGTATGTCTCCGTAAATTAAATCAAAGATTTCTGCTGAAAATACCTTATTTGAAACAGAGACAGTGTTATGGGTTTGTGTGGTGCAGGGGTTTTTTTGGTATCAGGTGAGGGTCTGCAGGGCCGGCTCCTGTGAGAAGCTGCTGGAATCTTCCCCAGCTCCAAGCTGGACCCGCCTCTGGCCCAGGCCGAGCCCCTCAGCGACGGCGGTAGCGCCGCTGGGAGAACGGAGTTCAGAGGGGAAACCTGCGGTGAGTGGGGGATTGGGATGGGAGAGGAACCCCTCTGTGGGTACCGAGGTCAGGGAGTGAGGGGAGGAGGAGCGGGGCAGGAGGGGATGCCCCCGCAGCCCGCGGTGAGGCGGCAGGCTGTGCCCCCCAGCCCATGGAGGGGAGCGGGGAGTGGAGGCCCCCAAGAGGGCCGCCACTCCGTGGGGGACCCACGCTGCAGCAGGCTGGGACTGAAGGACTGCAGCCCACAGAAAGGACCCCCACCAGGGAAGTATGTGAGGAACTGCAGCCCGTGGAAGGGACCCACCTTGGAGAAGTTGGTGGAGGACTGTCTCCCACAGGAGACCCCCCATGGCGGAGCAGGGCCCGAGTGCGGGGTCCTCCTCCCCTGAGGAGGAAGGAGCGGCAGAGACAAGGTGTGGCGAGCTGGCCCCAGCCCCCATTGCCGGGGGGAGGAGGGAGAGAGAACTGGGAGGGGGGTTGAGCCGGGCAGGAGGGAGGGATGGGGGGAAGGGGTTCAAAGGTTTGGTTTTACTTCTCAGTATCCTTGTTTTGGTTTGATTGGTAGTAAGTTAAATTGATTTTGTTTCTTCCCCAATTTGACCCTGTCTTTTGCCTGTGCCCATAATTGGTGAGTGATCCCTCCCTGTCCTTTCTCGACCCATGAGCCTGCCTTTATATTTTCTCCTCATCCCACCGGGGCCGGAGGCGAGTGGGGGAGTGAGCAAGCAGCTGTGAGGTGCTTTGTAACCAGCTGGGCTTAAACCACGACAGACAGTTTGGCCAAAATGCTTTATTGTGTATATACTTTGCTGAAGTAAAAAGGAGAGGACTGATGCAAATCAAAGGGAGAAAGTGTTACAGGGGAGAATAGAATAGAATAGTTTATTTCCAGGTGGAAGGGAACTGCAACAATCATCTAGTCCAACTGCCTGGCCAATTCAGGGCTGACCAAAAGTTAAAGCATGCTGTTAAGGGCATTGGCCAAATGCTTCTTGAACACTGACAGGCTTGGGACATTGACCACTACTCTAGAAAGCTTGTTCCAGTGTTTGACCACCCTCTTGGTAAAGAAATGCTTCCCAATGTCCAGTCTAAGCCTCCCCTAGCACAGCTTTGTACTATTGCCACCTCTTCTATCACTGGATATCATGGAGAAGAGCTCAGACTTGCTTGTCACAGCAGTATGGCATTCCCAGTTAATCTCTGGGAAGCTAACCTCTCCCATAAGGATGGGTACTACCGATCCAGAGTTTTCTCCTATTTGCCTATAGAATAACACATCAGTGCTACCATCCTGGCTGCGCGATTGATAGTAGACACTCACAAGGACATCTGCTTTGTTTTCCATCCCCCTAAGCTCACCCAGAGGCTCTCAACCACATCATCCCTAACTGTAAGGGACATACAGTCAAACGTCTCCCTTACATACAGTGCAGCTCCTCTACCTCACCTGCTCTACATATCCCTCCTGAACAGCCTACAGCCCTCCATCCCAGCACTCCAGCTATGGGACTCATTCCATCAAGTCTCGTTAATAACAATGATATCGTAGCTCTGGGAATGGATCGACACTTCCAGTTTGTCCTGTGTGTTTCTTATAGTGCGTGTGTTGATGTACAAGCATTTCAGATGATCTCCTAAAAACTCCATGCTCCCAGGAGCAGCAGAAATGCTCCCATTGGCATTGTCACCCTCAGATGATGCCATGCCAACCCTTGGCTTACCTTCAGCTCTCCTGTTGGTATCCTCTTCTCCATCATTCCTAGTTGAAAGCCTTCTCAAGCAGTCCTGCCAGCTTATGAGCAAAGATGTGTTTCTCCTGTCTGGACAGGTGGATCCTGTCAGGCCCCAGCATATTTTGTGTCTCGAAGACTCTTCTGTGATTGTAAAAACCAAAGTTCTGGTGGAAGCATCAGTCTCAGAGCCAGGTGTTGATGTCCTCGGCTCACCTGTTTCATCCAGTGTCTCTCCTCATTACTGGGAGGACTGAGGAAAACACTACATCCCTGTGCTCCTGAATCTTTCAGCATTCTTTCCAGAACACTGATATCTCTTCTGAGTGACCTTGGGCTTCTTGTTGCAATATCTTTGGTACCCACGTGAAAGAGCAGGAATGGGTAATAATCCAAAGGCTCTTCTATTCTCATCAGGTTTCTGGTGGCATTGTTATTCAGTTATGTTTTATAACAAGTTTGTTGTGCATTGGCATCCAAAATCATTTTCCTTTGGATGTGTAGACTTAATTCAGGACAAGCGTCAGCAGGTAAATAATGATCCAGCTTCAATGATTTCAAAGAGCAGTTATAATTGATAACCAAATAATTGACCATTATTTAAGTAAATTGTCAGGACCATACATCTATGTTTTTCCACTTACAGTCCCTTTATATTGTGTGCATGTGCCTCTGTGTGTGTGTGAGACAAGGTGGGGAGTTACCCTTGAACAATAAGGAATTTTCACAACTTACATTTATGTATCATTTATTTAAAGAACGGAACAGCTTGTTTATTTAAATCCAAAGAATTAGCAAGTTAATTTTCAGATGCAGGTCAGAACAAAGATGCTGCAGAGCTGTAAATGGTTGTTCCTATATGCCTGCCTCAACTCTGGATAAAATTTTCTATTACTATCTTTTAAAATTATTCAGAGAACCAGTAATAGCCATTATCTATTATTAAAATAACATTCACCAAGCTATAACCAGAGGCATAATCTACATTATTTTTCAAGTAACAAGTTGAAAATATATGTCCAATTGATGACAGAAGTCCCAGCAGCAATTTCTTCTCATGATATTTCAATACAGTAACCTGGGATGATGGAGAGTTTTATAATTAATGGCAGTTATGCTGGACATACTCTGATAAGAAATGATGGGCTTGCCATTTACAAACATCAAATTTTACGAGCTGGAAATGAAATGCAGTCATAACAGGCCAACAGACCAAGAAGTGATATAAGCTGTAATTTTGAGATAGCATATCTTCTGCTGGCAAAGCAAAAATAGTTCCCAGAGAAGCTGAATAACACTGTGGGATTGGCTAGGAAATGGCAAAAACACTGCAGCAATTGTCAGTGGGTTTAGGGTTATGTATTCCTTATTTGGAATACAAAAAATAAAGTTTTGGCTTTCATCTTTCTGTTGCAGCTGGAGGATATATTCACCAAATTTCCCCAACAGAAAGGTTCATAGAATTTCTACAGAAAAATGCTGTAACAGGAATCAGCAGAGGCTGCTGTAGCAACCTCTTGACAGTGAACACAAGAAAAGTAATGACATAGGCACTTAGAGATTTTCAGCAATAAGTTTTCAGATTTTTTTGTATTTACTCTAAAGTAACAGATTTTCTGTTTCCACATTTTCCACTGTAAGTGATGAAAAAATAGTCTCTTCTGCCGAAAAAAAAAAAAAAGATGATGCAATATGATATCCCATATCCAATGTATTTCATGAGGGTATAACATCAACGAAAAATTCAGGAATATTATTTAGCATCAACACGTTACAAGGAAGAACAGGGGGTGATGCATACAAGTACAAATTTGTTCCTTGGTGTTTGCAACCTAAATGTTATGAAATGCAGTATTTTCATTTCAACTGGAGTGCAACGTTAAAAACGTCTTTCTCCAAGGTCAATACATTTTGAATATGTCCTCAGAGTTGTTACAAAGACAAATGTTTTCACCTTACAAAAAAAATCACAAAGAGAGAAATAACACCACAAAAAGGTGAGCTCAAAAAGGGCCAGATCTTCTCACTAAGTGCTCATTCCAGCAGTATTGCTCTGCTGCCTTTTGAGTGCTGTTTGTAATTTGAAATTCAGAGGCTTCTAGAAAGGTGTTAAAGCCATCATGGTTGCTTTAAAATCAGTTATTTATTCCTAAATCCCTGCAGTAAAGTTACATGATTTCTGAATGCACAGTTTTTGCCATACTCCTTCATTTTTCCTTCTCTTTTCAATAAATTCAGTGCTGATGAAAATCCTAGGCAATTGAAAAGTTAAAATTGGCATGCTTAAAGTGGGTTTAAAAGTAGGTTTTCTAAATGAACTTATATTTTCAATTGGGAATCCTTGCCTTACTTCTAACAACCTGTTATAATTAATTTCTTCATATCTGTATTTTGAAAGCAAAACATCACACATCTTAAATTCTCTCACTTAAAGAGATCATGTGTTTTAGGCACAGTACATATTTTGGACAAATGAGCTACCTTTCTACTTTGTAAAGCATAGTACTACAAACCCAAATCTTTAAAGGAAATTATCAGTAATGAAAATATATAAATAAAAATAAAATAAAATGAATTCTGCCACTTAAAAAGAGCTATTTTCCTACAAACATAAGATCATTTAGATATTCTGTAGGCAACAGAATTGGAGCTGGGAATTCTCAAGTCTTTTTGTGATCACTGAAAGACCTTGGCACTGAAAGAGAGGTTATCAGGAGATACCAGGAAAATTATGTGTCATGTTCTGATAATCCACTGAGTCACATCCTAGCATAACAATGAAGAATGGGAAAATTATATCCTGTAAACAACTTGTATAATAAATATGGATTTCTATTCTGTTCACGAAATATCTGGACAGAAGCTAAATACTATAATTTTTGTATTGTTCAAAATTCTTTCAGCAATAGAAGCAAACAGTTTACTGAGTATGCACTAAACTTCTGGAACTTGTTGCTACAGGCAGCTGTGGAGGCAGCCAATTCAGCATGTTCAAAAAAGGTTTAGGCAAATTGATGGGCAACAGGTCCGTAAATGCACCGTAAAAATCTACGGGAGTATATATCCTCTGATACCCTTAACACAACAGATTTGGAAAGTACAAAGAGAATAAAGCAACTCTCTTTAAGTCTTTTAGAGCCATTATCAGACACAAAATTGATCTGACCCAGTAGAGCACTTCTTATGTTTTTACGGTCACCAAACTGCGTACGTGCTGCTAGCAAATTTTGCTGTACAGTAGATCAGTTTAGGCAAGTAATGGCTCTGGATTAATATGCCTCCTAAAAGCACAACTAGCTTTTAAGATAGTGAAACAAACATTTCAAATATAATTCTGTTGTACTCATGACACAAAATAAATGTAGTCAAATGTGCCTGTTTGTAGAAAGCTAAAAAATATTACAAAAAGCTAAAAAAAATTAGAATTAAAAAAAATATAATATTCACTGATGTGAACATTTGCTAGCACTTTTTCTTGCATTCAGCCACTTCTAGTGCAGACATGTAAATTTAGTTGAATCATTCTCACACAAAAAAGCTGCATAATATCAGCTTCCCAAATGTGCTTAACATACCACCGCTATATCCAATACTGTTCCAAAATTTAATCATAGTCTTAGGACAGCAATACTGGAAAAAAATGGTTATCTGAGACATGAATTGATATGTTCATTTTATTAGGCAGTACTTTAATGCAACAGAGAGCTCAAATACTTCTCTTCACTCCCTTAGTACTGGCAGGTGCAAAGTATGTTATTGCAGACCGTACCACAGACTGTAATCATGTGGTGATTCAGTTTCTATCTAAACAGCATGATGAGGCAGTGTAAATAAGCTATGGAAATACTCTGATTATATTATTTTTTTCTTTTTTTTTTTCCTTTTTTTTTTAAATATCAAATGAAAAGGGTTTTTGAGAAAAACATAGAAAGCAAAAGAAATGAGAATTCCAGTTCTCTTCCCTCAAAGAAAAGATTAGCTGTACTACCTATACTGTCCACAATTATTTGCAAAATATTCAACAGTGGAGGTCAAGAACAGGTCAGACAGTCACCTTCTGTAAGCTGATGTTTTTGATTAAATTTTGAAATACTTGGATTTTTTTGTGGTTGTTAAATAATTTTTTGCTTTTTTCTAAGCAAAGGAAAAAATATGTGAGTGATTACAAAAAGAGAGAAATGACCTCACTTGTTTAGCAGGACTATCTTCTGTGAGAGCAACCAATAGCAAGGATTAGTGCATAATAATATACAGAAAACCTTCTACTGCGATGGTCTTCCCTGCCTACTATAATAAATGCCAAATACAGTTTTCTTATATTTGACAGAATATAACAATGAAACAACTTGACAACCCTTATAGAAATAAATTAATGTGGTGTGTTAACTTTGACAAACAGTCAAACACCCACCCAGCTGCTCAATATATGAAGAAGCAAAGTGAATATTCCTCAAAAATCTGACAGTATAATGCAGCTGCGCTGACTGGATAAGAGGAAGTGCTAAGCACTGTGCCCTGCAAGTGAGAAAATTCCTGCTTTGCCTGAACTCTTTCAGGTCCATTTTTCTTCTAAGCTAAGATATATTATATTGTCCTGTCTTGTGACGTTTGGATTGCCTGCCTGCCTGCCTTAACAGCCCAAACTACAGTGTCACCTTCTATGAGGTACAATTTTACTTTGATAAGACAAGCATATTTCTACCTTACTGCAAATAAACACAACTTCTATCTCTAAGAATCATATTTGCCTACTTACTGGACTTGCTTCATCATGGTGAGATTTTCTTTGTTTCAGTCAAGTCTTTTGGATCATTACTGGCCTTTCTCAAGTTAGACTTCAATTTGTGTCATCTTCCTCATGATCATGCATCCCATTGCAAATATTTGCAGCACAACTGGATTTCACGAGGCAACTTGTGACAAAATATGGAACTAAGACACATAATAGTATTTATGGGTATAGAATTGCTCAGTACAGAAAAGTTAAACATACACAGTTGTCTTAAGAGTGCAGGTGACAACCACCACATCTGGGTTACCCTTTATTATTGACATATGTCCTTTTCCTGCCTTCCTGGGCAGAAAAATGTGACTTGTCTACATAAACATATTCCGAGTCAAAGTGTCACACTAAATCAGGGTATTTAGATTTGTTTCAACAGTCTATGTGTTTATTCCTAGGCTGTACCATTCACCTCATCTAACTTTTCTTAGACTTAGATGTTTAGGTTATAGCTATTTCATCACCTAAATCTTCCCTTGCAGCCGGATTTATTAGACCCGATATGGCCGTGTACATCAAGGAAATTATTTACCCCCCTTCTACAGTCAGAGGAGACAGACACTTCAGAGATTCATTCATTCCATCATTACTTCCTAGGGAAAGCAGGTGAGATGAATCCCATCCTTAATTTTAGACTTTCACATCTGACTTAATTACACTAAATTCCCTAGCCTGAGTGTAACATCTAAGTCAGGGCAATTGAGTCTTGCCCTGGGTTTATATCAAGGCAGGGAATTTGTTGTTTGTTTGAATTTTAATTGAATCATAAAAACAGGTCCAGAGAGGGTGATCTAGAGCCTCTTACAACTAGCCCTACAACTAACATTTCATCCTATATATATCAACATGGAGGAAATTTGCTTTCAACCACTGCAAGAAACTTTGAAACAGAGGATGGAATTCCCTTGAAGCAGTTTTTTACACAAAGTGGAACACAGCTGAGTAGCTGATACTTTTGCACTTCCGTAACTACTGCTGCACCATATTTGTGTTCTATTATATATTCTGAAATGCTGCCATAGTGGAGAAATGGGTAATACAGAAGCGTGCTGAAGGTATACTTCTGAGCATACTAGTGTGCTTAAAAATTGACATGAGTATACAATATGAAAAACACAAATCCAGGAAAAAAAGACCTTCATTGTCCTGGGACTTGTTTCCCCATGACGTTTGCAAGAAACAGTACTTGCAAACCCTGCAGCAGTGCTAAGATCCTGAGTGATTTGAGATCATTACTATGAACTGAGGAAGACTAAACCAGAAAAGCATAGTTTTGAGTAGCCCAGTAACTCTGGTGTTGCTTTTGCTAATAAGAGGCTAAGGGCATTTTACTGGCTCTGTGAGGCCTCAGGACCAGGTCTTGTCAGGCTTGCTTAGCCTGAACTTATTTTAGGCTTGCCCGGAGCTTGCTTGTTTTATCTGTAACATCAGTTCTTTAATGACAAGGTGGCTGTCACCCAATTATTTTTAGTCTTGCTTAGCTTTGTGCAATTGTAACACGCAATGCCTATTGTTAAAATAATTTTGATATATTTCTGAAAGTAATAGACAGTGATAACATGTAGTTACTCTATATAGAATGAACTGCTGATGATCCTGGAATAAGAATGTGGCACAGAGGAGTACAAGTGTGCAATGCTAGCAAAGGCCTTGAAAGTGTGAATACAGGCAGAAGGGCTATAATCAAATCACCAGTGATCAATTACTGATCATTAAACTGATACATCCTTGGGAGCTAGGTAAAACCAGTTTTAGCAGTGACAAAGAAAACAAAGAACAAGTACATTACACTATATGTAATGGACACCATATATAGTAAATTTGGATATAACATGGAACTGGAGACCAATGAAGAAAAAAGCAAGGTAGAAACTGTGCTAGAGCATGTATTAAAAATAGCCATGAGTGGACACTGGTGAGAAGAGAGGGTAACTATCAACATTATACTCCTCTCAGCAAAGAGGAGGAAGAAGTCCCTCACTTTTAAAATCATACTTCTCCAGCTGAGGGACTTGGGCCACTAATGGCTTTCTGTAGCTCCCCCATCTAGACCAAAGCCATCAACCTTAAGACTCAGAGAAAGGGTGAGAATATCATTAAAAGGTTGATAGATATTGTATTGTGTTATTAGACGTTTCTGTATTCAATAGACAATTTATACTATGATTTTTAGTGTCATTGTCACTGAACTAATAACAACTTTGTTATACATTTATTATATTCTAAAATATTTCAGTTAGACTAATATTGAATTCTCTGTTTCACATATAAAGTGTGTTTCTTTAGCCCACATAAGCTGCACAAGATATAGTTGCAGCACCATCACATTATTCCTTTCAAAATTGGTGGCAGATGCTGGGGCTTTGCTCTGGGTGGATCTTTCTGTTGAGATTGAAATGGGTTCGTAGACTCAGTATTTTATAGGGCAATCTATGATATTAAACCGTGCACTGGATAGACAAGCTTTACATGGTCAAAACAGCAGAACCATACTCAGGCAATTCAGTTTCCTGACACCTGAGTTCAACATCATTTTGTCTCGCTCTGCTGCTGACCCTTAGTCACGCTCTGGCTTTTACCAAGGCCTCCCGGGTGAAATCTAGTCAGGACTGGATCACTGTGACCAAGCATAGCAACACGAATGATCTCTTAATATTTATTTCCTTAACTAGGTTTTTTTCACCGCCAATTGATTTCACAAGGAAGGTATTTTGGACTTTAGAAAAGACATAAGGTAAAGCTACTTTAACATGTTTTTCGAATGCTTCTTGGCACTTAAAATAATGAAAAAATTATGCGTATAAGCAGGGAATTAAATAATAGTAAAGATGTAGCATTTTCACAGTAAGCTGCATCACCATTGTCATTACTTGACTACAATGCCTTACCCTGGAGTAGTATTTTAGATGCAAGTAATTTGTTAGCCTTTATTTTGAATGATAATCAGTCTTTTGGTCTGTCTGGTAATTTTTTTTGTCCATACCACATATTTATCCCTGTTTATTTCTCTATTGCACGTTACTTTCTACTAAGTTAGTTGTTATGCTGCTCTTCCTTTTTGCATGTATTTAATGATAGTGTTTCGTAATAATCTAATTTAGTAATAAATATTTGGCTTGGAAACAATATCATTGCACTCTAGCTTTGGACAACTAGAGAACATTTCAGGGAAAAGGTTATGAATTACAGCTTCATTTTAAGGAAACAGAAGAATTATTTGCAATGGATAATGACAGAGAAAGGAAAATTATACAAAAATAGGCTTCAAACTTTTCTGTGAAATTGAACTGAAGCATTTAAAAGGAGCTATGCCAGAAGAACATGGTATGTTATGAGAGGCATTATCAAAGAAAATAAAGGCATTAAAAGTGCTTTTTTTTTTTTTAAGAAGAAGAAGAAAAGTTAACAACACTGAAGCACTGGGCCTGCCATGGTGTTTGGCCGTAGAAGGTGCTGCTTGAAAATACATTTTGGAGTGACACCCTGGAGCTGAAACTGGCATTGATACTGAAAATGTATCAATAAAGGTGTTATATGTAGCACATCCTAAAAGCTAAAGCCATGAGCTTCTGAAAAGCTTGCCTTGAAAAGAAATACATTAGCACGATTAAAATTTTGTGAGGTTGAGTAAGTAAGAGTCACCAGTTTTCCTCCCAGGGCAGCCTACCAACGAGACACGTCTCCCTTCTACGGTGCCACAAGGACAGTTAACCTTCACACAGCTGAGGAAGCTTTTGGAGGTTTAGAAGACACCAGACAGACATACACTGACAGCTAGGATAGAGGTATCTTTTTGCAGGCATAGGAGTGCAGAAACTGTAGTCAGGACCAGGAATCTCAAAAGGCGACTTGAGAATCAGACCTTCACCCAAAGGGGTGAATCAGCTGGTAGAAACAAGCTAATAAGTTCCTGCTTTCACGCAAGACCTCACTGGAGACCAAAGGTCTGCTTTTTTTCTTTAGTCCAACCTCAGCCTGTCTGTGATTTCCCTTTATTACTTTTCCCTCAAAGTCTAACATGCGTCACAAGTACATTTCACGTGCTGAGTGCATGGCAGCTCATTAACCCCGGATCAATCAATCTTCCCCATCCCATTTTTGCCTTTCCCAATCCCCATGATATCCACAGGCAAACATTTGGTGAATTGTTCCAGCATTACACTGTACTCGGAGAATAAAGTCTTTCAAAAAATCAGCCTTTAGCTGGATTCAGCACAGGTGGTATTTAGGGCACAATACATCTCCTTGAAAAATAATCAGTTACAGTTACCTTGTAGTCAATAAAGAGCAGCAGTAAAAATTCCTGAAGTGTGATCTGTTATCCTAACGCAGATGTTTATAGCAGCTCAGATGAATCAAACTTTAGCAGCACTTGCAAAGGGTGCCTAGACTGGCTGCTCCAGATGTGAATACCCACCGCCAGAGGAATGTCACCTTTTTGTTTGCAAAGACTTCTCTGCAAAGATTTCTCCTTATGCCTGCAGAGGAAACCATGGTGATCAATTCAGATGCGGTGTTTAAAAATTAGATGTCTTGATTTAGGCAAATGAACCTCACTGACCTAGCTTTCAGAAGGTGGTAGACTATCCTTTGAGGCCAAATAATATGTGGTTCCTCCTTACTGACATGTAACAAAGTAATCCAAGGTGCAAAAGAGCTTAACTGGGTACTGACTGGAACACACAATTTCACGCAGGTAGCTCATATTGTGGAGGTACATGTGTAACTGGGAGATGTTTGGCTTCACTGTCTCAAATATCTCTTTTCTGGTGAATCACAGGAATAAAAGCTTGGGATCATGAGACTTACTGCCAAATCTTTTTTGAGATGTAGCATTAGTTCACATACTTGCAGACATGCACGGGTAATAATATTATTGTAGATGTTTCCACCTGCTGGTCAGTGTGCCAGATTTCATCTGCTTCTATAAGTTCCCACAGTATAGCCTTCTTTCTTTCTGTTCTATTACTTTATTAGGTGATATTGATTTCTACTATTTATTTCAAACAAATGGTAAATAACTACCATCTAAAATTCCATGGTAGTCAGCAGCAAGAGTAATCAGTACTTAACTGATTTTGATTATTGAGTAATACTGATTATATTATTGATTACAGTAGTATGACAGTGATTACTGAGTAAAAAATATTACAAATATAGCCCATAGATTACTAGAGTAATTCTGACTGCCAGAAGTGTTTAAAACTACCATTTTTTCTCAGTGTTTCAAACATATTCTGATGTAATTTTAGTTCAAAGAATCCATCAGTCTGTCACAGAGTTTCACAATATTCTAGTATGTTTAGGGCTTCACCCACTGAAGATCATGATCTTCTGGATCTACCTAGAGCAAATGAATTATGAAGAATCAAAAAGTCACATTAATGAAAACAAAGATCAAAATTCTTCCAAATGAGAAACAGAGGAGACCATCAAGGGAGCAATATGTTGGCCATGCTCCCACATAAAACAAATTGGCATGCAAAACACAAGATACGGCATCTTACTGCTAGGTAACTTCTATTTCAGTAAAAGCAGCTTGAATACCTGGACAGGGTTATTCAGTGACAGCATAGTCCACAGAGCTGGCATGCCACTGACTTTAGTACTCTTGGCATAGTAAATGTCTTGCCAGTAACGTAGTTAGAGGACTCCTGTCATCTCTTTGTTTCTTTCTCCTTTCAGCTGATGATCTTTCCCTGAAGAAAGACTTTTTTTTTCATCTAGATATCTTAATTCACTTGCTATACTCCTCATTTACCTTCATGGGAGCTTAACTCATTTCCCTCAGACAGGTGACAGAAAGAACTGCACACACTCTGAGTTCAGTATCCCCTCCTTACCTCACTGTGCAGGGCAGTTCAGGATCCACAGAAATCCAAGAATGATTATCCTGACCTGGCTTTACACACTGGAGTCAAGTTTTCATCTTGATTCCAGTCAAGATGAAGCCTGATGTCACACCTACTCCTAACTGGGTTACACAAGGAAATTTTTTTCTATAAGGACTGCAGCTTGCTTCCTACCTTTTCTCCCTACAGCCTCACATGTGGATCTCAAATGGATCTCCAGTCCATAGAAGTCATGTAAAAAAAAGCTGTGATAAAGGATGAAAGAAGGAGAATACACAAGAGCAGGACATACAAACAGGAGAGTTGAACAGAGAGATATAATGGAGTAATATGGCATTATTTGAGAAAAATCAGGTACAATTGCTTAGGAAAAAATGAGAGAACCTATTTCAGGAAGGATGTCGGTATATTACTGTAGAAGCTGATCCCCTGTGGATAGAAGAAAGAGGTCAAAGTAAGCTTCAGGCACTACCTACCACTCCTTCTGCTGAAGAAAGAAAGGCAAGCCTCAGCAGCAAGCCAGACTGACAGCTTTGGGATTTAGAGATATTCACATTTCTTATCACTGCTTCATAATTGTAAGGTATTTCAGATGGTCTGTATTCAGCAATATATGTCTAATAACTCCAGTCCTACTAAAGACAAAGTGAAATTACCTCCATCTATCTAGTCAAAGTTATTTATGAAGCCCTGCAAATAGCATGTTATCTGATTATACCTGTCCAACAAAATTCTGCTAAACGCACTTCAGGAAGATGGTGATTATAAAATGAGTCTATGTTTGACCTGCATTTAGCCTTGTGTAATAAGTAGTTTTATGACATGTGCTCAAAGCTGTTAGGTAATAATAATTTGCATGTCCCCGATAGAACTGTCTAAAAGTGGGCATGTCCACAACCCTGTAAGAAAAGCGGGACTAGATCAGTTGGAAGAGAAAGACTCTATGCACATCATGTAATCTTCTTTCTTACATTTTGAAATTCAGCATCTTCAGAAATCTATTTCGCTCAGTCTGTTGTCTTCATATGATAGAATGGTATGAAAGAAGACAAGAGGAAAATGTTCCTTCAGTCCCTCCAAGTTGTCCTATTCCCAAACCAATTCACCCCATTCTTCCCAAGATACATCTAAAGTTCACACTGGGTTGCAAGTTTTTTGTGCTTTGTCCATTATCAGTTCTCAAAAGGTTATCCAAAGGAGATAAAACAAAAAAGATCAAAGTAGGATTCCTACTCCAGAGAATCACTGTTGACTGCAGCTCCACACATTAGCACAACTTGTTTCCAGAAGTGCTGAGCTCCGTGAGCTCAATTTCAGGGAGCCTTTGCCTAGGGTGAGGACAGAGCTGCACCCCCAGACCACCATCAATGAGGCTGAGGGTTTTCCATTCTGTCTCCTGTGACCTAGTCTAATACTTCTGACAGAATTGGCAGGGTAGGGCTAATTATGTCAGCAAGACTGCATTAATCTCATGTTTCCTAATTGCCATTTGACCAGTTCATGCCTGGCAACTGAGTCTCCACCTAAGGCGCAAGAAATAAAGGCAATTAAGTAAAAGACATTTCTTCCACGCACATAATGATATTCTCATGTGTATCTCAGGCATTGTATCAAACATTGGAATCCAAAGGTGGTAGGGACCAGCAAAGGCCCTTACTTCAAAGTAACATGCAGAGATTCCAGTTCATTATCAATATTTTAAAATCAAATTCCCCATAGGCTTAGGTATCTTACCAGAGGGTTCATCATCTGGATACAAAACCCCCAAGATTTTAATGCTATTGAATACACAAAAATAAGCTTATCTATCATTATAGTTTAGCATTATTCCATTTGTTTCCTGAGTTGTAGAAGAATTCAGATTCTGGAAGTGAAGACTATAGAATGCCATTATGTTTCAAGAAAGCTAGTACCCATAACATAGTGATCCAAGTTCTAATTAAATCTGACTATATTTAAATACAAAAAATCTTAAATACACTGCATTGAATAGAAATTGTGATTCCAGCAAGGTACAAAATCAACAATAAATCAAAAATTTCAGACAATGTCATATCTTTATCAGAGGTACGGATATGGGCCACTCCTTTGAATACCAAAAAGGCATACTTAAACACTCTAGTTTTAAGATAATTTTTAATTTTGTTTGAATAAGTTTCTTTCATGCATTCAGCAGTATGGTAAATGCAGCTACCAATACACTTTTACAGAGAGAATGTAAAATTAAGTAATCTGCTTACCATGTGCAGGAAGATTAAAGCTGTGACAGAATTCAAAATAGAGGGATTTACAGATTGAGGGAGACTTTGTGTTCTTCCTCCAAATGGTTTTATTTTATTTTAGTGGTTTTACTTCTGTATTTATTTTTCTAAAAAAAAAAAAAAGTAAATAATTGAGACCAATCCTTATCTGAAATTCATTTTGAAAGCCTATATAGCAAAGAAGCATGCCCAGAACAGACAGAATGGAATAGTTAGTCACTGTGATGTAGGGATGGAGACACTATTCTCCATTTTATTTTCTGGCCTTAAAAGGTCTGTGTGTACACCTTCAAGATGCAGTCCTGAGTGAACAGAATTTTCTGCAGTTCCTCATCTATTACTGTTTCTAAGAGTTCAATGTGTCCTGAGGTTTGTCAGGATTGTAATGTTACTACTAAGGAATCCCAGTTCTATAGATTCTCCTGTTTCAAAATGAGTGTGTGGACTGAGGGAGTGTCTCCAGGATAACTGAAAAGCAAATTTACACCAAAAGAAGGGGTATGATAAAAAAGTGCATTTCACAGTCTAAACAAATTCCAAAACACAGAGGTCTCTTTTGTGCATATAAAAATATTAACAATACACTAAAATAAAAAAATCTCAGTTCACAACTGCCTGATATTCTGAACAATTTAAGGAAAATTTAGAAAAATATTGAATACTGGACTATTCACCAAAAAGGTGAGATTGAATTCATCTCAACCTAGCAAATGTGTTCTCTTGGATTTCCAGGAAATAACATACTGAACCGGAAAAAAATTAGTTCAGGTCCCTACTGTGCTTCGTAAATTACTGTTTTTAAAGGAAAGAAAAACCAAAACCACAAACACATGGAACATAAAAATGACTTCCTTCACTGTTCTCTGCTGAGACCTAATTTCACAGAATCCTGTGTTAAAAAAATGTCTCATTTACTACTCTGAAACCTAACCGTGAAGTCTGCTAAGGAGCTTGATTCTTAATTGTTCACTCAGTCTCATCTGTATTAATAACCTACAGGATCTGGAAAACAGTCATAAATTACCAAGTCCAGCCCCAAATTGTCCCATTTTTATGGTGTGAATTCTTCATGTGGGTGAAGGGAGCAAAAAAAAAGGATGTTCTTGCAGGGGACGAAGCCCAAAGCTTTGCATTTTGCATGCATGAAAGGGAAAGTAAGAAGCAGTTTCATGGCATTTTAGTAAAGGATAAGAAAGCCCCGTTCCTCCAAAAAGTGGAAGCCACACTTTCCTCACCGGTGGGTGCATCCTCTGAAATCAGACCCACCGCCCAGGGTAGTGCAGCACACAGAAAGACCAAGGCACAGAAAATATAAGGTCAATAAACGCCTGCCGGGTGACACCATTCTGCTTTTGAACGTTGATTGCCCACGGGCAGTTCCCCAAACGACACCGTCTTCCTCAGCCTTTCCCTCTCACGCTTTCTCCCCAGCACGAAGAACAGCACAAGCTTTATTCTTAGAAGTAATGAATGAACCTGAAGGATGCTCTGCCAAGCCATGCAAAATTAATTAGGTCGAGGACTCGGGTGGCTGCAGGGTGACTGTTACACTGACATTTTTAAGCAGACTGTCTGGAGCACAGCAGCCCTGCCATGCCATCCCAAAGATCAGCATTATGGGACGTGTTCATCAAATCACTGAGCATAATCATATTTCCTTTTATAACTGTCATGGCTTCTTTCCTACATGCTCACTCCCCTCTCTTTTTCTTCTGCATTATAGTTGTTATTATTATTTTGCCTACAAGAACGGAAAGGTTTCTGAAATATCGCTATCTGTTTTTTTTTCCTTTGTGCAACAGCTCCCTCTAATGTTCTCTCTCTTTTTTTTCCTCTCTATTTCCTGGAGGAAAAAAAAACCAACTTCCAAGTTATACTTAGAATTTGATAGAAGCGGTTTCTTTGGCCATTCTTCTGTCTTGTCAATACACGAATACCAAAGGTCAACCTGACAAGAATTATATCTAGATACTTTATATTCATCCAAAGAATAGGCTTTATCAACAGTACCAAACAACTACGATGGGATTAAAAAAGACCGTAAATATTACTGAAACTGGCTTCCCTTGAACAGACTCCTGCGGGGTTTTCAATGTTTCAAAGATTTATATGTGATTTGATGGTAGAGACTGACTTACTGGTAATTTATTTGTCTTGTTCCAGTAACAGCCATCTCTGAGTACGTAAATATCTAAACTGACTAAATGTTGCTTGACCAGATTAGTTCATGGATAAGCAGATGTGCTGTTCTGACTTCTCTTTGAGAAGTCTGTGAATAGCAAAGTGTTGGATAAAAAAAAAAAACAAACCAAAACAAACCTAACCAAAACCCAGGCACAAACATACCAATTACTGGGGTCATTGAGTAATGCGGATCAAACTGCAGAGTAACAGGAACAATACAGGCCATACAGGTATGGGAAAATGAATTTAGGAAGAATTGTAAAAGAGAGGAACACAGAAAAAACAGCGGGTATGAGAAGCAAAGGGTTAGTGAATGATTGATCAATTGGATCAATAGATTTTAAAAGCAAGGAGGTCACTGCCGTTACCCAGGTCAGTCTCCTGCAGAGCATACACCCTAGATCTGAAGGAGGTGGATTTTTTCTCCCCAGATACAGAGCTCCCAAATACTGCGGTTGTGGTTGTTTTCAAACAAACACTGCTGTTCAAAAACCTGTGTTAGTACACACTCAATGTAATGACATCCAATCTCCTGTTTCAGGGTGAGAAGGCTTTTCATTCTAGAAGTGTCACAAAATCCAGTTAACATTTGGCCATTCAGTGTGAAGGCTGTTTCAAGGACCACTCAACATGAGCAAATAGTTATAGCAGACTAATGGTCACAATTCAAAACAACCACAGCACTTAGCAATTAATTAGCATTCTTGTTAAAAAACTCTTGGTACAGATCTCTAAAGTTTGTTGGACCTAAAGGACCAAGTATTACATTAATTTGTTTCAATTATGATTTAATCTATTTTGCATTTACTTTTCAACTGTGTTATCAGAAAAAATAGTCTTAGGAAGAGTTTCTCAAATTTAAAATAATCTTTAAAAAAATGTAAAAAGCACACTATCTTTACTGGAAGTCATTGTTTATGAATGATGGCCAAAATTTCTTACTGGTTATTTTTTTGGCTACTTTTAGGAACCTCAATTTGAAATGCTGGAGATATTTTAACTACTAGGTAAAAAGAAGCCTAATGAGTAGTGCATATTAATAAAATAATTTGTTTTAATTGTTGAAAATAAAAGCTTGTGTATTGGGTCAGACTGAGATGGAGTTACTTTTCCCCATAGCAGCCCTCGTAGTGCTGTGACTACCATAGGACGTCATGCTTAGCAGTAAAAGCTAAGAGAAAGGAGGGGGGGGGATTCATTATTACGACATTTGTCTTCTGGAGCAACCGCTACGCGTACTGAACCCTGCTTCCTGGGAAGTGTCTGGAGATCGCCTGCTGATGGGAAGTAGAAAATAAATCTTTTGTTTTCCTTCCCTTCCACACATGGCCTTTGCTTTTGCTTTATCAGACTGCCTTTATCTTGACCCATGAGGGTTTTTTCCATCTTATTTTCTCACCCCTCCTGTCTTACTGAGGAGGGGATTGATAGAGCAGCTTGGTGGGCACCTGACATCCAGCCAAGGTCAACCCACCACAGCTTGTTATTAAATCAAGAGCTCCACAAGTTCCTCAATTGCCAGTCAAAGCAACTACTTATTTTTACAAAAACTTCCACCTTCATATATGCTGACATTTTCATTCATGTCAATGTTGTCAGATCTTGTGATGTCAGTATGACATTTTAACGCTAACCTGAACAAAAATCCATGTGAGTGTTCAGAGTCAGCTACATGAGAGTCTTTGAAATGAAATTTCTGGCCATCATGCACCTGTAAACATAACTGTCTCTCAAAGATCCAAAGTCTCAAAGAAATAGTGTTTAAATATATACATACACACACATCTCAGGACAGTCATTTTAGGGTAAGTACAACTGTAAACTAGAAAGTAAAAACAAAAAACATGCCTTGAAACACAGGGAAATTGTGTGTTTAGAGGACATGAAGTTAAACAGAAAAGTTCCAACTAGGTTTTTGGCATTTGGTAGGATTCTATCTTCTGGAGGATCCTGCTGGAACATGAAGTCTTTGGTAGGAAACTTGCTGGTCCTTCTGTGCTTTGAAACAGTAGAAAAAGGGAAGGTGACTGCATTCAAAGGCACATCTGCTCTAATGCAGAGGAGGGAAATTCACCCCACATTTTTGTGAGAAGGAATGTGACTGCACTAAGGGGCACATTGGGGTTTTTCAGTCTCCCACAGAGCTACAACATTGCCAGCTTCATTGGCCTGTGGGCAACGTGGTACCGAGACACCGCGCAGTGCTGGCAGGGCAAGTGGGTGACTCCCCGCACCCAGAGTGAGCCTTAGCAATGAATTGGGTTGCCTCTTCTACCTCTCCAAGCTTCGAGTAAGGAATATACCCTGGAGTGAGAGTTTATATTGACTAAAAGCTTAAATTTAGAGCTCAGTTCAAAGCTATAGAAAAGATACAGATATTTGTAGCCATATTAGAGCGGTGAATATAAACCTACAGGAAAAAAAGATAAATATTGTTAGCTGTATTTTAGCAGTGAACAGAAAAAAATATCGTCTATACATTCTGTGCTACACAGGGCTTCCCAGGCGATATTTCTGTGTCAGCCAGGTCTCAGCTCTCACCGGGGGCACAAGCACACTTCTCAGTTCCTGTTTACGTCTTCGGGTTTCTCACCTGCTTAGCTCCACGCTGCAAATATAACTAGCTTACACATTTTAATTACACAGGAAGCCAGTTCTCTCAGTGCGTCACCTTGCATCTGTCAGGGTGTGCTGTAAAAGGCCGATCCCCGTGCAGTGTGACAGACCCAGGGACGGGGGGAGCCCCCCAATGCCACCTGTGTGCACTCTGTGTGGTCAGCAGTATATACTTACATATATATATATATATGTATGTATATGAATCTTGTGTGTGTGTGTGTGCATTGGTGTCACAACCCAGGCTGGACAGGCCAGGGAGTCGTGTTGAATTCGGAACTCCCTCAGGCTAAATTAAGGTGAAACAGCACCAAACAATCAGTTAAACATTTTATTCATGACAGAAGCAAACTGAACTGGGGAGGCGTGATAGTAGGCAGCGGGGTTTCTCACAAGAGGAACTGGCATGAGACTACTTCTGTAACCCGTGTAACCCGTGTAACCCATGGTAACCATATACATCAATTCGGGGAAGAAGGAGAGCCCTCCTGTTGGCTCAGGGGGTTCAGAGCAGACCCCCTTGCTTTCAAGACTCCTTCTCCGAGAGGAGCACAGGGGCAGCTGGATCCGCTCTTAGTCCCAGACTTGGTCAACGGTTTATGTCTAAAGGGATGAGGAATAGGGATTATGGAAAAGGGAGAGGGGGAGAGAAAGAGAAGAGAGAGAGGGGAGGGCAGGAGAGGAGAAAGGGGGGGGGGGGGAGAGAGGGGAGAGACAAGGGAGAGATTTCACCGGTCCTGGGTCCAGCGTTGGTTCAGCCAGCCGAGGGGTCCGGTTCTGGTGGGCTTGTACACCTGGGGCTTCAGTTTGTGTCCTTTTATCATCCTTGCCCCTCCTTCAGGCAGGCACTTGAACTCATTAGGCTAATTAGGTGTCATGAGCAGTTTGTGAGCCTTTGGGCTGGGGGTCGTTTGAGGAATAACTTCCCCTCCCTGCAGACGTGGCTGTTGTTTGATCTTTGCATCGGAACAGCATGACAGACCAGGGAGCTGAGCACCCTCCAGCACGCCCTCCCTGCCCTGTTGCTGATGTCTGAGCTGATGGGCTTTTCACCTTGGTTCCTTGCTGTGCAGGGTTTGTTGTTAAGCAGAGTTCATCTTTAAGCAGAATTTGCCCCACCACAATGTTTGAGACATTAACTCTTTCAGTCTCTCACAGCTGGGAATACATGCTCAGCCTTGATGCTGGCTGGCCCTGGGGGCATGGAGCTGCAGCAGCCTCCCCTCTGCCAGGCTACTGGCTTCAGCAGCTCTGTGTCAGTATTTCATAGTTTGCATCCTCAAAGCTTTAACAGAGGAACCACATTCCTATTTAGGGGGGGAGACTGTTATTTTATGGAGTGAACCTTTGAAGATTCACCAGCTCTCCTTTCCTGAGCAGATTTTGTTTGTATTCTTTTTCACAGAGCTGCCTCAACCTTTTCAATATCTACTGTAATACTAAGCTTAGCTGTATGAGTGAAATAAAAATGGCTACCTTTGCACTTACTTTGTAGAGAGATATATCTTCTTTTCTTTTCTCTCATATTGGGATGAAAAAAACAGTTTACATCAGTATGTGAAAATAAGACATAGGCAGAATAAGATCCAAGATGTCTGAGCAACTTAACAGATAAGACTATTCATTTCTTCATTCAGTGCTTAATCTATTAGACAGTAATAATCCTGCAGTAAGGAAAAGTTATCTATGTTGGAGTTCAACAAGAACCAGATTTTCCTTAATTTTTCTTTTTTTTAATGAATTACACTTTTTTCTTGACTTGCAGTGAACTTTGACACAATCTTTTTATGAATCAGCATTTTCTGCAATGGGAAAAATGTTCAACTGTTGAATTTACAGCCAGCTGCAGCCAGCATAAATGCTAATGCCCACACCTGATGTAAATAAGTCTCAGAGCACCGAAGCAAACCAACACAACAGGCTTGCTTCCAACTCTGCATTTGGAAGAGTATTCTGGCTATAGGCAACATTGTGCAAAGAACTGCGAGAAGGATTTGTACAAAAGTTTGTGGACTATACCAAGATTCAGGAGAGCCTGACAATTGTAAAGAGTGTGCTAGTGCTTCAGAGAAATTATTTAAGCATAAATTTGTTAATTACTTTCCCCACAAACAGACTCTCAGGAAAGCAGTAACCATGAAGTAGCTCTGATTTCAAGATGATTTTGGACCCCTTTAAACTGAGTCTCAGCCACATGCGTTCAGTTCTGGCAATAGTGCAGGTTTCTGTGCCACCGTGAGAAATGCTGGGGGGGGTATTTACAGTGACTAACATTAGGCAGCTGTCTCAGCCTGTGTCTGCAACAGCAAGCAGGTCAGCGTAGCAAGAACTGGAGGGCAAAAGTGTCCATACCACCTGCAGTTTGGAGGTTTTACTTCAGATCATTTCTAGTGTGCTTCTGTAGACTGAATACCTCCTGGCAGCTGGAACACTCCTGGACCCCATCTTTTGGGATAGTCTCAACTGAAACCTCAAGCCCTCTCCTTTCTGCAAAAGCATGGCAAGCAACAATGCTAATGGAGACACCAGATTAAATGACCAGATTAGGGACCTGAACAAGGAAAGGAAAGAAAAAGACATTATTCTGGCTCCTTGTCCCATTGGAGGACACTATAGGCTGACTCTCTTAATTTAGGAACTTAAACCATATGCTCAAAGTTAATGCTGTAAGTATCCTTCCTGTGCTTTCTGAGGGACCTACTGTTCAATCAGAATGAAAATACTTCCTTTTCTCCCCCTCCCTTTTTCTTTGTCGCCTATTGACTTGCTTGTTGGCATCATATTCTGCAATTTCTCGATAATACTTGTCACACATAAATGTGCCTAAAACATAAGCAAGGTATTACCTTTCTTTACACTGTAGACACATTTAACACTTTATTATATCTGACCATGGATACCTGCATTAGCTGTCAGCTGGAAGCTTTTCTGTCTTCAGAAAAGCACACCACATCAGGTCTGGTTCAAATCTGATATCAACAAAATCCCTCTAAACTTGCTTTTCTCTGAACGTAGTATTCTCCAAATCCCACTTCAGACAACATCCAGGATGAGCTGAACAGAGGGAAGCTTTAGACAGACAGCTCCTATTGTTGCTGCTGCTGCTGCTGCTGAAATAAAGGTGGTGTAATCAGCTGATGGGGCTTTCTGCAGCACAGTTCCTTTCTAGCTGCTTGAGCTTAATTGTCTGTGTTCCCGTGGAGGTCAAAGGACCAAAAAAGCTCTCACTTCTCGTTCTCAAACACATCGTTTCTTCAGGCAGCTGAGGAGGGCATGGGAGCATCTGTATTGCAGGGGTTTGTGCAGTTCCATGCACACTCATTGCATTGTCTACAGCATAAGAAAAATAATAATTACTGCTACATTTAAATACGAAGCTTTCTGCTGACAAGCTACCTTGAGTATTTTCTGAAGATGGGACTCTGTGTACTATCCATGAGAAATGGACTACTGCAAGGAAACGAGTAAGATAAACCAGTACACACTGCAAAGCTGTGTAAGTGATATTAAGGTACCCCTGCATGCTTCACACAGATGCATGTTTCTCCCTTCATCTCACAGTAGGCAAGCATGCTGTGGAACTATAGGACTCAGTGCAAATCCACAAAAATTATATCTACAAAAATGATCTGTAAAAGGAAGACATCAGTATATGAACAAGTAGCTAACAATGAACCAGTGAAAACAGCATCAGAATATACAGCATTAACATTAAACTCCATATAACAATGCGGTGGGTTCACTCTGCCTGGATGCCAGGTGCTGACCAAAGACGCTCTATCACTCCCCTCCTCAGCTGGACAGGGGAGAGAAAATATAGCAAAGGGCTTGTGGGTTGAGACAAGGACAGGGAGGGATCACTCATCAGTTATGGGCACGGGCAAAAGACATGCCTAACTTGGGGAAGGAACAAAATCAATTTAACTTACTACCAATCAAATCAAAACAAGGACATTAGGAAGTAAACCCCAACCTTCTAACACCTTCCCCCCATCCCTCCCTCCTGCCCGGCTCAACCCCCTTCCCGGTTCTCTCTCCCTCCTCCCCCGGCAATGGGGGTTGGGGTCAGCTCGCCACACCTTGTCTCTGCCGCTCCTTCCTCCTCAGGGGAGGAGGACTCCGCACTTGGGCCCTGCTCTGCCGTGGGGTGTCTCCCGCGGGAGACAGTCCTCCACCAACTTCTCCAAGGTGGGTCCTTCCCGTGGGCTGCAGTTTTTCGCTAAATGCTCCAGCGCGCGTCCCTCTCACAGGGTGCAGTCCTTCAGTCACAGGCTGCTTCAGCGCAGGCTTTCCCATGGAGTCTCGGCCATAGAATCATAGAATCATTTAGGTTGGAAAAGACCTTTAAGATCATAGAGTCCAACTGTCAACCCAACACCACCATGCCCACTAAACCATGTCCTGAAATGCCCCATCTACACATTTTTTGAACACCTCCAGGGATGGTGACTCCACCACTTCCCTGGGCAGCCTGTTCCAATGTCTGACAACCATCTCAGTAAAGAAATTTTTCCTAATATCCAACCTAAACCTCCCCTGCCACAACTTGGGGCCATTGCTTCTCGTCCTACCTCCAGCCACCTGACGGAAGAGACCAGCACCCACCTCACCACACCCTCCTTTCAGGCAGTTGTAGAGAGCGATAAGGTCTCCCCTCAGCCTCCTTTTCTCCAGACCAAACAACCCCGGTTCCCTCAGCCGCCCCTCATCAGACTTGTGCTCCAGGCCCCTCACCAGCTCGGTTGCCCTTCTCTGGACACGCTCCAGCACCTCCATGTCTTTCCTGCAGTGAGGGGCCCAAAACTGAACACAGGACTCGAGGTGCGGCCTCACCAGTGCCCAGTACAGGGGGACCATCACCTCCCTGCTCCTGGCGGCCACACTATTTCTGATACAGGCCAGGATGCCGTTGGCCTTCTTGGCCACCTGGGCACACTGCTGGCTCATATTCAGCCAGCTGTCAACCAACACCCCCAGGTCTTTTTCTGCTGGGGAGGTCTTTTTCTTCAGGGGCACCCACCTGCTCCAGCGTGGGCTCCTCTCTCCATGGGGCCACCGGTCCTGCCAGGAGCCTGCTCCAGCGCAGGGTTCCCACCTCATTCGACAGCTAACCCTTGCTGTGCATTAAAGACTTTTTACCAAGTATGTTCTGGCACCACATCAGAGAATTACTTGCTAAATATAATGCAGCGTATAAACAAAGTTAGTTTCAATTTTTATTGCTTCCCCCAAGGTCTGTGTTCAGTGTTTCTCCACACAATAAGAGGGAGTCGTGGGACTTTACCTCTGCCCCTCTAAACACCACTTCCTCCTCTAAACACACAAATTAGGAATACATCCAGAATAAAGGAAATGCTGAGTATAAAACAAAAACTGATTTTTATGTGCTGGATAAAAGAAGACACATTCACTCTCAACACAAAATTATATATTAAATCAAAGTTATTTAAAGTAAAACTTTAAAATTTACAGATGCAAAGAACTTTTAGAAGAAACTTGTACTATGGAGTTTCTCTGTCTTTGGAATGAATCATGCATAAGCTTTTGTACAGATCTGGCAAACAGGTCATGATATGGAACAAAGCCATACATTAATATGAAAGAAAGGACTAGAACTAGGATAACGTAGAGCATTGCTGGCTAGTACGACCAAAATCATTTTTATCAACTCAACCCTTCCGAAAAACTGCAGAAGTTACGTTTTGCTGAGAAAATTAGGATCACTGACGTTAATGATTTTTTTTGTAATTTGGCAGTCAGTTTGCAATAGATGAAGCTGAGTAATCAGTGAATCTTGTCTAAAATAAGAAACCATACACTTGAAATATATCTTGAACTTATGTTTTTTGAATTTGGAATAGTTAAGGAATTTCATAATCTGCACTGTTTTATAGCTTTTCGTTCAAATTTAGCTGAATACGGAGCATCAAAAAATCAGTTCCTTTTGTGCAGATGCAAAAATCCTCTGCCAAATTTGCATAACTAGGTTTATTCTTTCTCCATACTTTTCTTGGAAGCTTTTCTTCTCAGTGAAAGAAAATACCTACAAAAAGTGACAAAAAGCTCCATATTATATAGACCAGACCTGAGTTCTGCCACATTCTTATTAAGTGGTTTTTTGCATATGCAGTTAGGAGCTGGTACATCAAGGGACTTCAGCTTTGATATTCAGATAAATACATCCTTTGTTGTTTTAAATTCAAGGAGATTTTAGTGAAATTCTGACTTTTCCTTAGGGGAAAATAAACATATTGGATATGTATGCTTCTGTGCTACTGAACTTCCTAAAACAGTTTCATGAGTAGTCCTGCAATTTTTTTTTTTTTTTGTCATCTGCCTGCAGCGCTCTAAAATAGAAAACGCTAAATCTTAGCACTTCCCTATGGCTCAAGACTCTGAACAAAACTGCAACCTTTCAGTCTTGTGCATGAGTCTACTGCAACTTCTTTTCATTTAGTTACTGTAGGCAGTCTATCCTACCATGAAGGGACATGCAGGATACTGCTTGGTATATTTAAGAAGTTCTGCAGGGAATTAAAATTTCCTTGAGACTGGTAAATTGCATTATTAATGTTGGATAGGATAAAAGTAACTTGGGGGCTGATTTACAGAAATCAGGCCGCATGTGATGGTAGTCTTCCAATACATATCGGCTCCTTCACAGGATTATCAGAGAGAAAAACAATAATCTAAATCTATATATTCAAAGAACCTGTAATGTTTCAGGTTATATTTATATAAGAGTAAACTAATAAAGGCATGCCTTTATTAGAGACAATGGGCACAAACTGAAATAAGAGAAATTCCTTTTAAATAGTAGAAAGACCCTATTACTGTAAGAGTGGTCAAATACTGGACGAGGTTGGCCCGGGAGATTGTGGAGTCTCCATCCTTGTGACTGGAGTCAAACCCTGACTGGACACAGCCCTGAGCAACCTGCTCCAGCAGACCCTGCTCTGAGCGGGGGGTGGGAGTAGGGACCTCCAGAAGTGCCTTCCAGCCCCAGCCACCCCTTCAGATTTAGACACTTTAGAGAACTGATCCAAAAGAAACATGTAAAAATGAAATTATTTTTCTTTAATCTGCAATTAAAATAGGTAGGATGATAAAAAACACTTCACTAAAAGATAACACAAATAGTAATTACATACTTCAAAAGAGAGAATTATCCCTGCTAAAATAGAGATATTTTAAATGAAATTTAATCATATACTTTAAAAATAAGTAATAAATATACAGATAGCAGCAGGAAAATAGTAGATAAAATAATTGAATATTAATAAAAGAAATAATAGAAACTGTTGTGCTTACACACTTTTGTAGGATCAGCTATAAATCCTTTTTGGGCACCTGTAACAAAAAAAAAGAGAAGATTTTAAGCCTTCTGTGTAAATTTAATAGACCTGAAGATATTTAAGACTAAGTACCATTGCACCTAAGCCTGCTGTAGGCTTTGATTCTTATTTTGAATAAAAAACAGCCTTGTGGCTTAAATATTCTAGTGGCCTAAATATTCATTTATTCTTAGAGTTGTGTAGCAATAGGACAAGAGGTAAGACGAGCAGATTTGTCTTTCTGTCAAACTTCCATTGGAAAAAATGTCTGATTCAATGTAAGAAGAAATAAGGTGGATTAACTAAATCATTCAGGGTTTTTTGGATGGTTCAGCACTACTGATGAGAGCGAGGAGCCTTCTCCTTCAGAAGAAACTGAAACTCTTGACTTTAAATTTAAAGTACTTGAATTCACAAATTCCTCACAGCTACCAAATGGCTTTTTCTTTTGGAGGTGAGTAGTAGACTTGTCTCTCGATGTTTTTGCAGCTTCATTAATCAAGGAAGTCAGCAGAATGGTCCTGAGGTACGATCTGTTTGCATTCCCCTCAGACAGTACCTACGGGTCAGTTCTCAAGCATTCAGTTTAATTCCATCTCCTTCAGGAGTTTGGTTCCATTTCTTTGAAAGTGAGAATGACAAACTAGAACTTAAAGTTTCCCTTCTTTTATTTCTCCCCCTTGCCCCCCATCCCCTCACCCCCCACCCCAAACCCAGGAACTTCTGCAGTTTCTTTCCCATCTCCAAAAATCTTCAGCAATTAAGCTTCACACCAGATTTTTTGAGACTTAGGTAAACATCTAGCAGACAACTAATGTCTGGCATCCCTGGGAGACAGCTGATCAGGCACATAAAGGTTAGCTTTCCTCTATGCGTGCCAAACTTTATCAGATCAGATGAGACCCATGAAGCTTTGAAATTTGACTCTGTTATTCATACAGGCTTGTGCTATGCAATTTAGGCATTCCTTATAGTTCTAGCTGTCAGCATCTGTCACTGCAAAAAGAGATAATATCTGACAAAACTCTTCACTGTTGCCATTTGGATAGTGCAGAAAATGGAAAGTGGGTGTTATAGTCTTCATGTGATATATTAATTAAAACACTTCTATTTAATTAAAAGGTTTGTCTGTGTATATATACTTATTTATAAAAAGCATAGAATTCCACTCTATTTTGGAATAATCTAATAGGGTAAATTAATGAACTGGATCGTTTCCACATGCAAAGTTTTGCCATATGTTTGAGTTAAAGTGAGATCCAAAGGCAGTGTTCAGTTCATTAAGGATCTTATTCTCTCACTGCTTGGGAGGTATTTACTTCCTTTTCTCTCCTGGATCAGTGAAAGCATTTACACATTTTGATTCTCTTGTCACCTTGCTCAGCTAGAGAGGGGTACTTTTATCACCCACTTTCCATTGATTTCCAAGTGCTATAGTAATTGATTAATAAAATTATTTTCATTCTTCTCACCAATTTTAACAACCACCAAAAAAAAAGAGAATAATAAGAAGAAATGGCTTGAATTTGTGACTTTCTTTTTCTGAAGTTCTTACTGAATTATACATTGCTTCTTACATTGCTTATCTTATACACTTAGATATGGCCTAGGTCGATACTTCAGAGCCCAAATACTCAAATTTTAAAATGCACAAGTGGGAAAGAAAAGAAATATAACAAGTCTTTTTTTTTTTCTAGACTCAAGCCTGAATACTCAATATTTTGCCTTATGTTAGATCTGTCACAAATACAAATCGGTTTGTCATGAGAAAAAAATCCTTAGAACACTTTACAAAGTGACACGTTTACGGAAAATGTACCTAAACTGCCCTGACATTGCTATTATAGCCTCTATTCATGAAGAAGGTACAAAAATGAGTCATATACATTTGTGTTTGAACACCACTAAAAACAAAAACACTAGTCACCTAAATTCTTATTTCTCATTACTGTTTATTCCATTTTTTTCTCTCATATAGAAGAAAGGCAACCATAAAAAAGAGAGGGAACTGATACTATTTGACAGGTCTCTTCACAGCTGCTGTTTTGTTAGTTTGGAAACAGAAGGTAGCTGTTGTAGCTCTACTTCTATAAAGCTCCTTACGGCTTCCAGCTGTTATCAGTACGATCAGCCTTTCTGTGGGCAAGAAGGAGCTCCCTGGGTTCCTTCTCTGGTGCAAACTGTGCTCTACAGTTAAAGCTGAACCCGCAGCAGTGCACACCTGTGTGGAGCTGACATGCTCATTTTTAAATCATTCCCACAGGGAACGATATTTCCTGAAAATAATCCAATCAGACAGGGCAAGTAACTCCTATATGAATCAAATCTTCTTATGTTATCACATACTCAAGAAAGACTGAAGAGACCAAGCTGCGGCTTTCAACTTGTGGAGCTGAAGCATTTGATCAGGGGATATACTCAAGGAAAGGAGCAGCTTTGACCAGCTTAATTCCAGCCTTGAGATATTATCAGCCACTGTTTGGTGTTTGTAACAATAAACTTGCAGAAACTGAGAAAAAAGAAACTGAAAGATACTGAGGGTTATTTTGGTTTGAAGCAATTTTCTTTTTTAAAGAAATTTCACGGTATTTGGTGACCTCTAGTGGACAGAGTTACATTTGCAGTTCTGCCAAATGAAAATCTGTATTCTGTATCCATTTTCAGGAAAGATTGCAATGCAACGTTATCGAACTCTGACCATTTGCCTAATTATTTCACAAACTAATCCCCAGCTCCAAAATTTGCATGGCCCCTTGTAATTGTGAACCTGCTTAAACTGAAAAGCGAGCACAAACAAATTATTCTTTATAAAAAGTCTGCAAGACAAAAAACCTAAGAGAATAATTAGCAAGTGTAATTAAAAAAAACAGCTCAAACATATTAAAAGAATGTAAAAACTCATGCTGCTGGCCTCCAGTTTTTCAAAAATTGACCTGTAAGGTTGCAAAAATCATGTTTGAATTTTCTAAAAGAATTTTTCTTTACTAGGATAAACCATGCCACTATGTAAGTTCACCTTAAAAATCATACCCATCAAGTATACTGTCACAGCACCATGTGTACTTTTCTCCTGTTTTAGCACTAGCTGTAGTGTAAATATTCATGTCAGCATAGCATTGCAATGAATTATACAGTCTTCTTCAAATTCTGTGATTAGAAATTACAGATCTTTCCTTATGTACTCTATATGTGGAGACTTCCTCTTCTCCTCCTTACTCTCTTCAACTCCTTTTCCTTCCTACTCTCTCCTATTCCTTGATGGGTCTCTCTCTCTCTTCCCCTGCCCCCAGGAGTAGGAAGCACTTTTCCTTCACCTGCACTGCACTACAGACACACCCTGCAGAGCTTGGGGTGAAAGATCAGGAAATTATCTTCTCTTACTTCATTATTACACCATAACTATTATTTTATTGTTTGATTGTTCAGGGAAAAAAGAATGATTCAGTTCCCATGGCTGATATCAGAAGGTCACTTTTCTGACCAGGAGTTTCATTTATTCTTTATTATAACAGCCAGTAGTAGTTGGCAGAGAGGTTGAAAATGGTTGGATTTAAGTTTAACTAGGAGCTGTAACTCTGAGAAAAAAAAGAATACCATTCACTCTTGGCAGTAAAATCATCAGTGGCAGTAAAATAATCAGTAAACCTAATTCTCTCAAATTATCACTATATTCCCTTAAAAAAGAAAAATGGGACGGAGCAGAAGAGCAGATCAGAAATGGCTGTGCATTACTTACAGAGGTGATAATATCATTGTGGAGGCAATGGACAGCATACAGCAACCAAATGGTAAGGACTTCGTAGTCAGTGAAGTCTGACTCATACTGGCTTCCTCATCATGTAATTCATTATATTGGCACACTCCTGAGCACTTCCATCTCATTCAGCCATGGTTAGCTCCCTCTCAGATATCTCTAGTCATTTGGCTTTTTTTTGCTAAAAACAATAATAATTTTTAAAAATCAATCTCTGTTCTACTACAGCATTTCCTGCCATGCCATGAAGGAGCATTCAGAACATAACCTACCCTGATAGGCAATAATCCAGGCTACCTCAACAAGGATAGGAGAGATGTTTTGATTCAGACTTCCAGTGAGCCATGCAGGGATGTCTCATTGTCTTTAATTCCTTCATTAAGACATCAGCACAATGCACAAAAGGAGTACAAATCTAAAAGGTGAACCTTGCAACACACTGAGTCACAGAACTGCTGATGCTGCTACGTCTGGAAGTTTTCCATGGTGAAAGGAAAGAAGAGTTGTTGTAACAGCTTCCATCTGCCCTCTGGGTATATAAGCAGGTGCTTTATGCAAACCAGTTGCTTGTGTCTCTCCCATGCACTCAGTGCTTTGAACCATCCTCACCTTAGCTTCTGCTAAGCTGTTTCAAAGTTGAGAGGTTTTTCACTTTGGATGTAATACTAGTGCAAGTAGTTCCCCTGCCAACATAGCATTCTCCTGTGACACTGAACCCTGCGACAATCTCTACCTTTTTTTTTTTCCACCAATAAACACACTCTGTCCTGCCTTTGAGGAAGATATCTTCATATATACTCAATTTACCCAAACATTTCTTTAGAGACTATTTCATGTTCGAAAGTCCCTAAAAACAGCATCACACAGTAAGACTAATTTACCCTTGTGACAGTCTCAGGTGGAGACCAAGCACTGTAGCATAGTATCAAATTTACTTCATTAGCAATAGTGTGAAAATATTGCTGTCTAACTAATATTCCATCTCTCCATTTAGTTATCTCCGTAGGTATATATAGAAATGCACTCTCTGCATAGAACTGATCTCTTCCTCATCTTTTACATCTGAGATTTTCCCAAACCTGAAGCAGGAGTTTTAGTAGTCATTCCAAAGTGTCCTGTATTTTTAATTAATATGTATTATATTCATCACTGCCTAGGACTTACCTACCCTTCTGTGTAAGTAGCTCATCCTACCATTTGCTGTATCTCATTCAGTGGTCAATTTTTGACCCATATTAGTTATTATTGTTTATTTCACCATTATTCTGTATTTCATTCCATATTCTGTAGCATTGCCCTTCCTCCCCTTTGCCACAGTGAACATTGGCTTCGCTCCTGCTGAGTCAGGCTTGCTAGTTAACCTTCTGCTCCCATATTGTGGAAGGACTAAGATCGCATGAATCACTACCAACATTTGCTCCACTCGATATGGTAAAAGCCTTCTTGAGAAAAGACGTGCCCGGGGCAGCCACAAAGAAAATCACTGGGATGGCTACCAGATAACTATTCATTCCCTCTCTGGCGAGAGAGAACAAGTGCATAGCTCATCTTGCTGGGCTGGTTCATTAATAAAGACAAGGTCAATACCTACTCTTTAAAAGACTTAGAAAACAAAGCTGTGTATTCATAATAACGCATCTAATGTATGGCCTGCTACCAGCTCTAAAGTTAGGATAGCTGGGCAAAACACATTGCAGTCTGTTTAATGTAAAGAAAAACTGACAGGCAATAATCTGTCTGTCACTGTTGATGTTAAAGAGCACTGGAACAAAGATATCCACTAAAAAAGTTAGGAGACACAAATGAAAGACAGACCATTATTTTCAACACAGTAATTATGCCTGGTAAATGCATGCATACTTTTTATGATACGACACTCTTAACAGACTTTCCACAACCTACTCTACCCTTCTATGGACTGGTCAGAATTACTTTGGTGATTGTATAGAATATGATGGCTTTTAATTACTGTGACATTAGTCCATGCTATGACTGAACACTAAAACCTTATTGATCTTAATGAAATAATGTGGAGGCACTGGGGTCTAACAGACAGACCACTGGACTAAGACTCTGAATTCAGTTCCCAGCTCTACCACTCCATCCCTCTTTGACTGGTCTTACACAGTTTTCCTCACTTTTCTGTCTTTTACTTTCTCTGTTCATAAAAGAGGCATTATATTTACCTTCTCTGAAATGGACCTATATCTTTTCTACAGAAGACTGTTAGGAAAAGCTAAACGTTATTTTTTTTTAAAGTATAACTCAATAGAGATTACTGTATGACTGTAGTAGATCACACCTTCCAACTAAAACAGAGCAGGCAGGCTTTCTGAAAAGCTGTGCATGCAGTAACTTCAAAGGAAGGATGCACTAGTGTATTGACAAGAGTCACTTTGTGCTCTTTGCCAAAAGGATGAAGGCATTCTGTCACGCAAACTGATTCGGATCTATCCAGGCAGAAGGTCCAGAAGTTCTACTTGCATCAAGCAGCTTGTATGAAAGTTAAAGTGAGAAGAAATTATGAGTGGTTAGAGCTTGGAAGGGGCATGAGAGTGCTGAGTGGTCTTAAGAAACAAAAAAAAACCCAACACACACACACATCCCCCCAAATAAAAGAAAGGAAAAACAAGCAGTATATTTCTGTTACTATTATTTACTACATAATACCTGTAGTGTAATGGTGGTCAATGTAGAGACATTCAAGGACAAGTTTTTGAAAGGGACAAAAAACCCATAAGCAACACATCAGTCCTACAGTACTGCAACTTTACAGAGCTGCTGAACTGGAAATGAGTAAAAGTAGCTTAAGAGCAGCAATAATGCAAACCCAACAGATGACAGCACTTCTGAAGACAACCCTGAGAAAAAGATTGTGCTTATGCATTCAAAAGGCATTACCAGGGAATGCTTTTGGAGCAGCATGGTGCCATCAGGTCACCTTTGGCCGTGATGTCTGATCATACACATCTGGAAAGAGCCATTGCTGAATGCAGCCACTTAAATATAACATACAGATCTTTTGAACAACAGATACAGTCTGACAAGATGCAAAAATACCTTTGCACTTCCAGTGGAAGATGTCACAAAATCTAATAAAGTGTTAGACAGCACAGGCTTCTGAAGACATTAAAATAATAAATGTTCTCCGGCTAATCCAATCACAAGAAGCAAGTGCCACAGGAGACTATTCGCTACCACAGCAGTCTGTGAAAGATGAGATTTTACTTAAAGGAAAGACAGGAGTTATTCTAATAGATACAAGGTGTGACATCATGAGCAAATTTTATTTTGCCTAACTTCAGATGTCAACATGAGAGAAATATGCACTTTAAGGGTGCAATTCTTCTGAGCTGTTTTAAATGCATGCCTAGATGAGATGATATGAGATGAAGAGCACCCTGAAAGTGCATTTTTATTTAACAGCTATTAAAGGAGTCTTGGGTGAGCTGCTCAGACACACGAGTCTACATGGAAGACATCTGCATCTGATTAGGTAAATCCCACCCCATGAGATTGAATTTTGAGTAAAAAGGCTTTTCTAAACCAAGCCAAGAGAGTCCAGCCAAGTGCAAAAACACAATTCAAAAGAAACGTTAAACAAAACAAAAGGTACAAATGATGTAGTGAGATAGAACAGATTCACTGTCCAACCTCCTGAAACTCTGACTAACAGCTAAATATTGGAAAAGACTGAAGGAGCGGAACTGTATGATGACAGTAAATTAGCACTCTTCAATGTGTATTTGCATATTAGGCAGGTTTTCAGAAGGATAGTTAGGTGACAGATGGGAACAGAAGACAAATTTTGAAAAACATAGTATAGTAATAAACTCTGCTCAGACAACAGGTCAACTGCAAGTGCTGCAAAAGAACCAAAATAATTAAGCAACATGTTAACATTACTGGATTAGAAATAAGGCATCTTTCTTTTAGTGAGAACCTGCTTTTGCTTCTCTTCCAGTAACACAGTGTTACCTGTATAAACAAAAAGATGATTGATAAAATGAGACACTGCATACCTGGTAATGTTTGGCCACTATACTGTATCTTTCTGGAGCCAGCCTAGCACACTGCTAAGCTGAATAAAGGGTTAGTCTGAAAATCAGACCAGCAGAGCAGTAACAGGCAAGACCGAGAAGCAGTTAAAACAATCCCAGAGTAAGCAGCTTCCTCTAACAACTCAAAGAAGAAAGGGAAGTATCAGGGTCTATACACAAATGAGCAAGTGTGGGTCTAACCAGCAAGCAGGTCTATGAATAGGAAAGAGTACAAGCACGAAGCTTTTTGAGATATCTTGTATGAGGTAGCTACAGAGTCACAAGCAATAATGGAAATAAAACCAAAGACTTCATAGATAAAAGCAGATGCCTGGTGTACATGGATAAGCAAAGCTAAAGCTAGAGCTGTTAGGACACAGGTGGGATGATAAGAGATCAGAACTGATACACATGAACCACAGCAAGGATTGATTCAGCAAGATCCCACTCAATACGAGTGTAAACACTAACAAGGCAGACTAAGTCTGTGTCTAACATTAACAATGCAAGCAGGAGAGGACACAGTGGTTAGAAAAAACAGCACAGATAAAGGACTGTGCAACAGACTAACATCTCCTACACACCTAGCAAACTCTGCCCTCCCAAAAGTAACTAATTGTTTGCAAACAAACCTTACTAAAAAAAATAGTTGTCAATAGGAAACAGAGAAATCATTGTGATGTTCAAAGAGTGAATTCTGGGTAGTGGAAAGAAAGCATCTGAAATACAAACCAAGTAGCCAATTCTGCATACATCAGAATAGTCTATGGCACCAGTAATTTTCCTAAAGAAGAAATGGTTTGGTTTTTTCTGGTATGGTAAGGTCTTGCTTTTGCCCAAAATGCAGTTCATAGGGCACAGTGTAACAATGAATCCTGCAGATCAAACAGCCATGAATCTTTTGAATGGATGAACAGCAGCCTGCAAAAAGGAAGAATTTGAACTTGAGTCTCCTGGATGATCTGTTAAACCACTGAGCTTTTGGTTTAAAAAGGCCTGGTCATTATCAGTTCACATCATTCAGGACAGAGGAATGAGAACAGGCCACAACTACTGGCTAAAAGTGTTTAAAACAATCAGAGAATTACTAATTATATTTTATTTCTGGCAGCAGTGCATTTCCTCCAGGGCTGATTGAGTTTTTAAACCTATAGCCAGTAATTACAGCCTGTTTTCGTTGTCTCACACTGAACAAGCTACACTGCTACAAGCCTCTTCTAGGAGTTTGCAACTCCTTGTTAATGTTTCTGCAACCTCCCTTAGGGAAGTCATGACACTGCTTGAGATAATTAACATTATCTTCTCCCTTCAAGTTACAGCTCTAGGAAAAACATTTTGCTCTAACTGTCTTTTCCTTATTGGAGTCTAGCCAAGAAAGAGAAAAAGTGATGTAGGGGAAGAAAGGGGAGGGGTGTCCATGCCACACTAACAGGCTTGGCATAGGCTCAGAATGGCAATAACTTCGGATAAGAGCATTTCTTTACAAACAGTAAGGTTTCCCACCCCCACTCGTTGGATCAAATAAACAATGATGTATTGGTAAAGCCACATTAACCCTCCTTTCTCCACAACTGACTCCACAATTGATGATATCACAAGATGGACAGATAGCAGAGACAAGTGTTCAAGCTCTAAATCTCTTAACACCAGGCCACAAAGCTCACTTATGCCCATGACATGTTATTTTAGTCTTTATAGATTCTGGCCGTGCATCTGCTGGGTACTACATGAGCTCCACGCACTTGTTACTCACCTTCACCAGTTTCTTTTTTCCTGCTCCTAGCTCATTCCTTTAAATCTGCATAAAGGAAACACAAGGGCTCTCCAGTAACTGTTGTCTGAGCAATGACATTGTAAGCAGCTGCTTGTCTTCCCTCTATGAGATGCTTGCCTTGAGAAGCTGGTATGGGCCAGGAGATGGAGTCCCAGACAATGATACAGGGATGACAAGTTTCTTGACTAGCAGGGAAAATTCCCTGACACAGGGAAATTTAAGAGATTCAAACTCTTTGGTCCTTTGTATCTTGGGTACAGAACATATGAAGGTTTCCTTGGGCCTTCCCCCATGTTCTGTAGGCAGGGAGTCCTGCTCTCAGCCAGAAAAAGTTATATCTTTTCAGCATATGAGTGACTGAATTATTTTGTCACTTACCAGCAGTTTTAGATGACTCTCCAGGCAGAAAAATTGCATGCCCCTCACACTTATCTCAGCAGGAGGCCTTATGTCTCAGTAATATTAGGCTTTCATACCTGATAATAATCCATGGTGGCAAAAATAGATACAATAAGCTCAAGTGGCAAAACCTTTCAAATGGCAATAATGTCGGGGGTGGAACTACTTAAAATTAATCCATTTGGCCTTATCATTGCAACTGCTAGAAGGCTGTGAATGGTATTTAGACACTTTATACTATGGCCAAGGGTCCACACAGCACTCAGAAGAACAGCACAAATCTGTTTAAAGTGAGATCTCTGTTTTCTTCCAGCTTCTGAGATGACCTACCCTATGGATTAGGCTACTAACCCAACAAAGCTGTTCTTCCCAGAATATGTTTTCCTTCCACTTACATCAGTCCCACTGACAACAGTGCTGTGGTATCTAAGCTGGAGAAGTGCTTCAAAAATGGCAAGACATTTGGGAGTTCATACCTGAAACACCTTGCAGTGCTTCTCTCTTGGGTGACCCAAACATACAGAAACTCTGGTAAGTCACAGGCTTCCCAGCAGAGGGGTCAGTTTGCAGAGTTATGCAGCTGCATACTGTGTCAGGATGCTCTCTTCTGTTCTCGTACACTCTGTAGAAAGAAGTAGGAAAAATTCTTATTGCCAGGTTATTGGACACAGTGACCTGAGTCTGAAAATGATGCATAATTCTGAATCTGTGAAGCTCATATTTATTAAGAAGAAAGAGACAAACACAATTTATGCATCATGATAAATGATCTGCTGCTTAGTGGAGATAAATAACCAGCCACCTATTCTATGAAACACTGTGACATTTGTGTGCTTTTTTATTAAATGCATAATCAAGATGAAAAATCCGTCCCTGGTTGAAGTTCTCTCCTTCCCAGCTTTGACATGTCCTTCCAAAGGTAAATGAGGCATTCCAGCTACAGCTCCCTCAGGTGTTGTATCATAATTTGTGGGTTACATGCAGAAAGCTTTATAACGGGTTTAGAATAAAATAGCTATGCAGAATTGAAAATACATTTTCCTTTCCTTTCAGTGCAGTTTTTTCAGAAACTGCATTTAGATAGAATATTCCTATGCAACTCTGATAGCCATGGTACCAGCAGTCCAAAATGTCTTTTTAGAAATCAGACTGGTGCAATTATCAGAAATTGCTTCCCAGAAGAAACTGAATGCACAAATGTACTGCAAGAGAGATTTCAGAAAATGCAAATGCTAAAAACATTTGAAATAGATTGCAATCCTTGAGATATTTCCTCTATACATGCTTTTATGGAGTGACACGCATAGGAACAGGCAGCCTTTGAAGGTCGGGGTTAGAAAGTGGAAGCTTTCTTTTTATTGGTGAACATTTGCTCACTGAAACACTGTCTTTGACTCATTGGTTTTTCATCAGTGTGAATAAGTAATTTACAATTTGATCTCATCTGAATGAGCCACATATCTTCCACGAAGTAAAAGCCTTCTGAAATAAACCATTTCAGGAACTTTCACATTATTAGCATAGACTGAAGTACACCAATTGTCTGGTAGTATATCTGTAATTTGCCAAAAAGGTGGTTCTGCAATTTCTGAAGGTTATTCATTTGAACAGTATTTACAGGACACTGATCAAAACTACTCTTCAGTACATAGATGGTAGGCTGTATATATATTCCTAGCAAATAAGTGCTAGTCTGCTTGTAAGCAAGTGCTATTACTACTCAAGCCTTGAAGTTAATTAAAAGACTAAATGCCACATGCACCATTTGGAATTATTCAAATTACCATTTGACTGTTTTATCCAAATATTACAGTATTCTCACCAAACCACTTCATTAAACCAATTAAACTTTTTCAAGTGGTCTGCTCTTCTATTTTTCATTCCTCCTTGTACTCAGCTTTGCATTTATTGCTACCTTTTTGTTTCCTTCTTATTTAGATAATCCTGTTAATTTTCTTTCTTCCCCTCTAACTTAAGTTTTGTAAACATTTAAAGTTTTCTGTCATTTCTTAGATTTTTTTTTTTCCTCTGGATAGGCTTTCATAATCCCAAATGTGAGTTCTTCTGTAATTTGTTGTGACATTTTATGAACCTTATTCAATACCTGTTATTATACTTAAGTTGCTTTTCTTAATACATTTTTTTTCTTGCCTTCACATAATAGTATGCATCTTTCTAGTATCAAATCAAGTCTGCCCTCTGAAGACTTTTTGCAACACTCAGACACTCCTCCTCTAACACTTGTCTAACTCCTCCTGTTTACGGCAGACTCGCTATTCTGCACACGTGGTGGTTTTATTCTGTCTTTCCATAGTGCTCATAAATTATATTCATGCCTTGTCTGACTTTGAACATACTTTCTCAGAGTCAGATTTTAAAAAGCTACCTGTATCACTTCCTTGTGAATCTTCAGCTTTACCAAACATATTTCTTCTTCTCAAGGTACTTTGGGATTAATTAAGAAACATGCTTTTTTGACTGATTTTCAGATACTGAAGACTCACAAGTCCTACCAAAGCCACTAGAAGCTGTGGGATTCAGCATCTCTGTCAGTCCGTGAAAAAAGTTTTTGGCAACATCTCATTTCATCACTTATAAGGTCTGGTACTTTGTCACAAGTAATGGCTGCTTAAAAGCCATTTTAGGCCATCGATCCATCACTTTTCACATAGCAATTTCCCACTTGTTTTCCATTTACTACTTTCCGCTTCTTCAGCCACCCAGTTTATCTTCATCCCTCATTCCAACTGCAGGTCTGGCCTCTGGACACCACAGGAGAGGCACATTTGCCAAGACTGAGAGAATCCATTATTAAACCTTTAATCCTGATTCCCTCTTCCCCTCCCCTTTCCTGGCTGTCATGGTTGACACTTACCCTTCCTGCAAGACAAACTGCTCTACCGCATTAATAGAAAAATATTCTGAGGTGACACTAGTCTATGAGACCCTCTTGGGGCTCTTACCACGGAGACCACAGGGAGTGTCTTTCTCTTGAGCTAGGGAAAAGAATATATGTTTTCAATAGAACTGAGTTTTTGATATCCTAGGTTATGCCACACTTTACTGTGTTAATCTCTGCAACTTCACAAACCACTCCTTAGCAATCAGTAACTGCTGAACAACGCGGCACTTACAAGGCCTTCATGTGTCTTTTCAATTCCCTACGTGTTTTTAATTAAGTAATTTCTTGAGGATTTTTAAAAGCTTTATCTCTGCTTCAGCTGGATCCACCTTCCTGTTTTAAATCCTCCCTGCAAATCCAAAGTGTTTGTTATTATACGGACACAAAACCTTTCAGACTCATTTCTATCCTGCTTGGTTTTCTTTTTATGTGGGAAAATATTTTCCTATACGCTCCAGAAGACGCTTCGAAAAAGGCAGAAAGACTCTCAAAGTCAGTGTTACACCGCGGGGATCCCACCCAGAAGCAGCCCGCAAAGCCCAGCTACGCTGGCCACTACGGCTCGGGGCCGTCCTCCTCCGGCTCTGTTTTAGGGGACGGAAAAGGACCCACTCTTCCCCATTTCTAAAACCCACAGGCGGGCCAACAGGGCCGAGGAAGGCAGGGACGGGAAGGCGTCTCCCCCGTAGGAAGAAGCCCGCTCCGACGCGGTGCCTTGCGCTAGGCCCAGGCCGAGGCGCGGGGCCTGCTCCAGCAGAGGGGGCTGCTGCTCCTGACGAGCCGCCGGCTGGCCTGGCGCGGCCCCCGGCCGGCCCGCGGCCCCTGGAGCCCTGGCCGGCCTTCGCCGCCGGAACGGGCTGGAGGGAGACCATTGCTCGAGGCGGAGAAACGGTGCAGTCGCGATGGAGGGAACGTCTTTTAAAACGGCGGCAAACGCCGTGCGTATTAGGTAGAAGGCGAAAGCCGGTCAGAGTACCGGGAGAGGCCTGAGCGCCCTCACGGTCACGTTTCTGCAGATGGGATCCCAGCGATTCAGAGCGGGCACTAAAATAAAGTATTTGTGAATATATGGTGAGCTTAAAGCTCAAAATGGAGTTTTCTAGACAAGCATGAATTTTACCGAAATGAGACAGGTTAAGTAGCTTACTGCAAATAGTTCACACTAATGTAATAACACAAATGGGGGGGGGGGGGGGGGGGTTTTTTTATAAAAAAATCTCTAACTGCAGGTCACTGTTCTCTTCCCTCATGTGAAGCCGTAGAGAAATTGAGATACAAAGGTGGAAAACGACTTCTACCAATCACTCGGCAAGCTGTTGTTAGAGGCAGGCAGACACCGAATCCTCCTAAATCCA
This sequence comes from Haliaeetus leucocephalus, assembly GCF_000737465.1. NCBI lineage: Eukaryota > Metazoa > Chordata > Aves > Accipitriformes > Accipitridae > Haliaeetus > Haliaeetus leucocephalus. The sequence continues at coordinate 2,120,972 of NW_010973148.1, forward strand.
ATACCGAGAAGGTTGACAAAGTACTTCTGCGCAAATCTCAGAGACTTTTAAGTGCGATAGCTTGGGCAAACAATATTGCTAGTCAGGCTTGGGGTTTTGCAGCTGTGTGCTCCCTCACTTCATAACAAGAGCACAAAAATTGTCTATCACGCTGTGTCAGACCAAAAGTCCACCTAGCCCAGTATCATTTTTCCACCAATCAATAGTAGCAGATGCCAAAACACTAACAATTTTAAAGCACAGAAAGCACAGGGGACTCTTTCTCTCACTTTGTCTACCATTTCTCAGCAGCCAGCTCTTCAGGGAATTTCTGAGCCAGGGGCTGTGACTGGACTATTATATTAAACAGCCACTGACTGATCTATTCTCAGCAAAATTTTCTAACTCCTTTTAAGCCACTTAAGCTTTTGAACTCCACAACATCCTGTGGCAGTGAGTTCCAACAGTTAATTATGTGTCAAAAGAAAAATTACTTCCTTTGTTTGTGTTGAATCTGCTGCCTGATATGTTAATGTTGTATTGTAGTACTAATTCCTTCTCTAGGTACCAGAACAGTAAGCACCTTTCCTGTAATCAATGGGGAGAAAGATGTCACAACTATTTTGCTTGCTTACATAACTTCTGACTCACAAATAGTTTTGCCACGTTTGTTGACACTGAATATCAAACAGCAGATTCAAACCCGTTTTCATTTTACTCATACCACATTATATATCATGTTGGCCTGAATCATCAGATTCTAAGTAACCCCTTATAGCATAAAAATACAGAGATGATCAGCTTATTCATGAGTGGGGGCAGTTGCTTTTCTCTTTTTTCCTTGCTGTGAAATACCCAGCATTAACTACTGAGAGAAAGAGCATAGCAGAGTAGAGAGCTTTTCTTCTGTTTCTCCGAGCCCATTCCTATATTCCTGTGTTATTTTTTTATTTGACACTCAAGACATTAAAAGTATGACTTGTCATGGACAAAACATATAATTGCCAGCATGAAGGATGCTATAGTTTTAATTAGCCATCGCATGCAGCGTCTTTCACTTACATGCTGGTATCAAAACAAAAGCAGTAACTGTCTAAAAAAGCAGCAACATGAAAAGATCGGTGGCTTTCAGACACTCTTCATTAATTTTTTAGAATTTCCCTACCATTACACAATTTTTATGTTATGCCATGTAGTTCAGAGAACTTTCCCAGTCCCAGCCCTTTATGGTATTGTTCCTTTCAGTGCATACCACCATACCACCCACCCCAAAGTCCTCTCTCACTTTTCCTACTTCTGTAATTGCAGACAAAGCACTATTGTACTTTGTTTCCAAAATAAAGAAGTCGTCTAGAATTGCATCAAACTCTTGGCTGATCAAACAATAAAACCATACATTAACATCAGCTGATATTTCTTTGTACAATTGTGCAGCACAGGTGAATCAAGGGCTAATATATTACAGATGACTTCAATAATTAACTCCCTTGAGACGCTCATTTTCATCTGGGGACAGTAGCAATGGTTCTCCAAAAGGAAGAAAAAAGTCAATTTTTTCCTTTACAAATTCCCTGATGATGCAGGACAAACTTGCAATTAGTCCATATGAGAAATAAACATCATTTTAAGGAACAGGTTTTATCTCTTTGTGCTACACTGATTTAAAGACCAAAAGGCAAGCCAAAATTTCCAGGCTCTTTGACTTAAGAAAAATAGCATATTGATTTGTTTAGCCTGTAGCAGGGTTTGGTGGGACAGAAACATTGCAGGATTTAATATGACAAGGCTTTAGTTCCTAATTATGTGGGATGGATTATGGGGAAAATATGCAAATGTAAAGTCCTTGTTGTGAAACTCTAGGCAATTCAGTTGGTGGGAGTTCTCCTTACAAAACAAGAGGTTATGTTCAGAGTTGTGAAACTTGGGTGGGGCTATAAATGAAATATTCAGCCAGATGATACATTGGTAGTCAGTGGCTTAAATTATTCCAAGGAAGTGAGTCCATGCCAACTGAAAGAGGAAAATAAGTCTTGGCTTCTTACAAATGGGGTATGCTGGCTGGTAAATACCCTAGTGCAAGGAATGGAAAAGACTTAATGGGCTCATAGGGTTCATCTTTGCTTTCCATTACCTACAACAGGCTGTTGCTCAGTGTTCTCCAGCTCAGCAGGCTCTATCACAGCTACATGGGAGCAGGGCCCTTGCTACTGTATTCAACAGCCAGTGCAATGCCATTTCCCCATTCCTGTGTGATGAGTTCCTGAAGATTAGAAAATGCTGTAGCAAAAACCTCTCCACAGCCAGCAGCTGAACATTCCCCAGAAAAATACATGATGATGATTTTCATCAGACCCAAGGTCTTTTTTTGGAACCTCTTCTTCCTCTTTCTGGCCATCTGATAGATGCTTGGCCTTTTAAACCACTCAAACCTCACACATCAATACTGATACTCTTTCAGCACGTGCTGTCAGCCCAGTTTTGGAGCTGGCGACTCACTGCTTCACTTATTGCTCAGCCACATGCACAGAGACCCAACATGCATGGCCTGAATCCTCACTGATCACACAACTGGATTTAGTTTATGTCTGCCAAGGTGAAGAGAAGTTCTTAAATTGCTGTAAATTGAGTCTTGGTCCTGTCGGATCAAGGAGGGGACAACAGTTCTCACCATCCACCTAACGGGTATCTCCGGCAGAGTCAGGCCATTCTGCTGGTTCACCACCATCCTCTTCCCACCTGCCACTGCTTTTTCCTTCTTCCCATCCAAACCTCTGTTCTGCTCTTCTGTCATTTTTCTTTCTCTCTGTGCAGTACTGAGCTCGACTGTGCTGCAAACCTGACAGCTTTCTTGCATGAACAGCTGAACTCTGGCGAGCTGAGAGAGGGAACTGGGGGGGCAAGTGCAGCTGAGACTTGTGCTCTTCTAGTGAACGTGGGGAGCGGGACAGCTCTCAGGTTATGTCATATGGGCTTTCTGTGCAACACACGATTCCCCCAATGCCTACCTGAGTAGAGGTTCTCAGGAGAGGGACCTCAGAGTCGTCTGTGCCTGTGAGTGTTGTTTGCAACTCTATAGTTTTGCTACAAATATTGCATTTAGTTTATTTAAAAAGAAAAAAAAAAAAGTTGGACTTTGACTGACTGAAGTGATTATTCACAGATTTGGGACTGCTTCAGCAGAAGTAGGGGGGATTGTGAGAAGCTGAAACATTTCACTTGTAGTTTCTGGTTTTATTTTTGTTATTTCTGTTCTTTTTAAACAACTATTTTAAAAGAATTCATAGCAAAATAAAATTTGGGCTAACATTTATTTTTATTTTGGTTTGCTCTTTGAACCAAGACTGTTCCCTTGCCCATTTGACTTATAGTTGTAAAAGGTGGTAGGCTTTTCAAAAACGTGTTTCTTAGCACCATGTCAACACTATCACCAGTATTCTCATTAACTCTTTAGTAGAATTGGCTGAATAATATTAATCAAATGATGCATGAGAAAATTTTTTCTAAAAAAACCAAACTCTATGAATTTTTTTCCTTCAGTTTCACTCAGCCAGAAATAGAAATGGGGAAACTTTATGAGTACATCTGCAAAATATTTCTATAGTGTTCAATTAAATATTTTGGTTTTGCTTTTGGACAAACTGCACTAGGATATTTTGTTAAAAAAATTTTCTGAGACTATAAACCCATTTTTTGTTTAAAAAAAAAAAAGCTTAAGTTTTGCCTAAATCTGCCAAAGCCCTCCTAAATGAGTTTTTATTTTGTTTTATTAATCTTTCTTGCCATTATATTTCTATAAAGCACTTTTTGCGTCTGATGCCTTTGGAGAATGTCACTTCTATTCACTGTAAAAATTCACTTTCAAAACAATCCTATTGGCAGGAGAGAGTAAAATGCTATCATTGGTAGAGGAGCACTGTATCATATTACAAATGTTCACTCCTATTAAGCTTTTTCCTGTTGAGAACTAGAAACACTCACAAATTGCCAGGAACGATACAGAAACATATGAGATACCTACCAGAACTAACAAGCTAAGGCTGCTTCATAACCAGGTGCAAAAGCATGTGGAAAGCCAATCCAATCTCCCTGCTTTGGGTGAGCTTGTAAGAGCGTTTCATTCAAATTACCGTTAAGTCTTTACTTTCATACAAGGTGGCCCAATCACATTTCTAGCAATTCTCATGGGAGTCAAAAGACAAAGCTGTAATGTCTAATTGTGCTGGGTTTGACTGGGATGGTGTTAATTTTCTTCATAGCAGATAGTTTGGGGCTGTGTTTTGGATTTGTGACCAAACCAGTGTTGATAACCCAGGGATGTTTTTGTTCCTGCTGAGCAGTGCTCACCCAGAGCCAAGGGCTTTTCTGCTTCTCCCCCCACCCCACCAGCGAGCAGGCTGGGGGGCACAAGGAGTTGGGAGGGGACACAGCCGGGACAGCTGACCCCAACTGACCCAAGGGAGATGCCAGACCATAGGATGTCATGATCAGCAGATAAAGCTGAAGGGGAAAGAAGGAAGGGGGGGACGTTCGGAGTGATGGCGTTTGTCTTCCCAAGTCACCGTTCCGCGTGCTGGAGCCCTGCTGTCCTGGAGATGGCTGAACACCTGCCTGCCCATGGGAAGTGGGGAATGAATTCCTTGGTTTGCTTTGCTTGTGCATGCAGCTTTTGCTTTCCCTATTAAACTGTCTTTATCTCAGCCCATGAGTTTTCTCACTTTTACCCTTCTGATTTTCTCCCCCATCCCACCGTGGGGAAGTGAGGGAGCGGCTGCGTGGGGCTGAGCTGCCGGCTGGGGTTAAACCGCGACACTAGTGAAAACTCTGAGCTGGAAATGGCTCTAAGATAACATGACCTCAAAATCAAAAGAAAGGGAAAAGGAAGAAGGGAAAAAGGAGAAGGAAAAAGAGGAAAGAAGAAAAAAGGGGAAAAAGGAAAGAGGAAAAAGGGAAAAAGGAAAAAGGAAAAGGAAAAAGGGAAAAGGGAAAAAAGAAAAGGGAAAAGGGGAATGGGAAGCCATTATGGAACGGAAGACAAACAGAAGATAGAATATCTGTTTCTCCATCCTTTTTCAGAATTAATCCCATATGGACAGATTGGTGTTCAGTGAAGTCTATGTCTACATTTTTAAGGGTTTACCAAGGTAAGGTCTAATGGTTTGTTTCCAAGAACAGAGAGGCCAATATAGTGGCTTACAACCAAGGAGCACACAGAAAGGGTAAAAGAGAGCAGTGGTGGTACAGTATAAGTGAAAAAAATTTGAAGAAGCTTGGGTGTTGCAGAGACTGGAGAGAGGACACTAGCTTTAGAGGAAGGGGGCACTCTCCCCAGAACCTGGGACTTTGCTCAGGTAGGGATAGGAAGGAAAGGTCGCTGGCAGCAATTTGGAGAAACTGCTTACATGTGGGCAGGGGGATGTGGCATAAGTAAGGGGTCTCTGCATGGAAAGGTAAAGAGGATGGGAAGCAGTTCTGGGGTCGGAGGGCTTGATGTGGAATAGAAGCAGCCCACATTAATACTCACAGAGATACACACGTACCTTTAAGTGGAACCCCCCATTTTGGGTTTGGAGGTGCACACAAGGCACCCTGATTACCGTTGGTAGCAAGGATACTTTTGTGTGCTCAAATGAAGAGCCCAGTGCTCTCACACACAGTGTCCCAGGCGTCATTACCTTTTAGCCCACACATTCTAATAGGACAGTCCCTACAAACATGCTTCATAAAAGGAAAGAAATGGGAGAGTTGAAGACCACAGGGGATTATACATAAGGCACAAAGGAAACAAACACCAACAGAAAATTAAAGGAAGTTGGATTTGTTTTTTTATTTTAAAAAAGGCTAAGAAATTTAAATGGTTAAAGGAAACTTGGATGAGAGAGAAGAGAGAAGAAGCAGCAGAAATCTGCGGGAGATTAAAGGAAGGACATGTGTTTGGGAGGATGTTTATATTTCAGTCATCACAAGGAGGGAGTGGACATACAGGCTGGAAACCACTTTTTCTCCTCACTTTTCTTACCCAACTAGTCAGCCTATAGCCCTTACGGGTACTCCTTTTTATAGGAGCAAAGTAACTCCTCATACTTTTCAGTCCTCATACTCCAACACACAGCTAACCTCACCATCGATGACATTGGGGATCTCGAGAATCTCTTCCTCTCTAGCATATGTTCCTCTTCTTTGCAGTGTAAAGTTGGAGAAAATAGAGGTGGAAGAAACAACACGTGGAAAAATAGGGAAAATAATGCTGTCAGACACAGGATTTAGGGGAGGAATCATTTTACATTCTGAACAAATTTTAGTTAATTGACCACTTGATGGAATAACGAGAACTAATTCCTATTCATTATTCTTCCCATTTAATGTGGAAAAAAAAAAGCTAAATTTATACCACTGTACTTTTACTGGAGTAAGAAAATCATGGTGTGATGAAACTTTCCAGTTCCTTATAGATTAAGAAAAATGCAAACAAACAGCTGAAACAGCGTAGGGAAAGAATAAATGTGAGGGTATTTGTGTAAGACATGTAAGCTTAAAGTTCAGTTATTTGCCATGCTATTATCTTAGTCTAGAATCTCCTCTCAGGCACTCTGATCTGCATTTCCACATGCATCCTCTGAGACAGAAGATAATCCTTCAGATACGGAGTCCAAAACTCAAAGACAATTTGGATGGGTGAATGAGCGGGTATTTTTCCAGGTGTATTTTGGCTTACTGCACGTTGGGCCGCAGCCTCATCTGCTTGGGGAGGAAATGGGGAAGATATTTTGCTCAGTTGGGCTTCTGAGATCTAATAGCTGAAAGCTGAAATCCTCTCCACCTCACCCAGTAAATGCAAACCTCCTTTAAAAGTGCAGCAATGCATATTTAGCCCCACTATGTAACACCTGACAAATTTATTTTCTCTCTGAAACACAATGGTAAGCAAAATACATAGCAGAAGAAAAATGTTAATACAGATGATTCAAAAGAAATAATTTTTTAGGATGTGAATGATTTTATTAGACCTTGGGTTGCTGTTGTTGGTTTTCCCCTGCCTTCTGTCTTGTTATTAATAGAAGTTTAAAAATTAAAAGCAGAACTCAGATGTGAGAAGTTGGGAAACAAAACTACAATGACTTTGCTTTAACTCTATTGCCTTAAGCAGAGAACAGAGAAACAAAAAAATTCCCCTACTCATCCCTTCTGTAACTCGAGGCAGGCTCAGGCTAGAAGCAGCACCATCTTTAGGCAGCGGCAGACGCACTAACTGGCAGAAACACAAACCAGCCATGTCTGCTTGGCTAGCTTTGCTTGCACTGGGATACTGGAAAGTGATGCTGGCTGCTGTGTTGCTATGAGAACCCGAGGTTGTGACTCCTGCTAGGAGCACTGCCGCCGGAGAAGCACTCCTTCTCCCTTTGCCATGGCCAGAGTCCACCAGTCTGGCTTCCCAGAGCTTTCTGTGTAGCTTCCATCCAGCTTGGCTCTCGCCCACAGTCGTCCTCACCCGACTCACATCTGGGGTGACACAGTTTTCACAGCAGAGAATTCCTCATCAGCTTCGGTATTTCCCTTTGCCGGAGAGCAGGAGCAGGGGCAGAGACACAGTGAGCACAAGAGAAACCCTGACCTGTTTGCTACCATGCTTGCTAGAAACAGAGGCAAAGGTGTATCAGCTTCACAATGACTTTTTCCTCTTCTCTACAAAATAGAGTGAGGAAAATTACTGAATGTTTCATTTCTTGTTTTGTTTTGGTGTTTTTTCCCCGGAAAAACCATCCTAGGATCCGTACATGTTGTACCTGACACACAGTTATGAAATGTGGGATTTGCCCCTTTGGCAACAGTGTAATGGGGTTGATGTAGGCTCTGGTGCAGAGTATGAAGAAAATGCTGTCGCCTGAATCTACTCCAGCCACTCGCAGCACCGTAACTGATGTTCATGGCATGACATAGTTGCTACAAATAATTATAAAAGCACCTTTAATACGTGGCAGCATTGGTCGTCTTAAACTTTCATTTCTAAATATTCTTTTTAGCTGTGATTCTATGTAAGACAAATACAAAAAACGTGAAGGAAAGTATAGAACTCACTATAGACTTGGACAGAAATACAATGAAGTGATGAAATAAAGTTCTTATCTTTTAGATAGTCATCTTGGGTGTTTCTCCCAATTATTGAGAAATAAGTAGGATTAAATGTAGTTAAATAAGGGTTACACAAAAGCACAGACAGAACTGAGATTAAATTGATAATGCTTTTAAACATATTGAGCATTTTTTTCTCTCTCTCAGCTCGTTATGAGGCAATGACCCTATCTTTTTTCTTACATAGTTGTTGCTATTTGCAGCGACTTTTCTTTGGTCTAATTTCCAACTACTATCAAATCACGTGGCAGCTGCAGAAACATGTTTTCTTTAGCAAAATATCAATGAGGTTTGGCCAGTTTCTTCACAATAGAGAATTTACAGCTGAAATTTGTATACTTTAGATTTCTAGATTGAGAACTGCAATTTCTTCTATGGAACTACATTTGGACTGTTGGACTACATTTTATCTCCAAGTGATACCTAAAAGTGGTGCAAAATTTAACAGCTTGCCTTGTCATATTTTATTATGAGCGTTTTATTCTATTATTTCTGATATGGCCTTTGGGTTGCCTCTGGCTTTCTGCAAAACAAGTGGATTTTAGGGATTTGTTTTGTCTTCTACAATACTGAACTTCCTAAGAGTAAGACTCACCTGAAACCATCCTGCCAGTTATGATCACAAAGATGTTTCAGTTAGACACCCTAATCTTTTGTAGGGCTTTTCGGCTTTTGCAGAGGTTTTCTTTCATCAGCCATCTCATCTGCATAATTGACTGAAGTCTTAGCCGAGAAACTCCAAGGACTGCTGCAAGACCAGCTAGGTTTCCGTTAGCAGGGATGGATCATGATATAGATCTTGAATGCTTGTGGTTATCAGTGGTTTCTGTGGAATGACGTTTTTATTTCACGGCTGTTTATTTAAGGATTGCCAGAGAAGAATCTAGAGCGGAGTTAAGATGTTTCTTTGAGTAGATGGAACCTAAGTAAGTATATACAAAAGAAAGAAAGATATGTTCAGAGAAGTGTGGTTAGGTTATAAGCTCTAGCACTCAAAAGCTAGAGAATGGCAAAGTAATGTATCCTCTGCAGATCTTGGACTACACTGCAGTTTCCACTTCCCTGGCCATTTATGCTTTTTTCTCCCCCTAGTAAATGTCTTTCAGTGTGCAGACTGAACTGTTTTACTTCTTGTGCTCCTGCTCCTTCTTCTCCTCTACCTTCCAAGTAGATGAGCCAGGATCCGCTTACCTGCCAAAATCAGGTGCACCAACATGTGATATCTGATGCCACTGCTGATCTGTTCTCTTTCCCCATCTTGTTTATTATTCATTGTCCAAAATGTGGACCACCCCCTGTATAATGCACGTGACTCAAGGCCTTCCCTAGATACAAAATTATTATTTTCCTCCTGGGCTTTCCTGTAGCCTGCTGTAGTCGCCAAGTGATGCACAAACACCAATTAAGTTATTTTCACAACACACCAGTGAGACAGCAAGGTATTATTATACCCAATTTAGATGTGGAGCACTAAGGTATGAGAAACTGTGGTTCCACGTGTAAGCTATCAGCATCTTTAACTACACAAGCTTGGACCATTCTTGGAACAGGGCTGACCTATTAACTAAATGAGGTAGGGTTACTGTAAAAAAATAGTATGCGATCATGTAATTAAAGACTAAGTCAGACCACAAGTGCCCGATAGGGTCAAAAGAACGTTACTCAATCAGCTGTAATTCTGATATTTCCTAATCTTTCAAGCTTAATTTCTGGTCCTTAATTATGTTATTTTAATACAGCTAATATTTGCAAATTGTAGGATTAACCCCCCACAAAATCAGAAAAAAGAAAATTTCATTAGATCTCATTATCCTGATTTTCACGCAAGTCATCAGAAGGGTGTGAGCCTGCAGCCTCATGGTGTGGTCCTATAATACCTAGGCTGCCACAGGCTGTGCTTCTGTGGAGGTCTAGACCCACGTGCTGCTGGCTAAAAGACAATCTGAGAGCAAAACACTGCAGTTTCATTTCTGGATTATCAGTGAAGGATCAATAAGCACCCACAGTAGATAGGTGCTATGAAACCACAACCTGAAGTAGCAGCAGTATTATATTTTTTTTGTGGCTGAGCATTAGTTCCAGAGATACTGTTTTATCAGCAGGTTTCCTGGGATTTTTTCTAACATCAGAGACTCAGATAGGGTCAGTTTTATTCCCAGCTTTGAAGAGAAAGGTATTGATTTTCTCAGTCTCCCAAATATGACCCTTGATGTTGCACTTGCACCTTGGGCTCTGTTGATCATGTACATTTTGAGCTGCTTCTAATAACTTCTTTAATAAAATACTGCAGAGTGCTTTCTCTATTTGTAATTTATTAAATTGAAAAGCAGAATTCTCAGGTAATGCATACAAGAAGGAGAGTTAAGGTGGTTAGATTTGGATTTAATCTTCTGGCAGTTTCACTGAGAAACAATTCATAAAGCCTTTTAATTTGAAGACTTGGCCAGGTTCTTCTGCTGGAGTGGCTCGCCAGGTTTTCAAAGGATTAAGTGTCCTATTTCAAAAGTTGCAGGATGTCTTGAAGCAATGCTGTCTTGTGGAGAGGTATAAAGTGGGAAATACTAAAACCCAAAATGAAAGTTTGGAGCTCCTATATGTGTGGGAACAACACACAGAAATTGAGTTATTTTAAAACATTTCTCCTCCTGCTTTGCTTATGTTTATAGTTAAGTTTTGTGAAAACAGTACTATATTGCCTGCAGACTCCTAAAAGAAAAACCCATATCCTTCACATTGCCAGATCTACTAGGCAATCACTGTATACAGAGTAGTGCACTCCAGAATCTGGCCTAAAAATAGGAGAATTGCAAGATTTCACTGTGTAAGAGATAAAGGCATCAGAGTCAGGAGACCGAAGAAATACGGTGGAAAATACACTAGAAATGAAATATAAATGTAGTTATATGCTACATAGTGTCCCATCAGGCTCATGATTCCCCTAATCTCAGTTTGCTCCCACTCCAATGATGATTTTCCTTGACTGTTTCCCCTCCCCAGGTACTTACCCTGCATATTTTTGTTACCCATTTCCAAGTACTCACTTCTGTTAGCTGGCCAGTCACTCACCTGCCTACGTTTCTTCAGCTCACTGGATTCCAGTCACAATCTCACTCCCTGAACATCTTACTCTGTTTCAGTTTCACTTAGCAGGTTCCCATTTTTCCTCTTCTTACTGACAGAGCTCTTCCTTTCCTGCTGCCACTTCCATCCAGCTTTCAAATTTTTCACCCGGGCTTGATCATTTTCTCAAGTAATCAGCCCCAGTCTTCAACTCAATGCCTACTCCTTTCCTAACCTATCTATTTCTGGGGACTTCTTTCATAGCCTTTCCTTGGATTCTTATCATCAGCTCCATTGTGCCCAACCTCCTCACCCACATCTTTCCTCACCCACACCTTTCCTCATTCCACTTCAACACACTCAACCGCAGACAAAAGAGGGTCTGGTTCCCATCGCATCTTCATTCAGATTACACTCGTTTTTCCTACACAGATCCTGCATCTACTTCAGAACTCAGGGGAAACAGATAAAACCCCTTCCTTCATTTCAAGTATCCAGGTCAGGGCAGCTACTGATGAAAATGTATAGCTGGAGGAGGGTGGGTCTGAGCCCAGGCGTTCACCACATATGGAACATTCAAGGAATCCCACAGGAAAAGAGAAGAGGTCTCCACTCCACAAACCACTTCTCTTTCTCAGGTTTTGAGCATGGCCAAATGTCTGCAAATTCTAACCTGGGTTTCAGAAGACACATCCTTGGCAACATTGTAGACCCAGTTCTCACATTGAGCTCATTCTTCAAGCGCAAGGAAGAAAGGTCAACAGCATTTACAGCTATAATAACAATGCATTATACATAAGGCTTTTCAAGCGCTATTATTATTTATAGACAGACTGGGGGCCATATTTTGTTCCTTAGCTTTTGTCTCAATAATGGCCAAATTTTTGTGGCTTCAATTTAAAAAATAACCCCATTCCAGGATCAACCCAGCTTCAGAAATATGCACCCAAATGATTCATATTTGGCAAATTTAGACGAAAAAGAAAACACAGAAAAATGGAAGAGCAAGGCAAGCCCAACAATTGCTAGGCTTGCCTTTAATAAAACAGTTTATTAATCTTAATTAGTCTTCTGGTAGAAACGGAGACTGTTTGCTTAAATGAGCAATTTATAGGATTAACCTATTACAGGGAAAACTAGTTCATTTAGGAAACAGAACATTTGGGAAAAGAAGTCCTTTTTATGTGTTGAATTATGGAAGGCTTTTCTCCACACTGGGACAAATTGCACATTTCTCAAGAACTCAGTACCTGTCGTACGTTTGGCAAAGCACACACATTACCCACTGCTCTCTTTTCTTAGGACTCAGCATTATATTCCCTGAAGAGAACTCTACTGGGAATACTTTTGAATGAACTTCTACAGACAAAGAAGTATCTGCTCTTGAGTAAGCAAAATGAAGTGCCCGTCAGCAGTCTGTTGAAAAACGAGTTCAAAAAGTTAGTGTCGCATGATCTGCAGTATTATTGTAGCACATATGCTACTAGTACTGCTTAACACAATCAGAATTAATTGCTGTATCTTTTTTTTTTCTTTATTACCAGACAATACCAGGCTAACAAAGCAATGATATAGGGCTAGTATAAAATTAATTGCAACAAATATCTACCTGAATATTAAAATTATATATTTGTTCTGTGTACTGAAATATATTTCATGTGTTTATAGATTCATAGTAGTTTTTATTAAAAAAATCAATCACAAAAGAAATAGTAAGTATATAAGTAAAAAAATGTTTCTGATTATTTGCTAATTTATTCCTCAAGAAAGGTATTTTATTCCTTGTCACTTCTCTTGTTATCTTTAACAACTTCTGTGATTTAATTGTGGTTTTGGTTTATCATTCAGATAGCTGGCATGAGTCCAGTCTTCCAATATGCAAGAATTTATTTGCATTTTTATTTTGTCAAGAGACAATAAAAGTAATGAGTTCTATCTAAATTAGAAGCTTTGTTTTATCTTTTAGTTTGAAACCTGTAATCCACTCATTCCTCTTGGCAGCCAGGCACGAAGATGAATCAGGAGGCTCTAACGATATCTAGGTAAGTCATATACATAGCTTGTGCACATCAGCTTTGTGACTCAGTGATCAGCCTAGCCTGCGATTTGTGCCACGCTAGTAATACGTCCTGTTGATCCATTGGCTGCATTATGCAAGGCTGACCTTGAAAAGGGAACTGGATGGTCTCTAAACATACCAAGGTATAGGAAAAATTAGGAACATTTATTACTATTATTTATGGGTGTTTTTTTCTATGCAGAAAAGGATGTTTTCTTAGGGCTCTTTCATGTTCAGTTTTCTCCTACTCATATGACTGAAAAAATCCAGGAAAATCTGCCAGCAGCTGGAGCTGTAGGTTTGTGCAATAGCTTACACATTAAAAGCCCTAGAAATACCTGTTGTCATTCATTTTATTCTAAAATAACTCTGAGAACTCCAGTCTTACATCTTTAGGAAACAAATTGAGTAAACTAGAAGTAGCACTAAATCTTAAAAGGATTACTTTAAAAAGGTAAACTCAGAAGGATTTTCCCCTTGAATTTGCTTTGTTTGCAGACAGTGACTGTAAGTCTCCTCCATAGCAATATTTGTCCTATGAGCATAGATAAACCCCCAAGGGTTTATCAGGTCTGCTCCCTCTCTGGTGCTGATGCTGACGTATGTACACTCAGGAGATAAAAGGGAAACACATCTGATGGCACACCAGAGGCAACATCTGATTGTTTCAAATTCCTCTTCCCAAAGAATGACCACCTCTTTCCAGTTCTGAGAAACCACCTTTTGCGTAAGCACTGTATATGGGTTTGGTCTTTTCATGGTACTGTGCATACCTTTAAAACGGTCAGTGCTCTCAAGCCCTGCTGAAGTCAGTGGGACTGAAGTGCACTTTGCTTCTGAGAGTGATCAAAGCCTGGCCAAAGGGAGGCCCAAACTGATGGTCAGAGTCATTATTAAGACTCAGACATGAATAATATCTATGAAAGCTAGAGGTGCAGCCAAAACACAGTTTCAGACACACAATGTGAGTATTTTCCTTCATGTACAGTCTGCCAGTTCTCAGTTATTCAAGGCTGTCCTCAGTTAGGCTCTAGCTCAGCAAAACAATTGAGGCAAGCGCTTAAATTTAGGTGTGTGAATATTCACGCTCAAATCACACTGAAATGTGTACTATTACTGTCCCTTATTATTAGGATTTATTCTCTCCTCTATGCTTTCTTAGCTAAATTCTTCTTCCCCTCCCCTGAGACCCACAGAACAAGCTTTGAAAGGCCTTGGGAGCTTTCGCAGGCTGAGAATCCTCAGAAATATTTATCTGCATTTCTAGCTTTGTCCCTCCTGTAAACATTTTTACATATAAAAACTTACTCACCTGATTCTTGGAGGAAAAAAAGGCAGTAAAGTGGCAAGATACAGTTTCCCACTTTTTTCTTTTCTTTTTCCTTGTTTTTTTAGATCAATTCTTTTTGTACAGCTGTTCTATTCTATTTTTACCAGAATCTCCTACTGGTTTTTTTAACATATACTGCTAGGTTTCAGCTACAGGCTTCTCAATGCCATTAGGCTATTTAATATTATTTTGATTTTAATGTGTCAGTGTAAATCAATAGAAAACTGGATATTTGACCCATTAGTGCTTCTTAGTTGTTACCCTAAGTCTTTTATTTACCATATTTACAGATTGGGGGTTTTTTAATGGCAAAACAAATCTTTGCTTTGTCTCTAGGAGGATTCTGCAGCTTGTCAATTAATTTACAAGTTTCAAAGTTTGACTTCAAGCCCTTGGGGTACTCTGATCCCACACTGAACAGAGCAGAGCTTTCCAAAATAAGCTTGCTAACGTCAGAACCTCTTGTTGCTAAGAGAAGAAGTGAGTGTAGCCTGGTAAAAGCACGTTGTTTCAACAAATCTATTTGAACTGGCAGCCAACCTGTCTAAAGACAATGGAAGTAGTTTTAAGCAATACATACCAGATTGTTACATCAGCCTGTTTTACTGGACCAAGAAAAAAGCGCAAGGGTATTGAGGAAAATAGAAGGGGAAAAAAAACCCATATCCTCTACTTACAGAGTTTGGAGAATGTAAATGTGTTCTATCAGTCAGAAAACTAATGGAGGTGAGAATGACCTACCCCAGGCTAATAATGTACAGTACATGCAAGTTCTCAATAGAATTTCCAATTAAGCTTCTTTTTATTACTGCACTAACCAAAGGCTCCACTGCTGCATGGTACATTACTTTTAAGAATTGAACATTAATTTAGATCTGAGGTAGGTATTCCCATCCCAACTAGGAGGAATGCTATGCAATATTGACTCTCCCCTAGGAACAGCATGTAAGTTCATAAAGCAATCCATACCTCACAATACGTACAATTCACAACTAGCTACTGACCACCTGGATGGATCTCTGCACCATGGTCCTTTATTTCTCTTCAATTTCTAGCCTGTTAAAAATGAAACACCCTACAGTCTTGCATTTTGACCTTCTTGAAGACACATGCAAACACACACACACATTCCTGAGAAGCTGAGAATAGAGTAAAATATAAGAGGATCCTCAGCTTTCACAGATTATAAAATGACACACAATACTGGTTGCATGAATGGGAATTAAAAACTTGTCACTTTTTGGAAGGTTAACAAGCTCTACAAATAATGGTAGCTATCACGTATTTGACTAACAGTAGTGGAATACAACTTGTATGGGTCATGGGAGAAAGCAGAACTGTGGCTCCACAGAGTGAAAACATCCAGTGAATTTCAGCGTGAGATATCTACTTTAACAGGCAAACCACTACATATCTATGGTTGATTCATTTATCATCTCTTTTGTAGAAATCACTTACATGTCAGTGGGACTGGTTTGATTTTTATTTGCAAAATTATTGTATCTTAAAAATACTGAAAGTTCAAAAGCACAAGAAGAACTGGCTCTGATGGTTTGCATCTCCTATCTTTGCATCTTTTTTATTATTATTATTATTGCATTTTAATTCCCTTTAAATCACTGGAGGATGAAATGTCAAGTTTTAATGACCAATTTTCATAGCCTTTGTGGATACACATGCATTAATCCCAAAATCATTCTGTTTTAAATCCCTAAAGTAAGAAGAAAAGTGGTCAAAAGAGATAAAGAATGTTCCTGATTCTGGAGAATAGGTCTTGATTCAAAATCTTGTATTTTAGAGTTCTTTTTACTGGCTTAGGAGAGTTGTGAGTCAAGTCACTGATTAATGCCCTTACCTTATGGAGTGCATACAACTGGCACTGACTTCAGGGAAATTCTCTGAGTCCAGGGTAGCTCTGCCTTGCTTATATATGTGATTGTGCTAATTGTTATGAAACTGTTATGAAAAGTCTTTTACGTAACATAAATAAAAAAGAAACATTATTGCTGTAATCAGTCAGCCAATACTGGAAGGAAAAATCGGTTCTGCATGACCCTGAACTAATTGCCTTGGGAGTCAGTAGAAAGACTTGGGATTTCATGGTGGTCTTGCCATTGATTGCAATAGACGTTCGAGTAGAACTTTCTGCTGTCTGGGCCACATTTGTGTTCCTGCTTACTAGGTGGTTCGGCTGATTTTAACATTGGGCACCAAACTCTGCCTTGGTTTTCTCAGAGTTATTGTTAAGCTAGTTAATTAGCATTACCTCTGTGAGGTCCTGTGGTGGAAGACTCCACGTTAGCATAATGTACTGTTAATGCTATTATCTTGTACAAGCAATTGGAAAATAATTGTTCCTTAAATACGAGTTTACCTCAGCCATGATCTTTTGAGATCACTTGCAGCATAGATCTGAATCCAACTCTAACCATATATAGATTTCATAGTCAAAATTTTCACAGGGTTTTATTTCAAATTCTTACATACCAGACCTTGAAGGTGAAATGTACACTTACTCAATCACAAGGCAAAGATTTAATGTCCTTCCAATTAGAAACATGACCAGTTCTGCTAATTTACCTGAAGGAGGAAAGGCTGTGCAATGGAGTGAGCATTAATCAGGGCCTCAGGAGACTGCCACTCAGCTCCTTGCTTTTCCAGGTACTTCCTCTGTGACTTTGTATGAATCGCATATACCCAGATTCTGAAAGGTATTTCATTATCTGCCATTAAAATCTCATTCAGTCTCAGTCAGCTGCCTAAATCGCGGAACTAAAAATAACCCTATCAAAATAACCAGGGATTTATGATATCTCAGAATATTCCCTACTCCACTTAAAAAGACCATCTATATCCATGGCATTACTTACAGATGTTTGCTTGGTATTGCCACCTCTTTGATCTGCTTTTATACATAGTTCATTAAGGAAATTCCTTGATATCTCTCAAAAAGCTATTCTAGTACTTACCTATCCTTAAATGGATTTCTGTGTATCAGAACTGAAATCATTCCATGCTCCATTTCTTCACTTAGAAAATGGGGTGACTTTTATTATTTAACTGAACTGTTGCAAGACTAAAAATACTTCTGAGAAAATCTGAGAAAGTTATATTAATCAAGTTTAGGTGATTAAATCAATGTACTCCACATTTGAACAGCTTGCTTGTGTAACTAATCAAAACTAAGCACTGCAATCTGGCAAATTTACAAACAGTCCACACAAAATAACTATCTGAAACATTCAAATATAGCCAGGCTACACAGGTTTTTGAGTAAATCAAATTCTGCTGACAGCAATAAATACTTTTTTGTAAAATATAGTACATTATATTCCTCCATAGATATTTTAAGAAAAAAAAGGACTAAGTAATTGCTTTATTTCATTGTGTTGTCTTCACCAAGTCCTGTTATAGGAGCTGGATGTAAAAATACTATATGCAAAGAATACACCCCAAAGGAAATGCACTCTGCCTACTCATCAAAGCACAGTGATAGCATTCTTTTCAAAACTGATCTCTGTAAAAGTACGACAGATGCTGACAAACATGAATTTCAAAAGAAGACATAATGCCATGTTTCCACATTTTTGGAACTTTATAGTTCAGAATTCATATCTTCAATAAAAAGTTCATTTTTCTGACTCAGAATATGATTTTTAAATGTCAATTTTATTTCCATGAAAAATAAAAAAAAAAGCTATCAAAATTGGAATTCAGGATTTTCAAACAATCAAAATGAAACATTTGTCAATCACAATTTTCTGTTTGATTACTGGATCGTGAACGTGTTTGGAACTTTCATTTTTTGTCTCAGTGGAAACATTTATTTTAGACTTGAATACTCAAGTATGGGAGAGAATTTCCTATTTAGTTTTCCTAATAATAGATAAAATGAGTGCTTTTTTCCCCAGGAAATATCAGGTTGGATTTGTTTGGCAGCTGGCATTCAAATGACAGTTTAAGCTTAAACAGCTTATTGCACAAATTTTGGAAAAATAATCTCTTTATCTTTGTCAACATTCCATTTCTGACAACAGATTTTAAAATCTGACATTCTTTCCCACATGTGAATTACCATGAAAGGTTTTTCCTCTGTTTCTTGTCAGAATTTTATAATACAGTAGGCATTGCTGGTTTCTAAGATCTGTAACTGAACATGTACTCTGGACTCAATTTGTTTAGCTGTGGCTAACTCCGGTAAAGCAGAGAAAAATCAAGACCCTTTTATCATTGTAGGTTAGAAGACATTGAGTTTGCACTATACCTTCCTTCCCAATCACCTCTATAAGTACCATCTGTGCTCCTCATTTATGTTCACCTGCTTTCTAATTAGCACCTTGCAAAGCTGCACACCTGCAGCAGCTCTCTTCTCACCTCACTGCACATTACCCAGTAAGTCTCCACAGCACACCCTACGCAGAAATAATTTTGTCACTACATCATTGTATCTCCTCCCCTTCTGGGGAATACAGGCAAAAATCAACTGCTTAAAATTATGTTATTCTTGGGGAACAATAGCTATTCCTCTTCTTTTGCATCTTTACATGTTTTCACATAAGGTGAAAATCTCGCGTGTCCAATGTCAGTATTGCAACTGGCTCTGTTAAGACCAGGGTAAGGGGTCGAAAACCAAAAAAAAACCACCCCAAACAGACAAACAAAAAACCCCAGAAACACAGAGTTTTCTCTTTGGATCTCATTAACAAGTATGCCAAACCACAGCCAAATGTTTTGAAATGTTCTCACTGTTGAAACATATACTTTTGCATTAGGTGCATTTCTTGTAAAGTCACACCAACCCTATTCTGTTGGGCTGGTTGCTCTTGATGAGGGGTTATTTTATTTTTCTGTGTTGCATCACATTTTCTGTAAATCACATGCACGTACAAACACACGCTGCACTCACCCACAAGCCCAGCTGCTCATGAATAACTTAATTGTGAAGTAATTCAGCAAACCCTGAATACCATGTGGACAAAAAGCATCACTTCAGGGGAGTCCGATGCTTGGTCAGATTTCGAACTGTAGTAAGGAACATTGTTTTCTTACGTATTCTCATGCCATAGAAGAACTGTGTCCCTCTGAGCTCTGTCGTATGATCAGTACACCCTGTCACAGCCTGTATTTTCCTCCGATTCCCAGACAGGTGTGCATGTGCATGTTTGTGAGTGTACGTATGCAAGGAGTGCCTAGAGTGATACTCTGCCCTAATAGTATTTAAATCACCATTCTACAATTGTGAGTCTTAGTGATAAATTGCATGTATAATGAAATTTTTTTTAATTGTTAGTGGCTTTATTTTTCCTCTCACCTATTTGGTATAAGTCTTATTTAAGTAAAAAAAAAAAAAAAAAAGGAATATTCTGTGATTTTTTTAATCCCATAGTGCCTGTAAGTCTGTTCATGTGTGATCACTTACGCCTCTTTGAAGCAGGTGGGATAGGATGCTTAATGCTACCCAAGCAGAACAAGCATGAATCACTCTCATTTTGTGGTCATGCTGCAGAGTTGTGAATAACTTCACCAAAGCCAGTAAGTGCTGCCGAGACAGTCATATGCTCTCTTAAAATCAGAGTATTGCAGTCTTCATAAAATGTAACATTACAAAACACAATAATGGAAAATTATGGCTGGGAAGAAGCTGTGATCCACATTACTGAAATTGGCATATTTGCAAAAAACAAGGACTGACTTATATGTGGAATGACATTTTCTGCCTGAGCCATGTCCTCTGCTTAGCAGGGTCAGTCTGTGCCTTCAGTGTGGTAGATCACTGCTCTGTCAGCCAAGCACTGGTCTGAAAGCTCTGTGCTGTTTACTAGTGTTTTTAAGAAAAGACTATTCAACTGATCCTCATTGAAGAGAACAGTCATAATCCATTGATTTTAATAGCAAAACAGAATTAGGACTAAGAATATATGCAAGCAATTTAATAGCAAAGACATTTCAAAGAAATTGCAGAGAGTATTTGAGATCAGAAATTTCAGCAATGAAAAATACTTCAAAAAAATTAAAAATATGTTAAGGGATGGAAATATGCAATACAATTTAACTGCCATATGCTTATATGCAAAAACCACAGACCTTTGAAATGTAGAGCTGATGTTGCATGTTTGCAACTCAACAATAACCAAATACTAGCTTCACAGTGTGCCTCCTCTAATGACGCTCCAATGGATTAGCATTAAAGGATTTCTGCCAATGAAGTACAGTTAATGTAAAGCTCGTTAGTCATAAAACACTTAGATGACTAAGAATTTAATGTAAAATATTTTTTTTAAATATTGAATGAAAATAAATGTAGACTGGACAATCTCATGAATTTGGAATTTACTGGTTAGAAAACCATTTCTTTGCCACACCTTCAGAAGGGGAAAACCCCATCCCATTTCCTGTCCTAATCCCTGTTCCAACTTGCACAGCATATTTAGTTCCGATGATTGCACTACTTAGCAGATACATTCATGCCCAGGAAACCCAGCCAAGTGTTGAGATTATATCTTTATTTAAATTATAAGATAAAAATAGTGCCACATGCATATTTTGGGGTAGTACTTCTCCCTACCTGATGGTATTAAAATCTAGATATCAATCTCTGTAACAAAGATTCAGTGAAACAAGCCATAACTCTAAAATTCTGTTGAGAAAACACACATTATACGGTCACAGAATCACAGAATGGTTGAGGTTGGAAGGGACATCTTGTGGTCATCTGGTCCAAGCCCTCTGCTTAGGCAGGGCCACCGAGAGTCTGTTGCCCAGGACGATGTCCAGACAACTTTCAAATATCTCCAAGGATGGAGACTCCACAACTTCTCTGGGAAGTCTGTGCCAGTGCTCAGTCACCCTCACAGTAAAAAAGTGTTTCCTGATGTTCAGAGGGAACTTCCCATGTTTCAGTTTGTGCCCATTGCCTCTTGCCCTGTCGCTGGGCACCACTGAAAAGAGTCTGGTTCTGTCTTCTTTATAACCTCCCTTCAGATATATATACACATTGACGAGATCCCCCAAAAGTCCCAGTTCAACTTCATGTATCACAAAGATTAGCTCAAACCTGTTTCAGTGTTGGGCCAATGTTTAAATGGCTGCACTAGGCAGCAGACAACTATTGTAATACCTAAAACATGGACATCTGTCCTTAGCAAGGTGAGTCCCAATACCATTAAACATGCAGGAGTTTTGGTTTGTTTTGTGTTTTTTTTAACATTACAAATCATCCTGAGAGCCCTTCTGCTTGCTTTCTGAATTAGTCAGCAGAAAAGCTGACTACCAGTTCAGACATGGGCCTGTCCCTCTGTGTGTCCATACACTTCAGGGAAGGGACAAAGTAGCCTGGATATGTCTGTAGCTACCCATATAGTTAGGACTTCAAACATAGTTTTGACACAATACATAGAAAAAGCCAACTATCTCTGATGGGGCACTTCAGCATTTATGCACACCAACAAGGAAACTGCCTGACGCTGCCTGGTAGGACACATTTAGCCCATCCCCGGTGGGGAATTCAAACCAGAGTCATCTCTTGGCCTTTGCCCCCAACTAGCAGGGGTCACGCTGTGTAAACAGAAGGAAGATGTCCTTTAGTCATGCATGTCACCATCCAGCTTTTCTAATACCCCAGTGGTTAACGTATTCAGATGAGGTGTGAGATTCTTGTCTTTTATCAGTGATGTCTTCTTCTAGGAAGGTGTCCAGCTACCCAAATATAGGATTGACTAGGAGGGAACACACTTCACCTCTGTGTTGTAGCTGGACCACTATATATCCAAGAGATAAGGGTAGTTACTTTTCTTCACAAATATTTCTTCCAGATCACTCTATTCATAATAAAAATTATATTACATTTTAAGTACCCTGATCATGTATAAATGAGTAAATCTACTAGTCAATCTACCTCTATTCTTTGTTGTTTCTTCACCAAATGCATTCTGAAATGCCTCTATGCCGTCAGAGAAAAATTGCTTATCATATGTCAAATAGGAGTCCTATAGAAAATATAGTTTATAAAAAAAACTCATACACACATAAATACTGACATGAATGTGCTTATTTTGCAGTAACAATGCAATTAAGTCCTGTCATTTTGTATACAGCCTTGTGAATCACAGCATCAGTTATCATTAATCAGAGGAAAGAATACAATAAATACTAATCTGTATAAAGAAAAATAATCTGTTCTTTTCTGACCACTACCAAAATAAGACACAGTGGGAACACAAGTCATTTATATTTATGAGACTTATATGTTTATATATCCAGACAGTTTAGCATTTTAACTAGACTTTGACTGATTAAACTTAATGCCCCAGTGACAAGCCAAGACCTGTACTCTGAAATTCACACATGGCATCGATAGAAAATATTTTAGTAACACAACTAGGAGACTAACTCTTAATAAACTATTTCTCCAAAGAACTCTGCTGCTTATGAAATACATGCCACATTCTCAAAATACGTTTTTTTCTTGAAAGTTTTATTACCTTCTATCACTCCGGTTGGTGGGGGTAAAGGGTGTGCGGGTTAGATCTTGCTAATTCTTGGAGCTGACTATGAAAACTTCAGTGGGAGCAGTCACTGTTCAATCTGTATTACTTCTTTCAGCCATGC
Organism: Haliaeetus leucocephalus; assembly: GCF_000737465.1. Lineage (NCBI taxonomy): Eukaryota > Metazoa > Chordata > Aves > Accipitriformes > Accipitridae > Haliaeetus > Haliaeetus leucocephalus. The sequence goes on from NW_010973148.1 coordinate 2,144,134, forward strand.
AGCATGGTTTATGTATTGTGAATGGAAGAGTTCATAGCCCCTTTTTGCTTGAATTCTTATACCTTCAGGTATAAAAAAGATTCCTTGAACATCACTGCAAACAATTTTACCATTTATGGCAACCACAACTGACTACACAGATGTTCATACACACAAATAATAGTTTTCTGTCAAATACCCAGCAAACAGTTCTGCAGTACGGTAACACTTGCATCTATTAAGCAAACTCATAACTTAAAACTTTTCTCAAGTTTTCTTTGCTATCTCTGAAAAATTTGTGGAAGAAAATACATCCAGCATCTGTGTTTTGTATCAAAATATTGATAATTCTGATTTTTGAATGAGCTTTTTGAATCACAAACATTTTACAGACATTTTTCCTAGTTGCTTCAGTGTCAGTATGGTTCCAGTTGGTCTCAAAATGTACTACTATATCCAGACTTCCTTTAAAAAGAAATATGGTTTTGGATGTACTAACTTAAGCCAGTGTTTCAGAGTTTCCCCTTGAAGTGTTGTATGGACGTGCTTCATACTTCATCTCTGCAGAGTCATGAACAGAGAAGGGAAAATGAGCATGTAAAAATCCATGGATTATGGATATATTCCTACAAACTTTTTGCTGGACAGTAGCAGAGCTGACCGCTGCTTTTAGCAAAAATTGGGTATGGTTCTCCTGTGTTTCAGCAATACAAACTGGTGTACTTGCATCCCCTCCATACGAATGTAGTTTTAAATCAGTTAACTTGGCCAAAGTAAAAAGACATTTTACCCTCATGAACCCAGAATCACACAGTGAAAACTAATCCACAAAAGTCTGTATGTGGCACTCCAATGTGTACATAACTCATGTCTTAATCTCCTCAAAGATTGCTGATGGACAAATATGTTACCCAAATATGAGGGTTTCTGCTCTTTTACAGTTTATCAGGCTGTCCCATTAATTTTTCAAGCTCTTCCAGTAACAAATGCTTAAATTATTTGGATAAGAGGAAAGGAGCAAACAAAACAAAACAATGTTTATATCTTCCTTAAAGTATTTCCTCATCTATGGAACTGTTGTAGCTAGCTGCTTATTCAAGTAGAACACATTTTATCTCTCCCTGTTTAAATTTACGGTGTTAATAGTTGTTTCATCAGCTAAATATATAATTGCATAATGTTCACAGCTACCCAAACTTTGGGGCTTTTTTTTTAAGGAAAATGAGATATACCTTCACTAGTACTGTAACAGTGGAGATTCATTTTGCCTACAAACCAGCCTGTTGAGGAGGTGTAAGCTGCATTGTGTCTACAGAAGTGCAAAGGATTTGCATATTTCAAATCTGTGAAGCTTCATGGATGAACAAACAAAAATAATCACTGCTGCACATATTTGTGTCAGATAGCAGTATGGATGTATATTTCTGCTGCTGAAATCTTCATTTTTTTAATGTGCTCAATTATTATAGCATGCACAAGGCAAATTACTCGAATTAATATCCAGTAAGTCAAAATAAAGGTACTATAATTGCGACAGTTGTTTCCTCTTAGAGGTTTTTTTTGTGGGCTTTTATAGCTCCTGAAATACAGCTGCAGTCATAAACAGGCCATATCAACTATTTTAAAGCATCTCTTATGAAAATTAATTTACATATTATCACAAGAACAGCTAAACAGATTTAGAAGGGTTAATTTTTAGGAGTAGATTAGTTGAGAAGTACTTTGAAATATGAAGGCCACCATTTTGCTTCCATTAAAAACAAAGAAACACAGAGGGTTCCACTGGAGCAGCACAGAGGCTGAAACGAGCTTTTTAACTCCAAAGCAAACAAATAAACAAACAGAAAACCCAAACAATCATTTGCAAGTCTCTGTTCAGAAATGCCTCACAGCTACATATATTCCTATGGGAGCTTCTTAGAATATGTGGAAGGGAATAATTAATCAATGTTTCATTTAGGTGTTTGTTTTAGACTTTATAAATAAACCCTTCTGTTTGTTTATTTATTCCCTTGTGTACTGTGCCTTACAGCAAAACCTGATAACATGTATTAGAAATTAAGTATATATGTTTCTATTAACACTAAACACATTTTGTAGCAGTTATTAAATCAATTAAGATTTAGTAGATAACTGTCTCAGACAGAAAATTTTGTGGGATGGATTAAGAACCCTATACTAAGGAATGCAATTCCATATTAAACTATGATGTGGAACATTAACATAAGGAACAGAGAGCCAGCAGAACAGAATGCAGTTTTTCAGAACGTGAATAAAAATGTAAGAGCAAAATTTTTGGTGTTTAGAAGAAACAATAGGATCACTGTGCAGAGACCATTTTTCATTAAAATGTTAGGCATGTTTATACCTGCTGTACATGTACCAGTGGTGCTCTTTTGTGTAAAGTAGATAAAATCCTATTGATTGAGGATTTTTTAAAAAATCTGTCATGCATATAAGGCACAGATTATGGGTCCATAATAATATGCATTGCCATGAAAACGTTGTAACAGCTGTGAGAAGTTGTGCTCTCTGTTGTGCCAATGAAATGAAGAATAAAACCTATTTCAAAGCACAGAAGACTGGAAAATAGAGCAGGCTCTGGCATGCACTATACATCATACTGTATACTTGGATTGGTCAAATGGATTTTTGCTGTTACTTCATACAAATTTCACTGAATGAAGATTTCTGAAGTAGTGAAAATAAGAAATATTAGTCAAGTAGAGGTAGATTCACAAGTAAGAATATTCAATATTCATTTCCTACAAAATTACTAAAACGTGCATATGCCCATTCACAGCACCAGGAAAGGTGCTGCACTTTTATTATGTCTTTTCCTCTGAGAAATTTCTTCAGATTAAGATGGAAAGTTATAGTCCTGCTTTGGCACTGACAACCTCATTTAACACAGCGATCACAGATTATTGCCTCTTGGTCCCTTGGCAAGGATCAAGTTTATAAATTCTCTCTGTATTTGTGCAATTCAAACTCATTAAACTGATACTGCTAGCTGTTGCCAAAGGCTACCACAAGGTTAGGGATGGGTAATCAGACTGTCCGATTCATTTTCATTACTTGTGAGGAGGTGATTCCCTCCTGAACAGCTCCAAATACATTTTTTTTTTCTTTGTTTTTATCTTTAGAGGTCAGAATATCTCAATTCAGTCATAAGGATTGCAGAACTGAAAATTGTCTGGTATCAGATTTTGCTGTATTTCATAATAAAGAGTAATAGTATGAAATATTTATCTTAAATACTTTTGGAGGAAGATAAAGTAAGAATGCAGGAATGATGGCACCAAATAATCAGTATCACTCTATCACTGTAACTGAAATATCCAATTTGGATGTAACTGCCCTCTAATGAATGCAACAATACGTATACTTTTAGCTTACATTTCAAGCAGCGTGGACATTCATCCCTAAGTATTAGACTGAGACCGTCCTTTTTTTATGCAACATCCAAAATAATGCAACATCATTTATGCACCATCAGCCAATACCTGTCCGTGGAGGTTGAGCCTGGTGATGAAGGACAGTAAGCCCAACAACTGCTGTCTTTCAACTGTTAGACAGAATCAATTGTCTGTGTCTTAAACTTCACCTTTTATTTTATTAAAAAGGTTGGTTTTTCAAGCTGCAATGCTGCTTTTCAATGCCTGCAATATAAAAAATTTAAGCAGCGTTTTTATTCAGTAGCTAGAAACTTTGACATATAATTACTTTTTTCCCACCCAGTGTACGCATACCTAGGTCACTACAAGTGGTAACTTGTGGAAATGTATCAATTGTCTAGCACTACTTATTTAAGAAAATCACGGAAATGAATTAGTAGAATCAGTTTCCTTCCCTGACCATTTAATTGTCACCGCAAGCACAAGGAAAAGGTTACCAGCCCAGCGCCACACGCTGCCGCCACAGCCGTCCCCAGGCCCCTGAACGTGCCAGATGCGCACCGGGAACAACCTGGCCACCCGCCACCCGGCGTGTCCTGAGGAGATCACGTTGCCAAAATTGCTCC
>NW_010973148.1:2148277-2180597 GCF_000737465.1 Haliaeetus leucocephalus
CGGTGAGGGAGGCCGGACCCGGCCGGGAGGGACAGGGCAGCCCCGTAGCGAGGTGACAGGGACACTGGAGGCCCAGGGAGCTCAGGAACAGGGTGGGAGACACCAGCCCCGTAGGGAGGCGGCAAAAGCGGGTCCTGCGTGAGGGAGACGGGGGCGAGGGCCGCGGGAGAGCGGGAGGGAGGGAGAAGACTTCTGCATTAAACCTTGTATTTGTAGTACAACAGAATTCGGGTTTGCCCCCTTAAGAAATATTGCTCGGCGCGTTTCTTTCTTTCGAGACAGTATTATATTGCATACGCAGGCAGAAAATTGAAGTAATGGCCTAGCTTCGTCACTGCCTTTTCTGTTTTTGTGCTTTATTTTTGTCTCTTATTCTCTGTCAACAAATTTTTATTCTAAAATTGTTTTGCACGACATGGAGCGCTGCATCCAGTTTATTCCGTGCCAAAAGCAATTTAGAGAAGTAGTGTAAATCAAACGTCATCTCGTAAGAGGTGACATAACAATGAAGCAGTCCTCTTCTACCCAAGGACTTCACATTAGCACATGAACATCAGTTCTTCCCTTTGAATATCTTGTTCTGTGACGGCCAAGTCAGCAGGCTAATATTTGTCATCCCAAAAGCCAGTCATGCCTCTGCCGTAACCCTGGCACCTTTCACAGAAACAGAACTAGAAGAAAGGCATAAATTACCAGCTTGGTGTAAGGCCGTATACAAAAGCTATTGAATAGCTTGGGATGATTCCTGTTACACACATGAGTTTTGGGTCAAACCCCATTTAAGGATGGTCCTATGGCACTCCCATTACAGAGCTCAGGAGCAATAGCAACATTGCCTAATTGCTGAATTTTGTAAGTGGAACACAGTTAAGTCCCCAACTATAACTTCTTTGAAATAGTCTTTTGAACGGCATGGCCAAAATGTCCCTGTCTGACCGAACATAGGCAGCACCATCCTTAAAGATGTAAGAATAGTTGGAAAGAATGGTCAGCAAAAATAGCATGGGATTATTTGTTAGCACAGACTGCTAGTTGGACAGCAGTGAGGAGCAAATACAGTAGTAGCCCGAAAAAAAAAAAGAGAAAAAGTGATCACAAATTGTTCATAAAAAATATCAAATACAGTATTCATTACAAAAATCCAGATGTATATGCCATTGAAAAGAGAAAATGTAAAAAGTCGGATCATTAGATTACTGATTTTGCCAAGTTGAACATTTAAGAAATGCACGTACATACATACATAGAAGCATAAATGCATGTAGGAAGAAAGGGAACTCCGAAGGTCCCAAATCAGTGAACTTCCAAGGCAGGTGAGGTTGCTCTACCTTCGTCCAGCCCAGATTAGAACAGCTCCATGGGTAGAGACTCCAGAGCCTCTCTGCGCAGCTGGTCCAGCCTCACATTCTTAGCCACTCTGAATTCACCGTCATTTATTTGTTATTCATCTGTTATTGATGTATAACGTCCTTATGGTAAAGTCACACTTGTCATTGGTATTCACTTTATTCTGCTTTGTATATTTACATAGAGAGTACCTAACTCCCTGTCATACAAACTGAAGAAACTAATAGATACTATAAAGGAAAATCTTTCTTTCTGCAGTTAAGAGTGGAAGGATTTGGCCACATGAGGCTGGACTGATATTTTCCCAGTGGTGTTGACACATGAGTGAAAACTCATAATCAGCTCTTTTTATTAGCACTAGATAATATCACATTCATTGCAAGACTGGTCCCCAATCTCACAAGGGCACCTTGAAATCCTTGTACCTCTGGGGCAAAGAAGTCACTACAGTTTTACTAGCTGTAACTGTAACAATAGTTCAGATATATATACAGGCAAAAAAGTCTGGGATAATCTGACTCTGATACACGTTCATTGCTTAAATGGAGGCTATTTTTCATCAAATTGCCCATCTGTCTATTTGCGTGCATACTAAAAGAAAACAGAAATCATTCAGAAGAAAAAAGAACAGTTATCTAAAAGGTAACTTGGGGGATAAAATACAGTCTTGATCCAGGAGATAAAGAAAAACATATGTTTTTCCATGGTCTTTTTGGAGGGGCAGAGGGGAAAGTTATCTACAGATTATCAGTGTGTAGGTGTTTGAAGATAATGATGAAAGGGAATTTATTTTTAAAACAACATGTTGTCAAAACAGGCATATGCAATTTCATCATAGACTGTTTAATTACAAACCCTTATGACATACACTAATACAAAAATATCCATTACAGTGATATTATCCCTTTCTTAATTCAGCAGGATGACAACAGTTTTCACCTAAAACATTCTGAATAGCTTCCACTACAAAGTTAATGATGTTTATTGTGTAATTCTGAATTATTTGGATTTGTATTATATTGTAACATAAATGTTTTCAAAATATTTTGGAAAGCATTTCAAAAGACAAACTTAATCCAATTCTGTCTGCCAGAGCATCCACATGCTGGACCCTGAAAAATCACATTACTGTATGAGTCAAGGTTCTCTCATCCTTTCACCTAATTTTGTTCTCTGATTTTTAAGCCAAAGATATAAATTTAGAAATATTTAGAAGCAGTTCAATGTTGGCTGGAAAATAAGTTTTCTATTCTTGTAAAATCAGTGATTTAAGTGTTTTTCTATTATACACACACAGAGTAATGTAAATTATTCACATAAACACACACTAGTTTTGAGGCTATTTTTAGTGCAAGATCTAGTTATAGACTTGGATGACTTAAACACAGTCTGAGTGTCCTATCTCTGATTTTTTTTCTCCTTGTGACTGAACAAGGCATTCATAAGTGTCAAGACCAAATGGCTCTTTTTGCTTTTTCTCTCAAGCAGCTGCAGAATTACACGAGAAGAGAAAGAAAATTGAGAGTGTTATATTGAGAAATGGGCATGTTCATGCATGAAGTTCAGACAAAATATGCTGGCAACACAGAACAAAGTTCACTGGGTAATTCCAAATACATTCTTTGGGTAATTTTTCAGAGGGCAGTGATCACAGAGTTAGCATAATAAAGGCTCTTTCAGTAAGTAAACTGCTAAAGGAACTAAAAACACCCTTCTCACACACTTCTCTTGAAGTATAGATGTAATGCCAAGACCCTGCCAGCATACTGGCTTTCTGTGTGCCTGCTATGTTCTGTACGCTTGCTACTCTGCTCCATATGTTCTCCTGGCCTGCTTTTTTGTGTGTGTCTCCTGTGTAATTTTGCTCTTCTCCGTGCCATGTCTTGGAGAAAAACGGGTCATCCATTCTGACAGACTGCATCCCGATTCCTGTTAGAGCTCCTTTGAATAAAAAGGACTCCCCTCGTACCTCGCTTCTGAAGTACAAGTCATATGCAGACAATTTTGAGCTGGTGGAGCACTCTCGTTACAGGTGTGGCCTGGGAAGTGAATGTACCCGGCGCTGCCAAGATCAAGATATCTAATTTAGGTTAACCCACATGAAGACCACAGGTAAAACTATACTAATGCAGAACCCCAAAAGGAGAAGGAAGCTTGGAGATGTTCTCAAATGTAAGGCACCACCATGAAAAATCAGAGAATGTGACTGACGCCATCAGGATTCAGTCCCCCTGGAAGTGTTGATGTTACAAAGGAGTCTAGAGTTAGGCTGGTGTGAGGTGTATTAGAATATGCTAATATATGCTAATAGAGTTTGTTCTGGTACTAAGCTGGAAATATGTATGTAATTAACAGTCACCCTCATATCTTAACAAGATGACCACGAACTGATCTATTCTGTATCTTTGATGTGGGTTAGCTTATACCATGCAGCTATTTTCTACACAGTAATCTACACAGCATCATGAATTCAACTTTTCCTCTATTTTGTGAATACGTAAGTATACTTTGCATAAATGCTTACATATTTTAAATATACAGTTTCTTAGCTCTTCCTGCCTTAAGCTATGCAATGATAGCGAGACCTAAAAAAGAGTATCTGGGGGTATAGCAGATCCACCGTAAATCTACAAAGAAAGCCTGAAGCCAAAGCACACACACAAGAGATGGAGAATAGCTCTACAAAATGCTTTTCAGTAATTCTCCACTGAATAGCCATGAAAAAGCATTAGGCATAGAGATGGGCGAACACAGCTGTGGATTCCTCTGTGATCCTGTATCAAGAGCTGTTCTGTGGATAATCCATTTAAAAATGCTCTTTGGCCTCAGCTAGTATGTGCCAAGTTTCTGCATCAATCATGACATTCTGCCTTGCCCAGATAGAAGCCAGTCAACAACTAATGCGATTACATGGCCATGATAGTTTTTAACTGGAAAATGGCTTAGAAACTTGCAATTGGATTTGAAGCAATAATCCGTTGAATGCAAAGGTGGCTTTTCAGGTACTGATGCCAAATGACTATTTCTAGCAATAGAAACAGGAGACAAAAGTTCAAAACAAATTCTGTTTTCTCTCTTTCTTTTTAAGGCTTCAGTGTGTTAAAGTGTTCGTCACTTAGGTTGGAGATCATACCTCAAATATTTCTCTGAGAAGAAAGAAAGATCCATTTGGATACAGTGGACATATTCTGATCAGCAAAATATTTACTGTAAATGGGCTGTGTTCTTTGCAGTCTACACTGCAGGGCATTGCAGCTCTATTAGAAGGCAGCAACAGCCAAAGATGTCAATGAGCATCATTTACTTCCTTTTGAAAGTGCAATTATGGTATAGTGAAGTTTGTACTATTTGAAGCTGAAAATTGCTTATTAACTATATATGAAAATTTAAAGTATTATGTCCTAGCAGCACTGTTCTATGTCATTTCACAGAACTAAATTCTATTTTAGTTTAGCAGAACGTATTTTATCTAAATAGCCAAAATGCATTACTTTAGACTACAGGATGAACGAGACAAAATGCAAATCACACTAGTGAAGGCTAATTGTTCCATTTCATTCAAGTGAACAGCAACTCATTAAAAATCAACTTGTTGCACTGATTTCTCCATCACCTATATTTTTTCCTGAGTTTACTATGGAAAGGCAGGAAGCAGAGCACAAAACCTAGAAGTTTTGCCTCCTGAACACATGGGCCTCTCACAGCAGCAAGTTTTAACTGCCTCAATCACCCAGCACAAGGTGTAAACTCAGCTTTACTCGAAGCAACCAGAAGGCACTGCAAATCCAGAATAAGATGCAGTACGAGGATTACCTGACCAGAAGCATACAGAGCCTACATTTGCCTGCTTCCTTTTGTCTAACACAAACAGCGCTTTTAATGGAAAATCTCGGAACTTTTCCTGGGTCATCTTACTATAATTTTGTAGTCAGTAATTACTTGATAATTTTAGTTAATCAATATTTAATTTTTTTAAATCTCTCTGCAATTGTAAGCACTTGCATTTTCCCCACATTTCTAGCCAGAAGAAGCTATCTTCAGGAGTTAGCTGGCTGCCTGTAGTCTGAGAAGCTTTAGTGAATGCAGGAGTCCTTACATGACTTTAGGCTGACCCTTGCTTGACTCTCGGTAAATCTTGGCTATGGTAAAACATTGTGGCTTCTCTGCAACATGACACATAAAGCACACCCCTCATAGTAGGTTCCACTCCTGTCTAAGGTTGTGTTTGCCTGCTGGTCCTACATCACTGGAGAAGACTAGAGCTGTTTTTCTGTGGTGACTTTCCATCCATCGGGCATCTCGGCATTCTTTGCTCTGCTACTTGTATTAATACTTCTTTCTACAATGGGGTGGGTTTTTCCCCCCCCATTTTTATGTAGGTTTCTTCATTCTACTTATTAGGTTCTCCTTTTTTTTAAATGTAAGCCTATTAAATATTACAAGTGAGTTTCTGTTGGCAAAAGAGGCTGGATTTCTTGCATTAAAAACTGACGTGCTCATCATCCATTATTCTGAATAATTTATTAGTCCAAACCCCAAGAGTACCTTAGAAAAAAACAAAACCTTACCTCCTGTGAACATACCACACCCACATCCACAAATGCTGATCAGTTGAACACTGCCTACAACCTAATTAGTATATCAGAGCCATTTGCTTTTGTGCCAAAGTAATCTATGGCCAAAGATTCAGCCAAAAGCATGTCAACTCTAAGTGTTTTTGTTGCTTTGCACCTGAAGTTAAATGACTTTTCAAACCTCAACCTACATTCAAAAAAGACTGATAAAAATGCATTACCTCTTCATACACTGGGGAAGCTAGCGGCTCTGTGTAAGCCTCTTTTCTTCCCAGAAAGTCACTGGATCTTACCACAAGATACAATGTGAGCAATGTGAGCACAAACTGAACAGGGTGGGTAGTGTTTAAGGGCGGGATTCATCAGATTTAAACCTCAGCAAAAGTTTCAAAGGGTTGGTTCACTTCCAGAGACTTGACTGTCAGTTTTGAACTGTGCCAAAACAAACCAGTGACCTAAAAATAAGACTCTGCATTGTGTCTACCATCTTCCTCCTTGTTCTATTTTTTTCCTAAATAAAAGAAAATTGCAGTGATACAATCCATCAGGAAACACAAGGAAAACGAAGGAGTTTTTTAAACCATTTCCCACTGAACAAAGATGTCATCCAAATGAGAAAGGGTAAGCAGACAACTGGTTTACAGTCCACATCAGACAAAGGAAGAAAGAAAATAATATCCTTCTAGCTTTTATAACTCATTAATTTGAAAGAGAAAAAAAACAAAACCAACTACTCTTCTAACCAAATTAGGTTAACAGACTAGTGAGGCTGCCTGCTTCCTATTTCATCTTATTTTCATTTTGTTAATTAATTTTGAGAATATTAACATTAGCTTTAATGTTGAGCTTCCTACTTCTTTGTAATCAGATTAAGTGATTCCAAGGTCTTTCATGTGTTTTCTAGTTCTCCTTTCAACAGCTTTCATAACTGCCTGCTTCTATTTATATTTCTCCTACCGCAAAGCCAATGTCACTGAGATACTTCTGCTCTTGCTTGTGAGAAACGTTAAATCTGCTATTTTTGGAAAGGGGATCAGCATCATTTGTGCTGACTAATTACATTAATTTCTTTCATCTCGTTTTCCGTTTTCCATCTCTTTTATTTTGCATTAACCCTTATTGCTAACGTCCTCTGGGCAGCAGTCTAGTGGAGCCAGGCTACCACAGCACTGACAGCTCCTTAACGATAGGCAGAGATGCTGGAGTATTTCTGTGTGACAGGCTGCAAAAAACATCCCCACTTTCTTGATACGGTCACATTCAGAGATAAGCTGTGATGGGTCACATGTTTTCCTTTCGCACTGCTTGTTCCTGCCCAATTGAGCAACGGCAGCAGGGAGACATTTTTCTCCTAGCACTCATCAAGATGTAATAACAGGGTTCCTATTGTCAGAGAGGCAAGCCTTGCTTTTGTTGGCACCGATAAGAGTTTTAATGTAAACATCGGCCTTGAAAGACAACATACTTGTAGTTAAGAGAATACAAAAATGTCTAATAATAACATATCTTCATTCTAAATTCTGACACGTGCTTCTGAGATTGCCAGACTTTCTCGGTTTAAGTCACAAACCTAACGCTATACCTTAAGTTACAGCAATCCTATAAAAGACATAGAGGGTAGAATACAAGGTGGTTTTCTCCCTCATGAAGCTTGTTTAAAACTAATACTGAAAACAGCCAGAGCCTTCTCACAAAGACATGGATGTAAAAATAAAGGTCAGGATCCTGGCTCTGCCTGCCTCTGCCTTGGCCAGAAGAACCAGCCCAGCAAAGACATGGAAGCACCTAACTTTATGCTCCTTCAGAGGGCCAGCAAGGGTGACACTGACATGTGGTATGCATCAAAACAAAGTGCCTCCTGTTCTTTGGTATTAGCTATCAGACTTGATTTTACTTTGCTCCAGGCCTGCAGGTGCACAAAACACCTCAGGGGCTCCTAGTCCAAAATACCTTTCAGTTTGGTACATGCCGTCCCTACTCTACTTGCAAGCATCAGATCTCATACAAGATTTAGCATGATTTATATCTAACTATTAAATGTTGTTTAATAGTGTAAGTCTACCCATTAAATCTTTCTACAAACCAGGTAATTTTAGGAGTACTCAGAGGTGATAATAAGCTTTGGTATACTGGCCTGCTGTCTCCTGGTTGCAGAAAATGAATGGAATGAAAAAGTCGCTTGGTATTTCGCCACTACTATAGTTCTGATCCACTAGCGCAAAATCATACCATAGTGAAATGCAAAGTCAGAAGAAAAAAAAGCAGCTCTAAAATGTCCAGTTTGTACATCTAACACCAGTGGTTTACATCCGTGCTCAGACAGGTAACAAACCTGATCACCAGTTACTGAGGTCACAGGACCTCCACCGAGCCGAGCGTCTGATTTTGCAGATTTGGTTTCTGGTTGCCAGAGCACTGTCCAAATGTAAAGAAGTTTTCCAAAACATTATATAGTTTACTAAAAAAAGTCATCAGTGCCCTGACAATAATTACCCATAAGATCCACAATGTCATTAGGACCAGAAAGACTGGTCATAATGATATTCATTTTTCTATTGCCCACATAAAGCCAAGGGTAATGACTGCCAGATATATCCCATCCACTTTGCCTAGCTCTTACTGCCAGGGAATGTGTATAATTTGATTACAGACCTGGGCACGTTGCTGTACTATGTCAGATGCTTTTTTAAACTGCCATCTTCCAGATTCATGATTTATATTTAAAACGTCTCTAGTCCCCGTGCTTTAAAACATAAAATGAGTGTGTAATCAATGCAGTGATGTCTCTCTGAGTTCACAGCCTGGAACAATGGCTTGAAATGGCATAAAGTGCTTTGTATTTCCTGGCAGGATGTTATTACTGAAGTCTGGTGACAATTCTCTTAACATCAATTATTTCACTACTGATTCTACTAGATCACTACTAGGTAATCACCCACACTGGACATACCTACAGCTTTTGGCAAATGTTTGCTGTGCGAGGTTAAAGACATTCACATCTTTTCTTTGCATGTTTAAAGCAATTCCCTACCTGGCCAGCAAAGTCAGGGAATGATGAAATACGTCTCGTCCAAATCAAACTGGTCCCTCAATACCGAAAACCAAACTGTCTTATGCTGGTTTAGGTGCCTGAGGACCCAGTTACCCTTTCTCTAACTGCCAACCTTCGGTTTTCTTTTAGCTTCTCAAATGTTTTGTGTAGCTGAATTTAATTAAATGATATTTAATATAAAGGTAATACTAGAGGAGCAGATACCTATTCAACATGACTGTGCAAGAAAGTGGAAAACAAGAAAGACAGCACACTGACCCAGCTACTTAATTTCATGGTGCCTACTACACATTTCAAATCTAATGTGTGTCAGAAGTCAGTGTTTATCTATTGTATCTTAATTGTCAGTGATATCCATGGATAGCTACTGCTCCAAGAGGAGGTTATTGCTGGGTCCACAGAGACACCATCTTAATCTTCCTCACCTACTCAGAAAACGGTCCAGTTTTCTAATACGCAGCAAATACTGCAACATGCAATGACTGTGCCACAGTCACCTTTCTGTTTTCTGACAAATTTATGACCAGGCTTTCCTCAAGAACGGTTGAATAGGTTACTCCATAATGTGCTACCACGCCTGTGGGAGAAAAAAAGCCAGAAACAGGTTTACTTACTAAAAACATATGCTGCCTTTTTCTTGAAGATCATTTGGTTTCATTTGGTTAGCATAAGGGAAGGGGGTGGGGGGAAGGAGAGAGCAAGCAATGTAGAATAAACTGCACCCTCTGAAAGCAGCATTTGGCACACAGACAACTCACTAACAGTTTCTTAGTAGTGATAATTAGCAAGTCAGCTTCTGTCTGTTTGTCTGTCTCCTGTTCAGTTGTGTTTTGCTATCACAACAGTTCCAGTCATCTTCTTTCTTCGCACACAGCAAATCTACCAGTAGATGAATTATTCTGGTGCTATTTAATAATTCATTTTTTTATTGTCCACAGGGTTTACACGTAGCTATTTTTGTAACATGAGTGAAATTGCATTACACAGAGTATTTCTGAACATTTGGCCTGTCACGTCCTTTGCAGCTCTTATACTTGTGGAGGACGAGTTGAACGAAGTAGTTTATGATCTAGATATAGGCATCACTAAATGAAGGACTTGCTCAGGATGGGAGCAAACTTCTGGGATGACAGTCACAGTCCCAGGGCAGCAGCATTCCCAGAGGGCAGAGAGACAGTCAGATGAAAGAGGAGGGTGGTGAGCCTTGGAGAGGATGGCTTTATACCTCTTCCAGAGGCCAGTTCTTTTTTGCTAGACTGTGTTTCTGATTTACCTGTACTGTCACAACAGCTCCAAGGACACATCATGACAGCTTTTCCCCCACTTATGTACAGAAGAAATGTTCAGGAAAAGGTGAAGTTGCATGCTGCAAATGTTGAGGCCTCCGGACATTGAGACAGAGTCCTTCAAACTCTTCTTTTCCCCTTTTTCTCCCTTCTTCATGAGACACATTCATCTTTTCACCAGGTTTCTTCCATCTTCTTCATCTATACTTTTACTTTCTACTTGTTCTTACATTTTAAGGAAATTTTCTTTCAATTACTGCTGCTTCTTCATTCAATCAACTATATTTTTTTTCAAATTTTGCGGGGGGGAACTGTGAGCGACTTTTTCCCCTAAATGTACAAATAGATTGCTTCCCACTCCCATGATGCTAGAAGGAGGGCAGGTCAAGGAAAATATAAAGGATAAAGAACACAACTGAATCAAAAATTCTGTTTTGCATTCATGAACTGTTTATAAGAATAAAATCTTGCCACTGATTGTCTAGTTACAATCAAGATGCACATCCCAAGTGCGACTAGTAAAAACTCTATAACCGCAGCAGTAAAGCTGCAATAATAATACAAATCGGGCAGCAAGGCAAAATGACTTTTCCAGACAAAGTGTTTATAGCTTTCTTGAAAAGCTTTACTGTAGGTTGGTTTGGAATAGAGAGAAGGGAAATAGCTAAAAATATCAAAAGAGAAATAATAAAACTTTTTGTATTTGCAGAAAAAAATTCTCATGTCACAATGCCAAGGAGACAGTGCACTGCAAAAGAATTCTGAAATCCTGGCTGAAAAAAATACATATATCATAAAAAATTGGAACTGTCTAGAACGATCTACTATCAAGCAGGGATGAAATGAAAATAAACAGAAAAAGAATGAATCACAAATAGATGGAAAATGTTGGTATAAAACTGCTTAGGAATGAGGATAAGTATAACAAGCTCCAGTGAAACTTGGATGAGAAAGCAGCTTTTAAAAGCAAATTCTCCTCCTGAGGATAAACAAAAAGCAGATTGCAGAGAGATATTTACCCATGATAATTCATACTTTTCACAGGCAATTTTTAAGTGCTGCACCTAAGGCCAAGGCAAAGAACAGCCCAGACTAGCACTCAATGAACAAAATCAAGCTCTCAGAAAAACTCAAGCAACTAAATTAACGGTCACCTGTGCCACCTTGACTCAGGTTCCCACTATATCATCTGCATTAGCATGGATGTTATTACATGTTCATTATTCCTTTGTTACATTCAGTGAATAATTGCAGTAGACAGAGTGGATGGTGTTTATTTAATAGAAAGCAAGACACTAATTTTTCAAAGCTTCCAGCTGCAGTGAAAATGAAACTTAAGATGCTGTGATGACAATTGCCTCCATTATAAAAGCAGGCCCATGGGACCAGGTCCTGTGATCATGCAAATAAAGGTAATACTATAGCATAAGAGGCAAGCCTCTGTCTAGCAGTTCTTAATTTTGAATATTTGGAAACTTTGTATTTCCTTAATGTGTCCTTCTCTTCATGTATTTTCTAAAATGTAAACTGAAGCAAAACAATAAAACAGAAACCATTGTATCATGGTGATGGTCTGTACACGTTGTCAGTAGAATCGGGAACTACAACAGAGGGTTGATGACAATTAAGGAGTATCTACTTGAACCCTCATTTCTGAAAAGGAGCACGTGACTGTGGTTGCAGAGCCTTTTGCAGTCTTTACCCACGCTTTTCCATCTTCTCCAATTTGTTCCACACCAGGCTTTTCCCCATGGGTTACCTGATTTTTTCCTTTTCCATTCTTCTTGACTGCACAATGACAATTTCCTCCTTTCAGCATCTCACTCCCACCGATTGTCCACTTTGTCTCAATACTTCACTAATAACCAGATTTGTCCCTGATGACCCCAGCCGCCAAGCTTGGGCTCCTCCATATTTGAGGCGGGCACTCAGAGAGATTTTCATAAAATGATCCTCCGGCTCAGAGAAGGGGCTTAATTTAGAAGCCTCTCACTCTTCACAAACTCTACAGGATTTTAAAGCAAAATGGGTTTGTATCTTGCAAGCCTAATTTTAGGTGGTACATCCATCACCTATAGTGCCTGGGCAGTGACAGCAGTGATGGGAGTTCCCTCATTTATCCTGGGATATAATCTGAAGGGTTTTTATTGATGAAATCTAAGGAATCTACCCAGTGGTTGTATACGACAGTTCTTAAAAAGCTAGAATGGCTGGATTTCAAAAGGGACAGCAAAAGATGATGGAAACTTAGCACAGTGGACTACCTCTATTTTCATGAGCAAATGTTCAAAAAGAAGGAACACTCTGAGCATTGCTATCATATCTGAACAATCAACCGTACATACAGATTGAGTAGCCTGTAAGAAAAAGATTTTACAGCAATTTAAGGATACATCTCTTCTTACTCCTTTCATACCCTGGTACTAATGAGTGTGTTGCTTTTAAAGAGACTCAGTTGTGTTACCATAAAAATAAATACCCCTAATGTTTTCTTCTACATAACAGAAGTTAATGGGAAACCTATTCTAGGTAGGTGTCTTCGTGTGATCCTTCACAACTTACTTATACAATAAGAGTACATTAATATATCACTACTTGCATAAAGACTGCCACTGTGTGGAACTATCATTTTTCTATTTATTCAGAGAAAATCAACAACTTATGTGGCATTACACTTTGCAGTTTTGTTTTCTGTTAGTAATGCATTGTTTACTATTGCTTTGTGTTGTTGGTTTTTGGTTTGGTTTTTTTTCATAAGAAGTGTTGTAATTTGAAATGTGTTTGGCTGACACCTATTTTTCAGGCACAAAGTTCTAAAATATCTTGTAGTCAGACAGCATGGCTGGACACTCAATCTCCAAATTGTAAAAATTGCTAATAGAAAATTCCTGGGTAGCAGCTCTGACCCTTTCTAAAAGCAGGTGATGATCTGAATGGGCTACTAAATCATTGTATTAATTATAACACTGGTTATGTGCTGGTGGCTTCCATTGTACAAGGCTAGCTCTTGAGTGATGACTTCTCTGTAATTCATGACTGACATTGATTTGATAGGGAGATGCAAGTAATTTTTTTTTTTACACTGAAAAAATGTAAGATGAGAAAGACTCTAGCGTTCAAATTTTCCAAGTATTTTCTCAAAAGTCAGTCCCTCTTCAATATTTAACGTGGGTGAAGTTTTTTTTTTATTTAGAACATTATCCGATTACCACAGGTATAGTTTCATTTGGGTTTATTCATTTATTTATGTTAATTTCTGCATTTGTTCCCAATGATTCAAGTAAGATTGATAACATATCACCCACAAGAATAAAAGCTTCTTAGAATGAGTAAATTATAATGAGAATTTATAATTTGAATCTGAAAGAAGGCACTCAAGTGGAAATTATTTTATTTTAAATTGTTAGCATCAATCTGAACTCCTATAATTATGAAAATTTTCAAATACCATGATGTAGCTGAGCTACATCCATCTAATTATCCAGTTTCTGGGGAGAATACACTAAATCCTGTGATCCAGTATAAAAACTGGTAAGAGGTAAGGAGGCATAAAGCTCAGTCATGTATTCTGCCATTACATTTTCCATGTACACAGAGAGTAATTCCTAAAATTAGACACATCATTTTAGCTGAGGCCTCACTAGATCTGGAAAAAGCAGAATAATTACTACCTGTGTTACGTTTAACACAGCTGCTAATACCCCCTAGAATGAAATTTGCATTTTTTTTAACCACATCACACTGTTGATTTACATTTATTATGTTGCTGTATGCAATATCTCCAAAATCTTTTTCTGTAATTCTTCTGCCTAAGGGGTGATTCCCCATTTCGTATTTGTATTTTTTTTTGATCCCCAAGTGCCTTAATATGCATTTTTCTTTACTGGATTTCATCTTACTGACTTCAGATAAATTAGAGAAATTATCATATTCGTTAAATTCTTACTTTTTTTATTGAGATATTTTGCTGTTGCAAAACTGAATTAATTCTTTAAGTGAGTTATAGCTTTCTACCTTGATAGTTATCCTTCTTTCATCCTATCTTCCCAAGAGACCCTACCTAACAGCACTTGGAATTTGCTAAGTCTCCTTTGTTGAAACATACTTCTGTCAGTCTATCCTCCTCTTCCATCCACGCATCCTCTTCCTAGAGTCCTAGATACATCATAATCACTTACATCAACGTATCTTCTGTCTTTGGATTTTCAAGTGGTATTGTCTGGCTAGTTAGAATGACATCTAAAACTGCTAGTACTAACCATTTATTCAAATGAAAATATTGTGTCCGTCTGACAAGTTGTTATTCCTTGTGTGAAAAGCAACATTACTCTTCCAAAGATACAAACTTAATTAAAACCATCTACTACAACCCTGTTATTTCAAAGCATTACATAGCTACACAAAAATAGCCTCATCCACCTACTCCTTCTGTTTGGCAGTTTATAGTAAATCCTTACCATTAAATTAACCTTATTCTTTTTGCCTTTCATCTTCACCCAAGTATCCAACCACACTGCCTCCTCCTGAACTTCAGAGCAGGTATGTGTACATTCTTGATCCACAGAGCAACAGTTCCCTGTGTTTTTCCTTCAGCATGGGCCGGGTTTCACCCTATGTTTAAACTAAACATGAACACGGCAACTATTTCACATAAACGTTGACTTATATCCTGAAGCCTCAAAACTTGCCTGGGTACTTTTCAGAGAAAACAAAGGATGACCTATTGTAGTGACCTGCATGTGTACCAGCCCAAAAACAATGCAGACTAGAAGTGCATGTAAGGAGAAGCTACTTGAGTAGGGATTAAAATGGATGAACATAAAAAGGCAGTATTTTATTAACACAACAAAATGCCGCACAACATAGCCAAGCGAGTAAACAAGAAAAATCGGTAACAGCCCTATAATTATCATGCAAATTGAGATTAATAATAGTAGAAATACTCATCCCATGCTCTTCTAATCAACAAATAGTAGATTACAGGGTAATTAGTAGGGTATTTATATATGATTATTAGGCTCCAGATTACACGGTGACTAATTATAGTAGCAATCTGAAGGCATGCTAATGACCATGGAATCATCTGGCAAAAAGTACATAAATTAAAGGTGTAGCATGTCCTAGAATTGTATACATGATCAAACACGGATATAAATATAACAAGATATTTTTCATTATTTATCCATTTCTCCAAAATAATGCAAAATAAGGCATCTAAGGAATACTTTTGAAAAACCACATGGTATCAGCACAAGATTTACTAGAAAATGTTATTCATGATTTATTGAATGACCATGACCATAAAAATATCTGTATCAGTTTCACTAATTTGCAAAAAGGACAATTCAGAGAAAATTTGAAAGCCTAAGCAGTATGATGGACACATGCTATTTTTGTGACTCTCACTCCTAACTAATTCCTGTGAGCAATATATAGGACAATCTCTGTCCTTTTGAATGAGAGCACATCCTTAAGAACTTAAAAACAATGTGAATTCTTCCTGAAAATGTAAAAATAAAATTTATCAGATTTTCTAATTCGACCAAACATAAAACTGGCTTCCTATGTCCACACAGGGACACCAATACCATGATTTTCTGATGTGGTAGGGTATGCAGCAACTGTCTTGGGTGAAACTACCGGAGACTGAGCATTAATGAAACTCAGACCTTAATTTAGGAGCCAAAAGTGAACTTTCAGTCTTAAGTTTAGACAGCCTTAAAAACAATCCTCAGGAGAAATTACCATAAAGCACTACTTTAGTATGATTATTTTAAAACAATGATAATTTATTTCCTGGGAAAACCAGAAGAGTGGGTAATTTCTGGGCGATAGAAGAGAACGTTTATACAGCCACTGCCACATCTACTCTTTCATTTATCAATGTCTGTTTTCTACTGCAATCCAAAACAATAACAATGATCTTTACAATCAACAGAGACTCTGTAACAGGCATGAAAAGAGAGCAAGAGAGGTAATGGAATGGCGCATACACTCTGCAGAACGTAATTAGAAGAATGGGAAAGTTAAATGCTAGTAAAAAGAATAAAGTGTGGGAGAAAGACCATCTAATGAGAAATAATAAGGAAAGAGTGTGGACCGTATTCTTGTAGCTGCCTAAACCAGCCTGACTTTTAAGTTCTAGTTATAAATGCTAAACAAGATCAAAAGACTTGTTCTCAGGTGAACAATTGGACATAGCATGCCTCATTCTCATATTAATAAGGACCTGGGAACGAGCTAGAGAACATTAAACTGTCCAGTGCTGCTTAGCCCTGGGGAAGATGCTTCAGAAAGTCTTACACAAAGGCTGAATTCTGCTTATCAGTTAGCAGTTCTCATGAACTGTGAAGAGCACTTACAGAATTGGGACATAAAGCATTTGATCTGTGAATCTTCCATTACTCAAGGCAGAAATTATTTCTGAAACTCTAGAACTGCCTGATTTCTTTTGAGAATCGGTTTGGGAGGAGACCTGGCATGCACAGCTCTTCCCCCTGCAGCACAAAAGACTGGCTTGGTTGCCCCTCTGGCATCATCCAGCCTCCTTAAAGCTGGTACGGAAATGTCATGGGCCGAGGAATCACACAGAGAAGAAGAAATGTTTATTGAGTAGCCCATTTTCTGGAGCTAGTGATGCAGGGATCAAAACCAGGGCTGTTCTCAACCTCAAAAAAGATTAGGAAGCCTGAAGCTGTTTCTTTTCATTTTGTGCTAATATTTTACACCTTCCCTGCAGGGCTTTTCTCCAGGGCCTTTTGCCAGACAAAGCTTAGCAGTGAAGTGACTCCGGTATTGCTGGGAAGAGCACAGTGAGGCCAGAAGTGGAAAAGGATACCTTCGGCTGTGAGATGCAGTTAAAGCAGTAGACTTTATAATGACTTCTATAGCTTATATCATACTCTGTCAGCATATTTCTCTTCCTCAGCTGAATTTTTATTTCCATATGGTCTTCACTGATGCTTTCTTAAAAACATTCCCACACTAAGGCCACAACTACAGGGCCCAATAGCGTTAATATATTTACCTGGTACAACACAGAAGTAGCATTGCTACACTAGCCATCGCTGCACCCGAATTAAAAAGCCCTGTCAGCTGGGTACTTGCATGACTTCACTGCTTCCAAAATCCCGAGTGAGGATAACTACGGACTCTGTTCCACCCTTCACTCCACAGTGAAAACAAATTCTGACTTTTTTCTGATTTGCTGGCCTTTTTAGGGAAATCCAGTTGCTGTATTTACCTTATGCTCACGTACCACCAATCACAGGAACAATTAAGCAACCCATTAATCACTCAAAGGGAATTCTTGCCAAACAGATTTTGAAAAAAAATAAGGGTTCAGCTGATAAAATAAATGAGAGATGGATGAGAAGGTCAGAGAAGGACAATGGCATAGGAAATCTGCTAAATATTTATATTACTGCAAAATAAGTAAAAAAATTGAATTATTACGAATCAATACATTTTTGAAGACACATATGCAAGACATAAACAGATAGAAATGCTGCTACAGAGGGTGAAATAAATCTAAAACAGCAGAAGGGAAGACAGTTGTGAGTGAGAATGAGTGAAATATGCCAGAAATTGTTGCATGTTTTACAGACATGAAAATTAGAACAGAGGGTAAGTAATTTTGTAGGCTACTAAACAACAAAAAGTAGCAAAAGCTCCAAAACAGACTGTTTATATTACAGCATGATGAAACAGATGAAAGATAGGGAGAAATACGGAGAAATAGAAATGTTAAATATGTCATGAGGAAGAACAAAACCTAACATAGGTAAGTTAGGATGAATTTTACAGCAGCTCAGGGTCTAGTCTTCAAACTAACAGCCATGACAGATTTCACATATTTTATATTATAAATGGTGAGATGCAATTACAGAAGAAAGAAAAGAGATTGTTAAAGACAGGAAAAACAGAGATGTGAAATAATGGAAAAAGGAATGAAAAAATGTCAAAAATCAGAAAAGATAATAGCACCTTGATAATAACTGTTGAGAAATTCATATGGGGACCTGTCCAATATTTGTGGCAATGTGTTTCAAAGGAAGATAGCAAAGAACTATGAATGATAAAAAGAAGCCAAGATTGGCAAGATCTTGGGTTGAATTTGGCTCTGTTGAGAGATTCCAGTAATAAGATTACAACAAAACAAAGAGACATTAGAATGTCAGATTTCTTTTTCAACTGCATGAAGATGGGTTCTTCCCAAATACTTGAAAGCATAAGGCCAAAACAAGAAAAAAAGACAACAAAAGACATGTCTCTGTTATAAAAGGTAGATAATGCGCTACAGGAATGCAAAAGATATAGGAATACAAAAGAAATAACTTCACTTGGAATCAACTTGTGGATCATATTGTGAAGGACTACAGTCTAAGATTCAACTGTGAATGCAGTCCAAAGAACGCTAGAAATCACTAGAGACAGGTTTCACTTTCTTTGTGTCTTTTCTGACTATTCTCCTTAATTTTGATGAACCAGATTATTTCTTAGGTAAAACAACCAATTTCATAAGTAAATGTAGATAAGCAAATGTCAGCTGTTTTTTTAAGAACAGTGGTCTTATAAAAGAACTTTAGATGATATCTAGATTCAGGAGGAAACACAGGTGGTGTGACTCCACTATATTCTGTAGCGAGTCAATGGCAAGAAACAGTTTGACAAAAATACGTCTCTGAGGTCATCATCTTATGTGGGTTTCTTCAGCTGCAGCACCATTGCACGTGGCTCACATACATCCTCTATGCCTGGCCACCTCTTCCATTTTTCTGGGAGAGCTATTTTTGCAGCCGTGTGGTGACCCAAACCGAGGAACTGGTGAGCCAGAAAAAAGCCCTCTCTTCCTATTACATCAGGTTTCAGCCTGATGACTTTGCCAGGACCGTTCACTGGGTGGTGGTGCAACTGAGGGGACAAGTGGAAGGGGCTGGGGGACAAAAGAAACAATATCAGCTGTGGGCTCCTTAACTTGGCCTGAATCCCATTTTGCCCCAATGGCTGAGGTGATACGGCACCTGCATTTCCATCTTGATTTTGTATACCACTAATCTGCATATCAAAGGTAAAGTCTTCGCTTTGCCCGCACCGCACTTGCCCTTGCCTCCTCTCGCCTCCGCTCGTTCGTGGATGACTGCCACTTCCTCGCTCAGTGCACTGGGCTCTGCAACTCTGGTTTCAGTATTACGTTAGTGTAGGTAGCAGTGCTCACTCTTTCTTCTTTTTATGCCGCAGAAATAATCTAGTCCTTCAGGGAGAAACAAAGAGAATTCTGCAGAGTGAGAAGAAAAACCAGGTAATTCCCCTGCACTCACAGAAATGGAATTTTGTTCAGAAAGCCATGTGCTATCTTGAATAAATATGCCTGTTTTCAAAATGTAAACAGTGAAAAAACTCAATTTTAGATGAAATTTCTAAAAGAGAACCAAAGATACAGCATGGCATTTTACATTGTAATTATATGCTTTTGAGAAAGTGCAAAGCATAACTGCCATAGAGGCACTCAAGTAATTATCAGATGTGTCTCTAGAAGAAAAATGTTAGACCCTTAAGCAATGTTTGGTTTAAATTTGAAACATTTTGTTTCAAACTAAAATATGGCAATATAAATTCTGATTCTAAACTAGTTTTGAAGTTCCCTGCATCAGGTAAATGAACTACTCAGAAAATGTCTGATTTTCATTAGCATAAACCTAGATAAAACCAGGAAAACTTAAACAAGTGGTAGACTACTTTATGTTCATGTTTACATGTTACAAAAGCAAAAACTAACGAATAAAACAGTGAGTTAATAATGTGAGTTGGTTTTTGGAGGCAACATATAAAATTCTCATAAAAGTTTTGATGTGAACCCTTCCTTATTGTAATGATATGAAACTTTGCTAAGTAAGGACAAACAGATACCAGCAGAAATCTTTCTGTGATATAGCAAGGGGTCTTGAAGGGCTCCAGAGGTCATATAGTTTTCCATCTTAAAATAGTTCCCTACTTAGACCTTAACAGGCTTCACTGCAGAGGAGATATTCTCATGGCCTTGAATGATTGTCACAGCTTCAGCAGGAACACTTCTCAGAAGAGAGGCAGACCTTCCTCTCATGCAAAGAATAATCTTTTTAGGAAATTTATATCATTGCAGTTTTCTTTTGAGATGTCTAATGCATAATCACTTCTCATAACAACTTAGGGTATTTCTGTAATATGGGGGAACCCAGTTCTTTATATTAACACGTGTGGACCTACAGAAAATATTTTAATTCTTTGGAAGGCCTTAGCACAGAGATTTACATGTGTCAATGATGTATCATTTGCTAGTCTTTTATTTCCGCACTGCACTGTAGGGTTCATTTGGCAAGAAATTATTTCATATTTTCAGCAAATGTATAAAAATGCAAGAATGTACATTTCTAATATACTATTTCCTTTGCATCAATAGTTCCAGTTTCGATTCATTTACTGCTTTGTGAAACTAAAATTTAGTACATCTTTGGAAAAGAATAAATTGGGGTGCTAAAGAAATACTTGAAAGTGAATTTCTGAGTTTCCAGCAAATCTGTGTCATGAGCGCATCTTTTCCCTCTGTCAAATCATTACCCACTGTCAGAAACCGTCAGTGTGGTACTTTATTTTTATGAGGTATTCCTTGCTCTGTGCTTATTTCATGCTTTTGGATTAGCAGAAAACAATTTCACACCCAGTGAAATTAGTGTTACATGTAATAAGAATACGTAGTTTGAAGCTTCATTCTGCTGACTTGGCCTGATTTGGTATAAATGGTTCCTAGAGAGCCATGCCTATAATTTTAAATGGTTCAGTGAGATCAAAGGTAATTTTTCTCTTCTTCTTTCAGTCTACTCTCACCACAACTGGAGAAAATGTTTAAATTATAAGAGTTTCAATCTAGTAAAGCACTTACTGTTACGTATGTGTTTAGGTTTTTGTTAGTCAACAAAGCACTTAAACATTTCTTTCGTTCCTACTGACTTCAAATTCTACATAAACTTAAACTGAAACACACACGTATTTGCTTTCAGAAAACAAGGCCAAACTGAGAAATATATTTTAAATGGACTTATCCAAGAAAAGCTTCAAGCTGCCATCTGATTCCATTAAAATTCAGTAAAGATTCTATCCTGTGCAAAATCCGTGACTATAGCTAGAGAGATTAAATTGTCAGCCTTTGGAACCTTATCTAAAGTTAAAACCTGTCAAAACCCTTTAAATAACTATCAAAGTTGTCATGTTATGTTCAGCAAATAACTAGTGATTTTTAAGAAATAAAAATAATCTATGATGTAATGAGATTAAGATATGCAATACTTGTAAGATTGCCAAATAAATGCTAGTAGTGCTTTTCAAATTAGCTAGTGATAGCCACTTCTCACTGAATCTCAGGAATAATATCACCAATTATTCTCGCATCTCTTCTCAAATGCCCAAGTCATCTTTGTGCTGTCTGGCTTTTTCCCCATTGAATATTATAAATTAAACAATTTTGGTAGAACAGCAGACTACACTGTTGAAGATCTTGAAGATTTATAGTGAACGGAATATCTATCAATGGTCAGGTAAAAGTTACTCCACCCCACATAACAGAGTAGAAGAGTACTGAATAAACCTGAAGAAACGTTTGATGTCTCCATCTTCCAATTCAGCCTTGTTACTCTACTATCTGTAATGCCATCATAATATGATTTTCACATGTTCAGCTCTCCGTTTCCTAACTTCTGAAAACCTGCCTGCATGTCCTTTCGTTAAGATCCTCGCTCATCCTACGTGACGCCCACTGGGGCCATAGGCTGGCACAGCCAGGAATTACCACTGACAGAAAACCGAGGTGCTCAGCTGTCCAGCCTAAAGAGCATATGCTCATTCCAAAATGCCTCGCCAGATGTTCCCCGAGCCACCTGTGCCCTAAAACTTGTACTGCTGCATTTTTAGGGAAGCACTTCTCTCTCTTCACCATTTCTTTGAGAAATCCCTGTATCCCCTTACCTATGTTTCTTTCTGAATTTACTGTAATTTTTGTCTTTTCAATACTCCCCAAGTTCCAGCTGTTCAAATTCAGATACTAAAACCAACTGATGAACCCAGCGAAGTCATCGCTAAAGAACTTCTTTCTTCTCCCATTACTTTTAGAATCAGATTCGTATCTGGAGTCTGAATGAACCAAAGCTTACATAAACTACAAGCAGCGCAGATGCCCACGTTGGCTCGGAACTCCTGGGCAGCCCTCCTCCTCGGCAGGGACACCTGGAAGCGCTGCCGATTCCCACGCACCCACCCACCCTGCATCTCGCTCAGTTTTCAAACAGGAACACTCTTTCGCCTTGGCCTATGTGTCCGCTATTATTTGGTACTGACTTTTGTAATTTTTCACATACTATGCTTTTCTACAGTGAATTTGGGTATCCTTTTTAATGGAGAATGTGAAAAAGATGAAGCCACCTGGCACAGTTTTCTATTCATTTTTGAGTAGTAACCATCTCAGCTGTGTAAGTGTCACTGGGAGATACGAACCTTGTTCTAAGCAAGGAGACTGCTTGGCTCTCTGATGAAAGGGTGTGTAAAAACAGAAGCAGATAAGAAACCCACAGTATATAAACATGAGGAGAACAGCTTCTTATAACATGAAAGCAGCACCACTGATAAAGTGGTTAAGGCAGTAAAGTATCTGAAGAATAACAGTCACAAAAAAAGGACTAACCAAACAAAGATCAAAACCTTATCCCCATGCTACAGGACCTACCAAGTGGTTAACTGCAGCCCAAGTTAAAAACAAAGTTAACACACACACACAAAATTTTATTAAAATATATATGGTCAGAACTCTTTTAGTAAAATAGAATATATAAATCTATGTGGCTTTCATGACATATAATATACAGGAGAGAGAAAGAAGGAAAATAGAACTGTTCAAAATGAAACTTATTTGATTAAATACAAAAAAATTCTTTCTGAAGTAAGTGCAGAAAGAGCATTGTTATGGTATTTGTCCTCTCCCCCACCCCAAATCCTATCTTTTTCCCCTTCTATTTCTAATTAATAGGTTGCAGACACACACAGGCACACCTGAGAGCTGAACAGCAACACAAACTAAACTTGTATGTGGAAAAAAAGTGAGCGCAGATATATTAGATAAAATAGATTACAGGTACATTATGTAAAATAAGTTTTAAAAATTAATACATAATATTAAGGGTGCACAAGTAAAAGAAATGTTATACCTCATACCATACGTAAAAGAAAGGTCATCACCTTATACTTCTGTATCCATTTATGCATGGCAGTATCAGACCAAAAGGAACAGGGGTTCTAGGGGATTGCTGTGTCCGCTTCTCCAGCATGGCCAGAAACGGAGCAGCAGGGTGATCAACAGAGGCTGTGGACCCAGGTGTTTGCCTTGGGAAGCCCATCTGGAGCAGCTGGGGACTGTGAGGAGACAAGCCATGGCTGAAAAGAAAACCTCACAATTCATTCCAGTAGAAAACTAATGAGAGGTTTCTCTTGCTCTGGGGTGTGCTGATTAGCGGTCAGCTCCATGCCCCGAACGGTGAGCCCAGTGAAATCAATGGCAAAACTCCTCTTGTTTTCAACATGAGCAGGATTGCCCATCATATTTATAAAGGATAGCAGCAGCTACAAAGGTTGATCTGCAGTCCCAGTACAATCTCCTAAACATCTCTTCTACCTGCAGTTTCCTTTACCTGCAAATATACCAAAGTGGAAAAAAGCTACAGTTGGAGTCAGTGAGAGCCTTCTGCACGAGAGGAACGTCCACATGCATGCAAAAAAGCATCCACAGCATTTCAGACAAACTTAAAGTATTCCAAGAATTGCCTATATTAATGGCAAGGGAAACACTTGGTATGTTTAAACAGTAATGTTTAAAATTGGATTCCAAGTTATAATAAAGTAATTTTTAATACAACTTAAAGTTGTCATTTTTTAATATATAGATATATACATCACAGGAAATGTGAATAAGCACATAATACATTTTGAGAAATTTATTAAAATGGAGAGAGGAAAACATCAGAACTAAAGGTCCTTTTCCTGTAAGCTGAGACTCCCAAAGATAATTTCTTTTACAAAGTCATATTATCTACTAATCTTGGATATCAGTAAGTGCAAGATTCATGTTAATTTCCACTACGTTTGAATCAGTATCTAAACAACCACCTCTTAATATCTGAAGTGTGTCATTATTAACTAATCACAGCAAACAAACAAACCAACAAACAACGCCAAGTGTATGTAGATTATACCTGATACAAAGCCTCTGTCATCACAGAAATATCCCTGTGCCTATGAGGAGATGATGGGTGGATGAAGAAAAATAATCATGGCAAAAAAAAAAGATAAACATGTTGAGAAACTTTCCAAAACACTGGGTATAAGCCTTGATAAAGTGAATTTGTTAGTGATGCAAATAACTTATCTGCCTCATGACGGACATGATCTGTTTCTTACATATCCTAAGCTCAAAGCTGGCAAAGAATGCTTCCATTTATTTTTAGCTGTTTTAAAGCACCTCTTCTTCCTAAATGAATTTTTCCTCTGATTCAAGCCACTGTCTTCCTCATTCTCCTCAGACTTGCAGGAAATTGCATTGACAGTGCGTCAGTTAAACACAGTTACCTATCTCCTGAAATGCTATTAGCTTGAATTCCAGCTGTCAGATTTTACATTTAATTAAATAATCCTAATTTCATCAAAGGTTGTAAAATTACATCAGTCTGAACCCTGGATAACAGAATGGCTGTGCACCAAACCTTGGCTTTCTAAAAGTTCTCATCCTTAACAGAACTAGTGATCCACTCCAGCCCTCCAGAGAAATGATCCATTGCCTTCCAACAAACACAAGCCTGGAAACAAGATCAGCTCAAAGGCCAGAGATCAGCTGCTAAGTATAGTAGGGAAGTTAGGTAATTAGGTATTTTGCAAAATAAATGAATTATTGGTCTGCTTACATGTTGCTGAACTCATCTATATTCATACTCTGTATTGCCCAACATTCACTGGGCTATATATTTGTTATGTTGACAATTTTGCAGATTTTATACTACACAAAAGCAATATACAAGGAAAAATAAAATGCACCGTAAAATAGCAAAAAATGTGAGAGCACTAAATGAATTCACATGTAAAGCCCTTGATGGTAAATTGTCCTTCTTCAGGAGTGAATGTGCCCAGCTACATATTTATATATGCTTGGACATAACCTAGGGTTTGCATAGATCTATAATGATCATATATTAACTTGATTTTTCCAAAAAGCCACAATGCTTTTTCTTGCTGAAGTTCATAGTTAAATGGGCAAGATGCCTGAGTAAAATGTATTTCCATTTTATATTTGAAAATAGATCCATTCTCAGTTTCGTTGCTTGAACAGTTTTATGCTTTTTGGTTCATGCTCCTGTTCATAAAAGCACGTAAGTGCATGCATGACTTTAAGTATGTATATAAACTCAGCTGTAGTCATTGAAACATTGCACCTTGTGGCTAATTCCCTTGGCTTTAACAGAATCTAGGCACTTGCTTAAAACTAATAGAAATTAAGTCGGTGCTTAACTACTTTGCTTAATGAGTCTGCAATGACTCTCATGTACTGAACAGTTCATGAACTGAACTGTAAACAGAAGAATGAATCACAGTTATATCACTTTATATTTCTTTGGCAAAATAAATATTTGATTAGCAGAAAAAGAGTTTGAAAATCATAGATAAATTTTATTTCATACATAAGAGTACAAAAAATGAATTCTAAGAAATCTTAAATCTGTTTCTTCACCTTCAGTAGTGATCAGATTGTAAGAATATCAGCAGAAATATCTTGAAGGCTTTTCTATCCACTTTAGCTCATGTTTCTATAAGGGTATTAACTGATAGTGAAAGATAAAAGTATAAATCAGGCCAGCTTGGAGTGTTAAAGTGGTAACTGTGCCATTACAGAGTGAATTTACAGAATTTATAGTATTTTAATTAAATAAAATTAATGAATTACAGAACACCAGAGAACAGATTAAGAAAAGAATATGTTACTTCACAGCAGAAGATATCAGCTATGGGTAATAAAGGCATAATTAATATTGCTGGATTCAACTGATAATGTCCTCTCTTTTCACAGTTCCATTCCTTTTTTAAAGAGGTAGCTAACACACATGTGAGCATTTTGCTTTCATAAAATAAGTAACAAGACTTGCTTACTTTTAGCCGTGAATATCAATATTCCCTTCGTACTTGCATCGTACCTGTAAAAGCATCGTACTTGTATAGTACCTGTAAAACTTTGGGGATTGTGGTGTCATCTTCGTTTTAGCGATCAACTGCAAAGATTTGTAGAGATTTGCCTAAACTGGGAGTTAGTAAGGGTCAGACTTTGCTTAGCTGATTTCAAGTGCTACAGAAGTAAGCGAGAGAATGCCAGCCTCTTGCCTGGAGCTAGTAACTACATATTTCTGAATAGAGCTAGGCAGATACCTCCAGAATACAAGAAATCCTGATAATCTAAATAAGGTACTCATTTTTTTCCTCTGGTTTTATGGCCAGCCTCAATGCCCCTGTGAAGCGATTTGTTTGTCCCGAACACTGAATGAAGATCTCTTTAAAAACCATACACGGGAAACACTAACCTCAGCTGCAGCCATGTACATCCATGGAGTATTCAAAGTGCTGATTTTTGCTTTTGAGGGGCAATAGGAGGGATGGCAAAGGCATAAGCAGAAGAAAGTGGAGGATAAAGCTGAACCAGCTTGATGGAAACACAGCCTGCCTCAGAATTCCCCACAGCTGAGTGGTTAGGACACTGAATGCCCTAAACCTTTGTGCGTGGCAATGGTTTGGGGAGCTGATCTGGCTAAAAACCCTAATTATTTTATAAATAAATCCCTGAACTAATTCCTGAACTGGCTTACCAGGGAGCTACCTAAGTGTCAAATGCAAAAGCAAGGGCATGGGTGGGACTGCTGATGCGAGAGAGGGAGGAGGACGGCAGAATTGTGGCAGCCTGGATTTGGATCAGCTT
The DNA here is from genome assembly GCF_000737465.1 of Haliaeetus leucocephalus. Taxonomy (NCBI): domain Eukaryota; kingdom Metazoa; phylum Chordata; class Aves; order Accipitriformes; family Accipitridae; genus Haliaeetus; species Haliaeetus leucocephalus. The sequence continues at coordinate 2,175,566 of NW_010973148.1, forward strand.
AAAATGAACCACACCTTTCTAAGCCTGAAGCCTGCATAAATTGTCACATGGGGAAAACCTGACACTAAATCAATGAAGATACGATGGACTCTAAAGCCTGGCGTCTTTCTCATTTTGATGCCTGCGACTAAAGGACGTTTTTTGCTGTTTCTTTTTCCTTGTGCAAGTCCTTACTCTTGGATATGAAGATACCAACATGAAACCAAACAGAATTTCAAAAATTTTTGAATGAAAAGATTTATTCTGTTCATGCATTAGATGTGTCTGCCATAGAAAAGACATTATACGCAATTTCACTTTAAAAGCCCTTTAACTATTCTAAACATAGGGGAAAAAAAATGGTTCGGCACAGAAATTTTACATTTATCTGAGGACTCCTTGATGAGATAGCTTAGTTCCCTGAGGTTGGTAGCAACAGATGGGTTTTCTTGTTCTGTTTGACTACCCTGAATGTTATGTCTTGCTACAAAAAAAATTGATAAAGCTCATACCAATTTAATAATTTGTGGAACTTATTATTTTACAGTAGTCTCTGCAGAACCTTGACAAAATTTGTAAGAACACACCACAGTTACATACCAAAAATTGTATAAATAAATGTGACTTGTACTATATTTCATTTCTACAACTTTTGCAACATTCCACAGAGCAGTGAACTAAACACCTCATCTCATGGGCACAGTAAAAAAGGAGTGTTTGTGAAGTAGGAATGCACACTATGGGAGAATATGTCCTGCAGTTGCCTTTGGTAATTTAAAGGAAGGAGGCTGGAATGACAACTCCTTTCATACAATTAAGATCAAAAATGCTGGATATTCCATTTGCAGAGTGACTGCTCTAACTAGCATGCTATCCTGAGTATTCAAAACGAGATGTGCTAGTATGAATATACATAACTAGTTCTTTGGGGAAAAGAATAAACAAAAAATGTCCTAGCTTATTGCTACTCTATCCTGTCTTCCATCTGAAGAAAATATCACCATCTGTCTTTGGAGAGCTTGTCCAGCACACTGGTAGTTCAGTGTCTCCGGTTAGCTAACACAGCATTCCTCCAACAATTTTTTCTAAAAAGGTGGCCACGACTTAATTTTGTGAGGGGAGCAGTTTTGCATATATGTGAGATATGCTTTCAGAATGCTTACCAAAACAAGTTCCTCAGCAAACGTAGGCAAAGCAATGTCTTGCTTCCAGATCTCAATCTAGTTTTGGCAGAAGCTAGGCACAAACTTGCTCAGACTGGGCAGAAGTCTAGACACCCTAGTAACAGCATTTCCATGTTTGAACTGGCTAAAACGATGCACTTCCGAAGCGAGGCATTGACTCGGCAAGACTCGACAGAATCACAGTTTTGGATGTCGGCATCTACCTTATACTCTTGGTGCTTAAATCCTCATTTGGATTCAGCCACTAGACTCATAATCATTTCAATGCTTTTACAAAAACATTAAACATAATCATATTGAAATACAAGTGTGATAGTTGCTTTATGAATGTGTAGATACATTCACATGATGTGTGATTGTTCATTATATGAACGGTCTTATTTCCATACTATGAAGGAACTACTTCAGATGGGTGGAACAATTTCCCCCTTCCTTTGTCACAGGCAGAGATTTCTTGCATGAAAGGGAACTTGTTTACTTCATAGAACCTGCCTGATCATGAGATTCTTTAGCAAAACAAAACAAATGAAAAACACATACCAGTACTAATTATCTTTACTAGTTATTCTTCCTCCTCAGAGCAGTCCCATGTTTTTAGGCACTGCACATAATGTGACAAAAGGAGACGATACAGAGCTATATATTAGTAATAACCACCATTGAAGGACTTGTCCATTTTCTCCCTACATGTCTGAACTGGTTCTCTAGCAAACTTGTTGTAGTAGTTTTACTATGACACTGATGGTAAAGATATGCTTTAACAAGATTTGTAAGGAAAATTATATATTTGCAGGGAAGAAAAAAACATGCTTTCAGGTAGACAAATGCAAACCTGCTCAGACCACAGGAGAGACTCTTTCGTCTGCAGTCATGGAGACATTTAAATGACTGATGCCTTTCTCAGAGAACCAAAAGGCCAAGAGTTAGCTGCTTAAATCATATGCCATTTGCATGATATGTGTATCACAATGTCCCCTCGAAACAACAGAGAAATCATCTTATATCAATTCATAGTCAGGTAGAAAGTTTGTAATCCTTCCCTTTAGTTTAAAATTGTTAACCAAAGGTTTCCTGGGGGAAAATAAAACACCTACAAAAAAACAAAAAGGAAGGAATGGGAGCTAGGTTAGTAATTTAGCACCCAAAGCATCACTGAACTACTGGTGTGGCTGTACGTGCGGCAAACTGAAGTTTGGCAAACATGCATACATGAAAGGCAGCATGGAGTAACCAAATTGACACCTAGGGACCCTTTTGGCCCCTCAAAATTCTGAGCATATAAAGGAATATAAAGTACACTGAACACTTTTTGCAGCTGAAATGGAAGAAAGAAATCCTCACCTAAAATCATGAGTATTTAGAAAACTACTTAAACTACTGTTCTCTGTATTAAAAAAAAAATATCTCTTTTAGTAAGGCATTCACTGTCTTTGTAAAGAATCATCTGTAATATCTGGTACTGTTAAGGGAAAATGAAAATAGAGCTAACCCTTGGCGTAAGCATCTTCAAGGTAAAGGAATGGAAACGTAAGGCATTAAACTCTGTTTTAAACTGAAGGAACCTGGCTGTAGGCATCTACCACGTGTGGGTGAAGTGAAAAAGATGAGAACTATGAATTATCGAGGGCAAGGGAAAGGCTAAGATTATTCAAAAAGTACCTGTGACCAAATGTTCACATATTAAGTTAAAATAGTAGCAAAAATGAAAGACAAAAGAAGAACAGGGCTGCAGACTTTCCTATGAAGTGTGGCCAAATTGGGCAAGAAACTAAGTTTCATATCCAGTATTGCAGCCCCATGGCCAGCTCTACTTCCACATGCAATTTATGAAGTTATGAGTTTTGATTCTCAATCTCGTTGTATTTCGAAAGAATGGCATTTTCTTTCCCTGAAATATTGTGAATAATAATCAGTGTCTGCAAGATAAATTCTAAGTAGGTTATACAGAGGTAGTAAAGCACACTAATAATATGTTGACCTTCTAAATATAAACATTGCAATTATATTGCTACAACTACAACTAGCGAATGCTTTGGATGCCAGTCTAGCAGGGTAGGAAGCTAACTTTAATCATAAGAAAAGAGACACTTCATTGAATGGAGCTAATCCTGTGCTTACAAACCTTGCTGAATCATAGCCTTTTTGAATGTGTGCTGTCATACAGGCCACCAGCTGTGGAAGTACGGCAGTAGAAGGCTCTTTAAAGAAAGTTTGAAGTTCCTGAATGCAAGTAATTTACTCACTAAGTAAAGTTTGCAGCATAAATAGAAATATCAGTTGAAAATAATCAGTACTTTCTGTAAAGGATTTTATGTCCTTTTCCACATCTGAGCAGTGAATGATTTCTTAGTTTTTATGAAAAAAAAAAAAAAAAAAAAAGAGATTTCAGCAAGATCACATATTGACCTTCTTGGATGGACTGAGGTTAAGGTACTCTCTCTTGAAAATGATGATCACAATTAGCTTGTACCTTTTCCTAAATATCATCTCAATTTGCAATTATTTGTCTAAAAAACAGTTACATTTTTATATACACTGAGATTTCTTCAATGCTTATTTTTCAAACTGTTATTTTAAACAAGATTTTCTGTTACTGTTGAGACAGATCTGCTGGTTTGCTCACCTTTTGACCAAACAGGAACTAAATTTACAGCCTGCCAGAACATTTACAATTTGCAGTTTAGGGAATCTTTAAAACATTCAATTCAAGGCATGAATCATGACAATTTTTGTATGCGATGTACAAAACTTAATAGAGAAGGAAATTAAGTAGTAAAGCAAAACAGAAGTGCAAAACTTGTACTCCGAAGAATACACAAATGAAATTTGAAATTTTGTAGCATAAGTGATGTCATCCTCATTGACCGGTAATTCTTTTCACAGGCTGACAGGAAGCAGAGATGACCTAGCATTTTTCCAAATTAGTCATAATCCTTCATGTCAACAAGCTAAAAGATAAAAATACATGTTATATCCTCTGGGTATTGTGACTATGAACGAGACTGTAAGGATCTCTTAAAGATCAGGGAAGATGTACATAAATTTGTAATTCTTATATACAATTCATATATTTATACTCATTTTTTGTATACACACACATAATTATTTCTCATTATTGAGCCTACTCCATAGAGAAACTAGTAGGCCTTACAGTCCCATGTTTTCACATTTAATAAAGAGGAGATGCAAAATGCCACCTGCGTGACTTGATTTACACATCAGCTTTACAGATATCCTGCTTATTGGAGCACAGGCTAGCAGCTGCGAACAGCCTAAAACTGGGCCCGAACGAGGCATGGAAGAAAATTAGGATCTCCTTCCCAATTTTGACGCGACCGCTTCTTGGCGACTCGGCTCGCGCACCAATATTCCCCGTCTTTCGGCGTAATCGCCAACAAGTTTCTTGGCGGCTGCGGAATGACCCATGTCGGGCACTCGGCTGCTGCCACACCAGGTGCCCTCTCAGCTGAGCACGGCGCAGCTCGGCGCACCCGCCACCCGTCCCCGCAATATTTCGCGGGCCCGAGCAGGGAACGCGGAGGGGCCGCGGCCGTTGCGATACTCGCACCTGACGTGAAAGCGGGGAGTAAAATCACGCCTGAGAAACCCTTCGCAACGTGCGGGTGAGGGACCCTCGCCGACCCCGGAACCGCCGAGTTACTCGAACACGCGTGGGGAACGACAGGCTCCCCCCCCCCCGCCCCCAGCTGTCACTGTGAAACCAGGTAGGCCAGGAAGCCGCTCCGCAAGGGCCACATCAATCATTTTTAACTTGCCGTGGGGAGCGGACGGGACCTCCCCCCGCCGTCGTCGTCGTCCCCGCATCCGCAGCACTGAGGGAACGCGGGGGCGGGCGCGGCATCCGCCCG
>NW_010973148.1:2180688-2180958 GCF_000737465.1 Haliaeetus leucocephalus
CGCGCTCCCGCCGTGCGGCGGAGCCGCGCTTCCCCCACCCCTCCCCGCCCGCCCTCTGCGGGACCGTGCCGCAGCGGCAGGAAGGCAAACCCCGCCCCTCCGCCCCGCGTGTGGCGCGGCTCAGGCACAGCTCGGCACGGCTCGGCTCACCCTCGCCATTGTCTCATCTGCGCGGCGGTCCCCGCTGCGAGTGGCGGGCGGCGCGGCGGCTGGCCGCGATGCTGAAGGGCTCCGCGCCCCCTCAGAGGCGGCAGCGGGAACGGGCTCCAG
>NW_010973148.1:2181190-2181392 GCF_000737465.1 Haliaeetus leucocephalus
GCCTCAGCCCGCCGCGCCGGCCCCCAGCCCCGCCGGTCCCGGCTCGCCCGCCGCGCCCGAGCCCGCCGCCTACAAGCTGGAGGACCTGGAGACCCTGGCCACCGTGGGTGAGTGAGTGCGGGAAGGGGGGGAGAGGCGGCGGGACCGGGGAGGAACAAAGGAGCTGCCCAGGTGCCAGCCTCCGGCCGTCTGCCCCCTTCCC
>NW_010973148.1:2181653-2391793 GCF_000737465.1 Haliaeetus leucocephalus
GCGCTTGGGGCGGGCGGCGTTGTCCGTCCCTGGGGCGGCTGTGAGGGAGCGCTGAGGGGCCGCGGCGCTGCCGGTGTCGCCGGTCTCTGGCGGCGCGATCGTGGTTTTGATCTGCGGCTGAACGAGGCTGGGAGCGGGTTTGGCCTGCCCGGGAGACGGGGACGGTCGCTGCTGGAGCCGAAGAGCCTTTGGTGTAAAACCCGATTTGTCTGGTTTAACTTCACTTACCTGCATCGTGATAAAAAATTCATCGTTTAAATGCAGTTGTCGGGCCGGTGAGGAGATCAGACAGGTTAACTGGCGGCAGCTAAGTATATTTCAAAACCCCAACGCGCTGTTGCCCTGAATGTTGATGCAGAGATGCTTTGCGTGTGTAGAATTTTGGTAGAAGGCAAGGCTGCGTGTCACATCTACCACGCTTACTGAAAACCGCCTGTAATCAGCGGCACTGCAGAGTAAACGCGTGTGTTTAATAAATTGGCACTTCAGACATCGGTGATGATGTTCATTGTGTTCGTATCCACTGTATCTGTCTGTGCGTTGTGTTTGAAAGTACGTAAAGTTACATACGTTTTTGCACCTGGTGTGGAGTCTTGTATGTTCACCTATATGGAAGTTTTATTCTTTTTTTTTTTTTCTTCATAGGACTGTGAAATGATTTTGGATAGGTTTATTCCAGTAAGTGCTGCAAATCTTCATTTCCCTTAAGCTCTCTTTAGCCAAAAAGGTGTGATTTAAACCCTTTCGTAGTGAAGTTGATGGGTTTAATAAGTCTTTAAATATGGAGTTGGAAGGGCCTGAGAATGTTGTGACCGGTGAAGACCATGCCTGAGAATGTGATCGGTGAAGATCACGTTATCTTCTCTTGAAGCGCATTGGTTTTTGAGATATTTTTTCCAATTTGAAATGTGAACAGGCATTTTATTGAGAAATTAATTAAAATTATTAAAAGACTGCTTGAAAGGTTTGTGATGCTTTTTTTTCCACCAGAAGTGGTTGATCTTGTTTGTTGCATCATGGCTAATTGCTGTGGATACAATTGTCATCACAGAGGATTATGACTTAAAGTGAAGCATAGGCTGCAGAAAAATTATAATTTTTAAAGAAGGCATAAAAGTCACGGAAATGTCCCCAAGGCCAAGGAAGAAACATGGAAATAATCCTGGTGTCAATTTTAAACAACATATCTTTTTAGAGTGTTCTGTGTAGTGTTCCTTAGAGGTTAAGGAAGAGGAAAGTTGTGATTCCAAAAGGCATAGAGAGACTTAAAAAAAGTGAGGCTGCTTGATATGAAGACACAGAGAAGGGAATAAAATGTAAAAGGAGCAGATAGCTGCCTATCAGGGCACTGACAGGATACTTAAAGAACGGTCTCCCTTCCTTCTTTGTCTTCCCCAGCTTGATTTTTTTTTTTTTTCTCCTTTTCTCAGATAGCTCCGTCTGAGATGACAACCATTCTTTGCATCTGTTATGAACCGTGGCATTGGTTGTTTTGTAGTGAGAAGGAAGACAAAACACAAAACTTGAAGGGTACAAAAATATGCACAGATAAATACATAAGGCCTTACCCTACCAAAGAAGCTGAGCTGGCTTGTTGTAAGTTGGTTTCAAAATGAGTTTATGATATGCCTGTGCGCCTCACTAGAAGGCTGTGAGGAGGGAAGGGATCTAGCTCCTGACCAGGAAGCAATACAGCAGCCTCAAAGTGATACTGAAACTCAACACATTTATACCTGCCTCTGAGTGGCAGAGTTCATAAAAGATGCAGTGCCCTGCTAATGTGTCTGTAGTGCATCTGATGTGAGCTGGTAACTCTGTGTGAGATTAGGCTGCTCTGTACGCGCCTACTAACGTGCTACATTGCATTCCTGAGTTAAATGGGCTGCAGGTTAAATCAGTGCAGAATACTGCAGAGTACTATGTAGATGTGTATGTAGTTGAGCTTGAAAGGCTCATTTTTGCTTGGCTTAAATATTTTTGAATTTAGTTTGTTAAGTACAGTTTAGGTTTATGTCATATGTACTGAAAGAGTGTATCTATGGGGTTTTGTTTAGCAGAGGTTTAAGTCAATATTACCCTGTCCTGTTTTGATCTCCCTGCACAAATAGATGAGCTTAATGTATTGTCATCAATTTCACTACAGCAATTCAGAGTTGTCTGCAGTTTGATTGCTCTCATAAGAATAGCCATTTTCTTTCTGCTGATGTTCTCGAAAGCCATGTGCTCTATCTGAGATATTTGGAGATGGTTGTGGTGGGGAGGGGGATACCCAGAAATTACAGGACAGGAAGTTCTGGTATCTTCTCTGCTGGAATCATTGTTGCTTATAGACATACTCAGGTTTAGAAACAGTGTGTCCTTGGAAACTATCAGGTTGAGAAAGTAGCAAAACAGGGAGGGGAGCTCTATGGTCTTATAGCTGAATGATCTTGGTGTCTGTGAGATTGTGGTCATCCCTGACTTTAGGCACCTTCTCTTGGAGGATGGAATAAAGTTCATATAAAAATTAAAAAAAAAAAACAAACAAAAAACCAAACAATTTGGAAGCGGTACCTGCTTTGACTATAATAGCTACTGTTTTAAATATCCTTCATAGTTTAAGGGGATTAAAATCTGTTGACCTGATCACCATAATGCAGGCTGGATTGGACATGTTCTCTGTGATTTCTCTTGGACCCTGTGCCTGGTTTAGCGAAGAAAGAGCAAAAGGGGAGAACAGTTTAGCATAATGATTGGGAGGACATTTCTCTCTCCGAAACTTCCCAGGACTCAACCTTTGTTTTGGTGTTTGTGGGCCCTTTTCTAAAAGGCACTGGGAGCAGAGACTAGAGTACAGGTATGCTTTTGGGGGAAGTGCCCTTATATTTAGTCCATAAAGTGGAGTTACAGGTTTGGGGAGGGCACAGGAGTGGGGTGCATACTGGTTTCTGGCACTAAGAGAGGTTGAACAGGAAGAGTATTTCTTTGAGGGTACTTCCTGAGAGGTTGAACATGTGGCTTTGAACCTTTGAGGTGTATGGGTTTTTTAACTAGTCCTCCTATATGAAAGGTGAGTGCTCTTGCTCTGGAGCTGTTGAAGGTGCCTGGTTGTCCGCTTCTGATTCTGGATTAATTTTCCTTTCAAAGGAGGTCAAAATACGAATATTTGCTCAGTACACTTAGAAACTGCTGCTTGGACCAGGCTGAAATATTCTGTGAATCTCAGCTGAATTTACATATTCAGCTGTGCCAAGACTGAGGTAGTTCTGTGCTGCACAGAAGCAAAAATTTATATGCCATGACCACGATGTTCATTGAAACTTAACTGCTGAAAGTTCATGGCCCAGCCATGCTTATCTGAACCCATTTCAAACTTTTTGTAGGTCTGGTTGGTGGAAGAGAGAGACTATGAACACTAGTGGCATAGTTTCTGAATCATCCTTGGTTTTGATGAGAATTTAACAAGAGCAACCTTCCTATTCTAGTAGCCGGGGGGCTGCAGTTGGACACCTGACATATGTACTGAATTTGAGATATTAAATTTTTAATTGTGCCATAATGAAGAAGTAATTCAGATAAACTAGAATAATAAGTACAAGAAAACCGTAAGATATTTCTTCACTTTTGGGTAGGTGAAATTGGGAGAACAAATGTTTTGTTCCTAAATGAAAAGTATGGTAATAGGGAAGGGGGAAGGAAGAGAACTCTAGGAGGAGAATGATGACAAACTTATTCTTGCCCTCTCTCCTGTGAGATTTGTTTCCTGCCCATTTTTCAAAGTGCAATGAATTCCATAGCAGGCTTTATAAATGTAAATTGGGTTTTGTAAATCTATTCAATTGATTGAAATATTTTAATAATAGTATTTTCATGCAAAAAGATTCATTTAAAGTACTGTTCCCATGAAGTGCTTTACACTAAACAAATGCAGAATAAAAAATTGGGCAAACCAGTATTTTAATTTTTATGAGCATGGGAAAATTTTTAAAGGTACATGGGAAAAGTGAGGTGCAACATATTTTTAAATACTTAATTTCACTGTGTTCACACAGAAAATATGCTAGCCACATATATTTCAAATGGCATTATATCAGCAGGACAGAAGGTACAGAACTGGAGTCTAATGCTGTAAGAAGGAATCTGCTCCTATATAGGACATTACAGTGCAGGTTTCCCTGTGTATAGTCGAGGTAAAAAATTCTGCACCAGAATAGCTACATTCTTTACTAGCAGGGAACACTGGTGGCTTTTTTTTTTTTTAAAGGGGCTCAAATTAGTTTTGTTTCTTACCAAGTGCTATTTTTGGTTTCACTACCGAGGTCCTTACCTATTTAAAAATAATTAAAAATAATTCTAAGGGATCTGTGAGCATTTTTTCCTGTTTCTTCACCTTTTCTTGATACTGACATGATAAATAATAATCCATGATTTTACTTGGCAACATCCTTAAATGCCACAAGTTTTGAAAGAAAACATGGTCTGAATGTTGTGACTGTAATGGTGACCTGAATTCACCATTACATTTGTACATCTTTGAGACTTTAGTCATAAAGCTAAATGACTTGGATTTTGTTTTCACTCTCTGTGGAATGTCTTTCTTGCTTCATTTTTCCCTCCCACAAGATCATACTTGTCCCAAAATAAATCCTTAGTATTGTTATAGCTGATGTTCTGGAGAGAAAATGACCAGGTGTGACTCAGCTTTCTTCTCTTGCTTTTCCTGTTATCCACTGCTGAGGTGAATTTCGGTGGCATAATGTTTATTGTGGAGTAGGCAGCACCAGGTCCTTTCCCATAAGGTTCTTGTTCTCATTAGGCTGGAAAAAGTGGATTGAAACAAATACTCTTTCTTATCTTTCAGAAAAGTGAGAGTACCTGGAATAAGTCTGAACATGTGAAAACTGAAAGTTCACGCTTCTGCTTTTCTATCTCCAGTGTTTAAAATCAGTGTTGAGGTAAACGGCTAGTCACCTGTTTGCCTGTCACCTGTTTCTTTTGCCTTAATCATATTTATATATCTAACTGATTGTGAAAAGAAATTCAGAATTCTTTCCCTGATGTTGTGAACTTCATGGTATGTTATAGAATGGGCTTTGACACTCAAATACAATTCTTGAAGATAAATAATTTAAGTCCTATAAATAGCCCAGAGACTCCCATAAGCGCCTGTTGCAATGAAAATAATCAAATAATCTTGAACCCAACTAGTGCTAATATTTCAGAAATAAGCATGCAAAACTCCTCTTCCACAAAATCAAAAGCATCTAATACCACGCCTTCCTCCTGCCAAGTTTATGCTTAAATAAAATTAATGTTCCAGCTGAAGATGCTGTTGAAAAATTCTTCCATCAAAAGTGTTGTGTGTCAGCCCAAACTGAAAAAGATAGAAGAGAAATAGAGATTTGATTTTTTCTTTTTCCTTCCCCTTCTTCAAAGGGAGGAAACATGAACTTAAAGTACTGGTGGTTGAGAGCACATAGGCTCTTAGGTCTTGACTCACCTTTTCTATGTTTAGGTTCCTGAGTTTGCATGTCTGGACTGTCTGTAGTGGACAGGGAGAACAGCCTTTTGGAGACGGATGTCTTGATATTTTGGTTTTTGCATCACGAAAACTTAGAGAAGTTAATCCCCAGCTAAAGTGCATTTAATCCTGGTTTGGTCCACATTAAGGGTGATATGCAATATGTAAATACCAGAAGAAAGAAAGGGTGGTGGAGTTTATGTACTACTTTTGTTTGTTGTGAGAGGCATAGATGTGTATACAGCAACAAAGAGTGAATTTTTGTGAAGTAAAAGATGGGAACTTTGTGTTCACGTTGCAAGGGCTTGTCTGGACATAAGTTGTTCTTAACCAAATTGGTTTAGGTTAAACAATACAGTTCCCTTACTGTTGATACTTAAGAGTGTAAAAAATCTTCACCATTAGCTTGTACTACTTGGAATAGTACTTGGAGTAGTTTAAGACTACTTGGATGTCTTGGGAAAGCATCCTCCCATTCCTACACAGTTTTAGAGGTTTTGTAGCAGCTTCAAAGATGTCGGCAAGTAAAATTTTGCTGAGTACTGTGTGTTAGTGTGCACCTGGGATATTAAGGTGATAGGGAAGACCAACTATCAAAATTAGACTGTATTTCTGTTTTCCCACAGAAATAGTATCTCGAATGAACAAATGTGGCCTTTTTTTTTTTTTTTTTTTTAAAGGAGGGGGGAGGTATAGGTTACAACATTCTTTCAAGCACTGTTTGCACTTCACATTAGAGTAGTGGTTCAGTTTTTATTTGAAATACATATTGCTTTACTATTATTATGATTAGAATTTTTTTTAATACTGAAGGTGGATCAGAGATTTTTTCCCTTAGTACAGCCCCTTCTTTACTACAGAAACTGCAAATTTAGAGTGCTAAGGAAATTCACCTGGGAGACAGGTGAGTAAATTGTGAAAGTAGTTAACAAAACACATTGTATTTGGAAAGTGAGTGGAATGTTACAGAATGAGAGAATATTAAAAACCCACTTATGTCAGTTTTCTTCTAAAGGTTTAGAGGGGCAGGGTATAAAATAGCTACAGTGTTTCTGTAAGCAGGTTTTCCCTAGACCCATTGATAACCTTAAAAAAAAAATATTCTGAGAATAATACAGATTTATCATTTCGGAAAGCTTCTTTGAACTTGAAGAAAACATCTTGTTCTACTCTGAAGAGCATTCTGAAAATACTAAAATAGCAATCTCATTATGAGGATTAACTTAAACTGTCTATAAACAGATGCTTAAGGGCTGCAGTCTTATTGAACTCTAAATTCTGTGGTTTTGCAGTTCAGTGTAAGCAACATAACTGTTCTTTGTAAATACCGAAGCTCTTTCACTGAACGGGCAAAAGGTGGCTGGAGCAGGGAAAACGGTGTTGAAACTGTAAATCCTAGCATTACTAGAAGTATTCAGAATGTGGTCTTCTGGACATATCTACATTGTAGAATGTACAATTACAGTTCTCCTTTTTAGGCATACCTAAACTAGATTTAAACTGTTTTCACTTCATTTCAGTAAAACTGCTAGTTGTATTGCTAAAGTGCTTGTGCTTTTGGGTTAGTGAAATAAGCTTGCCTGAGCTGCTGTGTAATGCTCATGCTGAAGGATTTGTATTAATATCTATACCTATTTTAAGGTAGTTTGAGGATGTTTGTGTTGCAGAGTTGCTCGTGGACGCTCAGATTTTCTTTTGGTGAATTCTGACATCTGTCCTATCCAGTCTTAAATTGTGGTGATCTGTGGCATTTGTTCATGAAAACTTTCCACTCCGCTGCCCTCTTCTGCCCTCCTTCACACCAGTCCCAGCTTGGAACAGTTGATAGCTGGTCTATTAATGGATTAACAGTAACTTTTGTGTATATGTGTTGTGATTTTTCTCCAGGGAATCAATTGGTCTGCTTCGATACGCTTCACCTCAGACAAATTGCTAGTGTGTGTGTTTTATTGATTTATTTATAACTGAAACACATTAAAATTAATGAAGGAAGCATCATTTCCGTGTGAATGAACTGCATGGTATAAGTTATTTCTGTATAATACCAATGTCAATGGAATGTTAGACTTGTCTTTTGGGTTGATCTGGTCAGCAGAACCATTCACAAAGTCTGCTTTGACCCTCAGCTTTCTTAGTCCATTGGCGGAGCACGGAAGTCCGGCTCAATTTGACCTACGTTATAGTTAAGTAAATCTGAACCGCACCACTCAGGTGATTTGAATACTTTGTGAAGTATCTGGATTTCTAGTCTTGTGACTCTTTATTTGTTGGGGAGTGTTTATTTAATACCAAAGTAAAAGTAGATTGGTTATATGGTTTTACTTGGTTTGCAATGTATTTCGTAGCCCTTACGCCAACAAGTTATGGTGTCTGAAACAGACTAATTTTTATGTAAAATCTTCTTTGTTCTTGTTTCTTCTCTGGATATTCAGTTTGAACATCACCTACAGCTTTTTCTATTGAATTATCAATTTTATATATATATATATGCATGTATATATTTAAATTTATATAAACTCATAAAACCTAAGTTCTTTATAGCTTGATGTAGAAAGAATGAGAATGTGGAAAAGTCTGCTCGTTCTCTGTCAGCATATATAGAATTTCTTAATTGGCTGTCTATTGCACTTAGCAATTTTTTCTTCAAAGTATTCATACAGTATCTACAACATGTAGCAATTTTTTTTTTTAACCAGGATATTTTTTACTTAAAGGAACAATTCTGAGCTAATTTTTCATGAAAGGTCACATATCTGGTATTTGTTAATTTGATTCTAACATGCAATTTGCAAGAATTCAGGTGTAATGATTTATATGTTGTATTTATTGGAGTATTTGGGAAAGGCAACTCAAGGCAGAAGAGCTATATAATATAAACTATTATTAGCAGTTGTAACCTGCAACTTAAATGCGCTTTTGTTTTTCTCGTGTACACTTGACATTGTCTTATACATACTTCTAAAAAGCACTAAACCTATCAATACAATACATTATTTTGCCTGGAAAAAGCAACTATATAATCTCTTACATTGCCTAATACAAGAGGAAAGCATGTGGAGCTGCCAAGGTTTGGGGTTTTTTTGTTTCGTTGGGGTTTTTTTTTTTTTTTTACATGATTCTTATATCGGAGGTAATGGTTTGTTACCAGAATTATATAAAGTGACCATTTAGGATGCCCACTATGCAGTATTTGAGTTTTGGTATGGTTCTTCATTAAAACTTAGCTTCTTATACAGCATTTGTGGCATTTGCTTAAGTGTCATTCTGTTTGTATTGAGGAATATGGGCACTCTGAGCAATTTGAAATATTTAGGGTAATGACACTGCCATTATTGTTTGAGGTGCAGGGAGCTCTCTGGATTAAAGCAAAATATCTAGTCAGTATTGCTTTTTATGGGTCTGTGGTAGTGCTCCAGTCAGTAAATTAAATGCTCCAAAGTTCTTTAGGTAGATGCTAAGAGAGCTATGCCTCCATAGACTCTTCAGAAACAGGCTAAACTGGGTGTAAGATTTTTACTTTGCTGATCTACTAATTAGGATGCACTGTAATGGCTATATGGATGGCAAATATAAAAAACAAGAGGCTGGAGCTGACTGTGTTTATGTAAAACTTCTGGGTGCTATAATAGCAGACTCCTCTAGCCACCTGCCTCAAAACTGATGACAGACTTCTAGCCTCAGACCTCTTCCCCCCAGCTTGGTACTGGCTTCTTTACAGCTCCTTGGGTGCAGGAGATGATAGCCTGTACAGTTCTAATTTGTATGGTCTGCCAAAAATAACTTCAGAGTATGCATTGTAAATTTTTAGTTTGTTTTCAGGAAGATTAGTGGGTAACTCCTTGTCTGTCCCTGGAGGACAAACAATGAGGACAGCTGCTGGTCAGTCTGTTTCTAAACTGGGATTCTTGTCCCCTCTTTCATGAAAATGTTTCAGGTTGCATGTTGGTATGCTGAATTTGTGTTCTGAGGCCACTAAACTCTCCCTGAATTTTGTGACTTTCAAAGGCCTATGAAGCCTTCTGCAGTACATCTTTATTTAACCCACCCAGTTGTCACACTCAGAAGTGCCGGATATAGAAGTTCTACTGAATCAACAACATTATTCTTCTTCCTTTTTTAGTGACTGACATAGTTCAATCCACTTAAAATAAATTCATGTTAGCAACCATGTATGTAGAAATTGCTCTTTCGTTAATATCTTTGGAAATAATGTCATTTGGGATATAATATATTTAAAAGTATTTCTAAAAGTTTCCCAGTATTACAACTTAATTCAAAATATTCTGTTTAAAAGCTTTCTGAATCTCTCCTAGTAATTTCACAGTGAGTAGCAGTGATTCCCTGGATCTGTTCATGGAAAATTTTCCTTGATTAAAGTTGGTTTTGTTACTTTTTTTTTCTGCTAGAAAAGGCAGCTGGGAAGAAGCTGTGAGAAAGACGGTGTGTCCTACAAGACAGAACTATTAGAAGGAAAACAAAGTAACTGAGATTTGGAAAGAATCTGAAAAAAAGAACTAACAACAAAGTTAATGCAAAGTGTTTTAAAAGACATGGAAATATATTTCTTTTTGGGTGGGGTGGGGTGGGTGTGGTTTTTTTAAGTTAATTTTTTGGATTTCAGTCGTATACATTTTATACTTAGTCATCTGAAAGTAGAAACAAATTGGGGCACATCCATTCCTGATGCTGTAAAGCCTATGAAAGCTATCCCTTTTATGTGTTTAATAAAATAAACTATATCCTTTGTTCTAAATGTCTAAGTGAAGAGAGTTTCTAGAATTGTCTCAACTCTTTGTATCTGCAACACTTATTGTAAGCTAAAAGTTTTATTTTGGTGGCAGTGGAGACGGGTTTTTTGCTGCCTTTGTTGTTAGGTAGGCCTAAATTTTGCGATGCTCCTACTGTACTGTCGGTTGTAAGTTAGGGAGAGTACAGCGTTGTTGGCTTGATTTGGGATAATTCTGGGAAAACAATGCTCTGTGATAGGACAATTTGAGCGAGTTGTGCATTTGGTGAAATAACAGTATTTGACATCTGAAACCCAAAGGGTATTTTGGAATTATGCCTTCCCCAACCACCCAAAAAAAGTGTAATCCGATTTAATTTCGTGAGCAGAAGGTGATCATAAGATGTGGCTAGGGTGTAATTCCATAAATATTCAACCTGACTGACATCAGAGGCAGACTGAGAAATAGAATCTTAAAATCCTGTTTAGCAAGGATTTTTAATATTCTGTTAACATGAAATATGTATGTATTGTGCTATACTGCAGGTGATGTTACTTATCAGTGAATTCTTTTACCTGTTGAGAAGACCTTGCAATACATGCTAATAGTAAATAGAGAAGCAACATTGTGAAATGGGAAATGCAGAAGACAACTGGCTTTGTGGCTAATTAGCCAGTCCCTTAGCAGTCCTTATTTTTTTTTTTCTGGCAGGTCTGCAGGTAAACCCATCTAACTTAGAACTAAAGCAGGAGTTGGTTGCATAGCTACTGATTTCATAGCTTAGAGTATGCCTGTTTCACATTGCTTTTTAGAGTTTCCTAGGAGTGTACCTTGGTGATAAAAGCCTGCAATAGAAATAGTCTTTGAATCTTGATCTTAAATGTTTAATTGCAAGTGAAGTGGTTTGACACTGTGTTTGGAGACAAGGGTTCACACCTCTGTGTTAATTTTAAACATTCTGTTTGAATTTTACTGACTTTTTTGCATGGTTGCTATTTGTGTATTAATAAAGAGGGTTCTTAGTGAAATGGGGACTATCAAAGTGGATGAATAGTCAGAGAGGGCTGGCAGGCAGTAACAGAGATGAATGCTTAGGTGAGGCTATACCTTTGGTTCAAAATGTTGGAATTCCTACATAAAAATGATGTTGGAAAAAGAGAGTAGGATAAGAGGATTTAACGCTATTTTGATACACTTCCATTTTGTTTAGGTAGGTTTGTGTTTCCTTGATATTGTTTCTTTTCAGAGCAAAACAAGTAGAACAGAGTAAAAGTCTGGCTAGGAGCACAGTTGGGTATTCTACATAATTGTATGTGAAGAAAATGTTACTAGTGCTTGATTTGGTAGGGTATATCTGAACTTGTAGTTGTTGCTAGTTAATACTTAGTGTGTGATGTCAGCAACTTTATGTTACTGCTTCATCTGGAAATAAACCAGCTAGGGATTCACTGATACCCTAAAGCTGGGCACTCTTGCATGAAATACTGCCAGTTTATCTCCTGTAAGAAAATACGTTGATAAACCTCTCTCTAATCTTCACGTGTTTTGGCATTTAAAATATTTGTAGGAGGAAAAAATTCTCCTGGCAATTAGATGTAACAGGTAGGGAGAGACTCAGAACTCCAGATATTCCCAGGCTAGTTGTGATTTCTAGTCTAATTGGCTTTCATTTTTGATAGAGATGTTAGGAGTTGCATTGTTTGAGAACAAACACAGCTTTGTTGCTTGGCCTCCATTGATTCTCTGAAATGTGATTCTTGAAATAAAATTAAACTATGATTGTAGTAATAGGAAAAAAGCATAGTTGGTTTAGTTTTATAAGCAAGACAAATCCTTTTTTTTTTTTTTCCTGGTGCAAACTATCGAATAATTTACCATAAAGTACAGTCATCTCCAAAGAGTTTTGCATGTTGTACACAGATCTCATTTTAAAAGACTGAGGAACTCGGTAAACTTGACTAAAAAGGGCAATACAATGAAAACAGGTGCTTAGGGACTCTTTAAACATTGATGGTATTTAACTTGTATGCTGGCAAATCCTCTTAAGGATAACATTTTATGTCAAGAAGAAAGATATTTGTATTAGTCATTGGCACAGCTTCTGGTACCTCCTGAGGAGGTGTATTTTGGATAGTGCAATGCAAGTTTCCTCTTCTGTCAGTGATGTAGGAGGACCTCTTATATATGAAAAAATAATTTCATCAGTCTCTGTCTTGTCTTCTGAGACTGTTACTTGTTCCTAGGAAATGTGCAAGCATCTGAAACAAGCTGTAGTTCACTTCATAGAATAGTAAATATCTAATATGCCTAATAATTTTTCTTGTTTGGCATATTTCATCTCTCTTCAGGGCAGAACTATGCCTTTTATTTTTGCTGCTGTAAACTTAATATGCTTCAGCTTCTGTAAAAAGTGTTAATGGATGATAAACTAATAACTGTCAGATACCAGTAACCTTCAGTTACAACTGATTTGGGTTATATGTGAACTGATGACCTGGCCCAGGTAGATTGGTGTCATGGTTTAACCCCAGCCAGCAACTAAGCACCACACAGTCGCTCGCTCACTTCTTCCCACCCAGTGGGATGGGGGAAAGAATTGGAAACAAAAAGGTAAAACTCGAGGGTTGAGATAAGAACAGTTTAATAGAACAGAAAGGAAGAAAACAGTAATGATAATAATAAAATAACAATAATAATAAAAGAATTGGAATATACAAAACAAGTGATGCGCAATGCAATTGCTCACCACCTGCCGACTGATGCTGAGTTAGTTCCCAAGCAGTGATCCATCCCCTCCTCCAGGCCAACTGCCCCCCAGTTTATATACTGTACATGACGTCACATGGTATGGAATACCCCTTTGGCCAGTTTGGGTCAGCTGTCCTGGCTGTGTCCCCTGCCGACTTCTTGTGCCCCTCCAGCCTTCTCGCTGGCTGGGCATGAGAACCTGAAAAATCCTTGACTTAGTCTAAACATTGCTTAGAAATGACTGAAAATACCAGTGTGTTATCAACATTCTTCTCATACTGAACCCAAAACATAACACTGTACCAGCTACTAGAAAGAAAATTAACTCTATCCCAGCCAAAACCAGGACAATTGCTTTTGTGTTCATTTCTGATCCTTTTGTCTGGCTTTCTAATTTTAGCACATTTGTGCTTGTGCACTATTTCTTTAAGAGTAAGTCCTGAATTATAAATTATATCGAAATGCTTATTCTTTAAAATGAATAATTTAAAATACATTTCTGTTGAAAGGTGTGCCGTGTCAACTATAACAGTGAGTGAACCTCTTAGTAAGCAATGATGCTACAATTTTGGAGAAAGAGTCTACAAGGGCATGACAAGTACTCTTGGCGTGTGAACTACAGCTCATGAATTCAATTAGCTGTAATTTAATCTATCCTATCAAGGTGGTGTTGGATTTGCTATTCATTGCTCACTTTGCTGCAGACTGTGAACCTGTTTTTAAATACCAGATTCGATTCAGATAATTAATTCTGAGATTTTGTGGGGTGAGAGAATGGGAGAGAGTAGAAGTGAGAAGCAACTATGGCAGTAAACAAAATAAATAACCTGTGGTTGAGTAAATGCATGTATGTGTATATGTATATTACATACCCCTATATCTATGTATATGATATGGGTATATGTTGCTAAGAAATTTGTGTATGATGAAGACATACATCAGATAGTAGAGTGAAATAACTGAAAATCTAAAAGAAAATATTGATTCTTATGAAAAGAGAGAGCTTGGTTTTCATTTCAAGATCTGAGTATTAATGACTAACTGCTTTCAGAGACTGGAAAGCGAGAACACTCGGGATATAAAAAGGGTTCTGTATGGCTGACTAGCTCATAACTGTAACTGTGATATGATGGGTTGGAAATTCTGTTTCTATTAGTAAGGTCTATCTAGTACTCTTCACTATTATTACTACTACATAATGTCCTTGATACTCTTCATGACCATACAGAGCATTATGAGGTAAGATCCAGGAAATAACTCCTCATGAACTGTGGAATAGAGCAATTGATAAATGTTTAATGCTGAGAATAAGTTTCCATGCAGTATTCTAAATACACTATATGTAAAAATTAAAATCTTGTGTCTAGAGTAGAGGTTTGTGAGAAAGGGTGTAACCAGGTAACACTAATCATGGACTCATCAGTTTTAGATCTCAATGTTCTGATCTCCTCATGCTTTTGACTGTCACAGACAACGGAGAGGGGTTTGGGGGGGGTATGTGTTTTGTCTTCTTGTTAAAGCTTTGTTTTCCATTTGAGGCATTCCTTAGATTAGCCAGTTCAGTTAGGATGGAGAGCTGTCCATGTGTATTGAGTCAGTGTATTGTCCAACCAGTTGTCCTGAAATGCAGTTTTTAACATCTCAGTTGACTTTTCTGGTGTACACACCTTAAGTGATTTGCCACTGTACTACTTTGGGCTTAGTCACCTCAAGTTAGAGGGTGAATCCAATTAATTGTTAGGCTGAGATTCTGCAATTTGAGGTAAGTCTTCAACACTGGGTCATTAGTAAGGATGAGATTTTATCATCCCAAACTCAATACATGTGAAGAGTTATGTGGTCTTTTCTTCTCAATGCATTTAAAAACTGAACTAAATTTGTTTGACAGTGTTTGAAGTGCTTTCAGATTTTATGGCAAGTTCTCAGGTCTTACGGAAGGATTTGTGTAGGGTACATGCTCATGTATGTACCTACTATATTCCGTCTTCTGGATTTATATGGATTTTTGTCTGTGGTATTGTTCAAATCCTGCAACATGAAGATGAGGTGACTTTTTAAATTTATTTTAATGGAGCCAGTCCTTGAATTGACAGATAATATTTAAGAAAGTCCTTCTCAAACAATTTAGAAATCATAAATTTGAACACAGTTGTCATCAGAAATGACACTTGATATCTGTATTTTGAAAGATTGTATACAATTTAAAGAAGCATATACAGTCCCATTAATGCTTAGTGTTCTGCAATACAGGTTTTGATTTGCTCAGGTTTAAGCATTCTCATGCTACATATCCTGTTTTATATTAGGTATGTTTGTCATTCTATAAAACTAGCTATCAAATAGTATAAAATGGGTCTGAAATAACTTACCTGTGTTTTGATATAAATATTCCAAGAAGTAACAAGCTTAGCATTTCTCCAGCGTTTATATTAGCTTGGAAATTCAGGATTGAATATTGCATCTTGGTAAGTGTAAGTTAAGGTAAGCTAAATTGTGCTGTCCAAACAAAGCATCCTTTTGGGAATCTTAAAAGCCTTGGCCTATGTGTGATTGAAGCATAGGTCCTGTAGGATATTTTATTTCCCTATGTCATGGGTGTTTAATTTTGAACCTTATCCTTCTCTTTGCTCTTCATGTGACTGTGTGAAGAATTCTCTGTTTCATATTGTGACTCATGAATAATTTAAAATCTGATAAATTCTTTATTATACATATTTACTCTTTAAGTATCTTTGTTCAGGAGCAGGTAGTAGTTATTGCAAAAGAGATTTATTTCCATAACCTTGTATGTCAACTTTGCTTTTGGATGGGGAAAACTTTATTATTAGGGAATTCACCTATATCCTTGCCTGTTTGTGACATACTGCATCTTCCCACCTGTGTTTTCAGATGTATGAAGTTAGCAAACTGTATTTAATGCACATGGCATTAAAATAAATGTTGTACCTTAGATGATTTTATGCTTTAAAAAAAGAAAAAAAAATGTACAGAAACAATGTCATGCACAAAAATGCTATCTCATATCAGTCAAAAAGTCTAACCTTACTGTTATGACTGTTAAGATATATGCCATAGCCTCTGAAACTTACTTTAGTGTTTACTGTAGTGACCTGTTCACCTCTTGATTTCTGTTTTCTTGTACAGTTTGTTTCTTGAGAGTCACTTTGAAAATCAAGGTTGTTTTATGAAAGGAATTTATTTGTAGGTTGTTTGGGTGTGCTCTTTCATAAATTCTCAAATGTTTTCATCCTGGTTCATTTTTGTCCATTTAAATAATTGTCAATGATGTAAAACTTTAAAGTCTTATTTGTTGTCTTGGATGGGTTTCTTGGGTATGGTATTCAGAGGTATAATACTGGAGAGAAACAGGATCGCAGTTTGGAGATGGGAGGGGAAGGAAAATGTGTGTATAAAACTAAAACGGGCAGTTGGCTTCTAAATGGAAATTTGGTAGAGTGGCTTTTCTTTCTTATTAAGAAACTACATAGTAAAAATAGAAAAAAAACCCTATCTATTCTGTGTTTCAGTTGCATAGTAGGCTGAACTGAAGTTAGAAGACAGCAGAATTTTAATTGAGTTTAGACTTGTTTTTCTGCATTAGAGAGAAAAAACAGTGTAGTCGTCCATACAATCCTGAATAGCCTGAAAAATTTAAAGACCACAGTCCCTTTTTGCTCGAGTATTTAAGTGTTTACACTAAACATAACCGTTAAATTAACACTGGCATGTCTTCATTTACATTAGGTATTAATACAGTCTTCTATCAGTAATGTAATTCCTGGGCACTACAGTGATTTTCTTCTGAAATGTTTAATTGATATTTGAGAATGGAATTTGGAGACTGAGGTTTTGAAACTTAATATTTGTGCTAGTATATTTGTTCCAGTTCCTTGTCAGATATAACTTTATTTGGATATTCTAGACTTACTTTCTCTTTCTTGCATGATAGCTCTTTAGGTGCAGAATATTATTATGTCCATTGTAGTGCCAAGCAACAGTGATTTCATCACCTTACCTTGGACAGTGTTACACTATTTTTTTTTTTGTATGGTATAGTATGAGAGAATTTGGAAAGGTAATGAACATGTGAAGTAAATTCTAGATACATAATGCATCTTTACTCTGTAGTCTCTCAGGAATATCAGATGATGCTGCCTTATGAATATAAACAAAGCATTCTCTTTGAGGAATACTTTGTTCCACTCGTGAATTCTCAGTGTATTAACCCTCAACTAAAAAGAAATCCATTTGCAATGCCTGTTCCAGTTTGAAATAGTGTTTTAGGAGAAGATCTTACTGGTTTGAAGCTTGGTTTTGTTTTGAGAGACTTCATTTACAGAAGATAGAATATAGGGTCTCTGTGGCCCAGAACACTGTTCATAGCTTACAGATGTAAAAAAATTATTTGAATCTTTTGGGAAGGTATTTGTTTTGCTATAGTTACAACACTAAGTCCTTTGTGCATGTTATGATAAAATCTCTAGTACTCAGTACAACCCATTCAAAGCAAAGATCAAACTAAATAAAATTTTCAGAGAAGGGCTTAGTTGTATCAGAAATATTTTTCTGTTTCTGTCTACACTTGAGCTGTTAGGCAATGTAAACAACAATAGTTTAAAGTACCTTCTAAGACTCTGTTGTGCTGTATAAACTTGCGTGACATATGTAAAATTACAGATGATACAGGTAAATGCAAGCTTGCAAATTGGATGTGGTTTGAGCTGTGAATATTTGTAAAATCTATATCTCTTCTTTCTTGTGTGTAATGTCTGTTTATTAACTATATAGGTATTTTTTAAAAAATTGCTAGATGAACGAGCTGACTTTTTAATGGCACGTTCGTGATATAGTGCCAGTAAGTTTTATTTGCGTCGGAGTGCTGAAGTTATATAGGTATCATTTGGCATAGTACTGGTGACACAGATGAAGAATTTAGTGAGTTGCTAACAATTCTTTTTTTAAACCACACAAATGTATACTTCCTTACACAAATTAGCATATTCTGTGTCAATAGTTTCCATGTCATGAAATCCCATGTGCACTTATCAGACCATATAACTTCAAGGTTGGTTTCTCCTGTCTGAATGTAGACCTATGCAGTGTAAATGACTATCAAACCTACATTTGTAGAATCACTTTATAATCAGCAGAGCGAAATAGGTACTTCTGAGTTCATAAATTGGAGGTGTAAAACTGCTCAATTGAATAAAGAAGTGCCTTTTTTCCCTCTGGTGACTGGGAAAGGATTCCACCTGGCTGGTGCAAAGGTAAGCTCTTAATAAGTGAGGAAGTTCCAGTTCAAGGTGTCTGGGGAGGCTGTTGTTTGTTTGCCTAGAAGGTGGAGAAATTCTCTCAGCTTGTGTTTGGGGTACAAACGAGCTCGTCAGTTACTGCTTGTACACTGTTAGTCTGCAACTTTACTACTTCTGTTTTTTTATATTATGAAATGACTTTTTATAAGTTCCCACCATGAATTGCAACAGGCCAAGAACAATGGCAGCCTTTCAGGACATACATCCATTGTATCTTTTAATGTCCAACCATAAAGAGATGATGTGGAGCTATGTGGTCCTCTGTGGTGGTAATCTATCTTTGAAAGAAGAAAGAACTCCAGTTTGTCACTTTTCAAAAATAACAGTCTTCAAGTTTGCAGGTAGAATGCAAAGATCAAACTTTCTGATGCTTCGAGGCCTTTAGCTACTACTCAGTGGACAGGCTTTGTCTTCAATGTGAATGCCCAGAGGTTTGGGGTTGTTTTTTTTGTTATCCTGAGTTAGCTCTAGGTCAGTGAAATTTAAAAAATGAAAGTAAAAAGTCTGAGTGAAAAAAGGTTAAACTAAAAAAAAAAAAAAAAAAAAAAAACCAACTGGAAAAGTAGGTATTGGCCGCCACTGAACTTTAATTTCACTGCTGATTTGATAGAATTTGCTTTCTGAATATTAGCATAAAGGCCAGGATTTCAACCTGGCCTTTCTAGCTAAATTTCAGTTTTGCTGGTATGCGTGTGGGTAAATATGCAAATGTGTTTCTGGACTAGGGCCTTCTGTGCCTAATTCTGTGGTAGCACACAAAATAGCAGGGAATAGGTAATCTTGAACAGTTTTCTATTAGTTGCCTATTAGCTATTTCCTGAAACAGATGAGAGAACTAAAACGTGCTGAGTACATTTACATTAAGTCAAAGTCTTTGATCTGTCTTCATCCAAGAGCTCTTCAAAAGCATTGTAGAAATACCAAATTAAGTAATGAATAGATAATCTGTTTCAAAAGTAGTGCACAAACCCCATATTTTTAAATAGGTGAAGTGTCCCCCTTGATTTGTTTCTCCTTTAGCACTACTTTAGGTGAAGATGGAAGCGAAATGTAATTGAAAGGAATGTATAAGAGGTACCAGTCCCTCAAAGGCTTCTGTCCAGCACTGTTGAAGGAGGAAATCGGTCAAGTACAAACAATGTGGCTTTTATTACATTCGTTCAGCAATAATAACCCTTTGTACTTTAACAAGATTTTTTGTTTGCTTTTTAAAAGGACACAGTCAAGGATATTAAGCCTGATACTTTCTTTGCGTTAATATGGGACTGACTTGCATCAAGTAGTTCTATCAGAGAAAACAAAGGAAGAAATCTGTAAAAGCTGAGTTTTGGGACAGACAGAAATATGCTGGTTATGTAAAAATCCTGGAAGTGTGTAGAGGCACATATTTCTGGACTTAAAAGGAAAGTGGCTAAATCAGGTGTTAGGTACCTTCTAAGCACCCCTATTTAGCCTCACATAGTTCAGAGGGGGCTGCTGTTAAAGTTTCGACCCATGCTGCTGCATGTGTCTCTGATCTTTATCAGACTCCATTTAACTTTAACTTCTGTGGAACAAAGTCGCTCTTTAAATCCTTCATGGATTATTGCATTTGTGTTTTTTTCTTAGTCATCAAAATGTTATTTTTATTTCTTTTTCTTAGATGAGAACGTGAGTTTAGGGCACAGCTGTGTTCTGTAATCGTTTGGCTAGTCAACTTTATTTTAAGGTTTTCTGTTTTCTTTGGGTATAATTGTAAGCTTTGTCCATACAGTAGTTTCGCAGCAACATATAGGACCCAATACATTCATCTGTAGTAACTGGCAGAGCAAAAGCTACTGGAACAATCTATTAAATACCTGAACTCTGGTGCATCTTCTACAGAGGTGCTGTTTTAAACTTTTAAGACCTTAATGACTGTTTCCTTTAGTTGAAGTTACTTGAAAAAGTTAAGTCTGTCCTTGACTTTGTGACATAGCAAATTGGTTTTTGGGTTTTTTTTGTTTTTGGGTTTTTTTTGTGGAAAATTGAACTAAGTATCTCCATGCTGAATATGAGTAAAGCAACTAGCCAAATCAGTTTTGTAAATGATTCCTGTATACAGGCAAACTGAAGGTGAAGATAGAAGTGCTGACAAATGATGAGAGAGAAAGCTTTACTGCCCTCTTGGGTAAAGATTTGATTGTGGGAATTAAACCTAGCAACAGAGATGTTTTTTCCAATTTAATATGTCCCTGAATAGGTTTTACTCGCCATCTTTCTTCTTGCCTTCATTGGGAGGGAGGGAAAAATCACTTGGAAGCACTTCTAGCTCATCATCAGAATAGAATAAGTGAAAAATGGTGTATTAATGTTTTACCGGAATTGATTCTTTATGTACTACTAGAGATAAACTGCAAGTTACTCATCCTCATAGAAGATTAGAGGTTAATCCCTTTTGGCTTAGACTGCTAATGGGACATCCAGTTCAAAATTTTGAATGTAGTACTAATGCCAACTCAAGAAGTAGGAGCCATGTATTCACAACAGCAGACCCAAAATTAAACAGTATCTGAAGAGAGATCAGTATTCATAATTTGGGGTTATAATATAAAATGTTGCCGTCATAGCTTTTTTTTTTTGCTTTTTTTTTTTTTACCTTAACAATCAAAAGGAATCTTGTAGCTTAAAACTGGGGATTTGAATAATGTTAGAGTGATCTTTTTGGTTTTCCTTCTCTTTGCCTGAGCTGGTTACTTTGTGATGTGTTCATGTATTATTTTGTTCTTGGTAAGCGAAAGTGTAACATACTTCAATTAAAAATAGTAACTTTTAGCCTAAATGTCCATCATTTTGTTTTCGGTTTCATTTTAAGAAAGCTTTTTCATAGTATTTTTAAACATGTAAAGAAAAAAAATAATTAAAGCAATCATAAAAGATTAACTTTGAGCACAAATTCATTTAGAAAGAATCCTGAATTGCTCTAAACTTTATGGGAATTTTGAGCACTAGTTAATGGACAGGAGGTGGCTGGATGTTGGGTTTTGTATGTCTGGCTTTTGTTGTTTGAGAGATTTATTTTTTTGAAAAAAAAAAAACCACAAAAAAATCCTTCTTTTTCATATTTGAATTCCAAGAAGCTCTTGGTTAACATGCTTATTTTACTCTTTCCCTACCTGAAAGAAGCAATTCTGTGAATAGGATTTGAAAGACGTTTTATAAGTTTAAAAAGTCCAAAGATGGCCTATCTTGCTAGTATACTTTCTGATTTACAGATTCTCTTCCAACTATTAAAAAGTGACACTTGTTGATAATGCTTTAATTACCTGAAATTCTTGTCAGATGAAATAGATAATTTAATGCTTTCTAGTGTTTTAACTTGGAATGTGTTGCTAGCCAGACAGGTACCTGATCTTAGCTTAACAGTGCTTGTCTTTTAAAATGTTATAGGTGAATTTTTTTTAAAATCAGGTCAATACAGAATGATATGCTTTACTTCTAGAAGGGGTTTGGTATTATTTAAAATATACTGTTTCAACAGGCCTCCTAAACTTAATTCAGAAAAGTAGTATAGAGCTTAGTTTCTAGGTAAAAAAAGGAGTACCTCTTTAAAGGTTTCTGTTTGAGCTTTTTTTATTAAAAAACATTTTTGCAGTTGAGGCCTATCAACACTTCATGTGCAATATTTAATAGGTAAAAGTAGGAGTAATAGTGACTTTGCAATGTCTTATTTTCAATACGGGGGGAAAAACTTTTCATCCACTCATCTGTTCATTTTTATATCAACATGTCATGAATCACAGGTAGCGGAAGGCATGGGAAGAGTTACAAAAATACCACTGAAGAATCAAGTGGGGAAATACGAGTTTCATGAGAATTTGTTCTGAAGATTGTGGATGTGAAAGTTTTGTGAAGGGACATGGACATGCATTTAAATTCAGTGTTCTAAGAGCTGTTTAGAAATGGAAAGGATTAAAGGTTCTCTTATCACCAGCAAGCTGGTGACTTTCTGGTCTCATTTATTTATTATTTATGGTCCCTGGTATTTCAAAATAAATAAATAATAAAAGAGAGGAGAAACTTTCAAGGATTCTGCTTATTTTGTTTAAAGACACCCTGATATTTGCAGTATTTTTATAGAGATCCAATAAGTTGTGAGCCAAAAAAATAAATAAATATCTGGAATTAGAAGGAACTCCTGTCATGGGCATTCTGCTGAATGGCACTTTTTGGAAATCAGTAACTTGTCTCTGAACTATGTGAAAAACAGGAAGCTTGACTGATGGGTATTAATTAGCTTGGTGATTTCTGTGTTCTTAATTCTTTAAGGTTTGTAATTCAGAAAAATTTAATTGGGTGGGTCAACAGCAACTGTCATTGACACAATTGCTTGGCATTCTCTGGCGTATAAAGTCATGTGCAAAGTTGAAAGAGGCTGCACCAAATTCCAGATTGTTAAATGTAGTTTTAGTGGTGCATTGTTATAAGCTCCCTGTATACCAAGTAAGAAGGAACCTGAAAATATGTCAGATCTTTAGAATCTGGAAGCAGCAAAGAGGTGGAATTTTTTTACAGCAGCATCTTTGAGTGAAAAGCTAGGCTGTACTTTGAACATGCATTGCTACTTTCTTTTCAACTCCAGCTGAGCTGGGATAAAGAATTAATGATACTGAGCTTTCAGTTGAGAAATGGGTTGACAAAGGATGAGTCTAGAATCCAAAACAGAAGTAAGAGAGAACCACTGCTATGCCACTGGCAATAAAATTTCTGGGACAGATAGTCTGAAAAGTGATGATGTTGCCTGGAATGTAGCAGGCATATTTCTTGCTGTGTAATATATCACATTATTGCTAAGTAGAAAGACATTTTCTCTATCCAAGGAGTTCCTAGTGTAAACTGCATCACAGCACAATGGATGAATGAACAAAGTCATAGAAGCAAGCTGCTCTGGCAGAGCTGCACATGGTGAACACTACACAAGGCATCTATTTCTTTACGCTTTTAAGCTCTCTTAATCAGACTGTCTCCTCAGATATTTGAATATCAAAGGATATACAAAAGCATTGCAAAAAGTATTGTTTGACATTTACTTCTTGTATTCAGTAGTATGAGATACGCAGTTCTAGACAGAACAATAGGCAGCCTGTAAAACCTCCTCTAAATTTCTTTATTTCTGTGGCATGTTTTTCAGGTTTAGATCAGAACCCTCTAGAGTGGTACAGAAGTATAGAAGCAATGGTCTAAGAGTTATGGTGAGCAATCTACAGCTGGTTTGTGGAACAGTGTGAAGACACTGAATTTGAGAAGGTTGAGTGGTAGTCTGCAAGGCATTTTCAGTTGACACTGGTCTATGGGTTGGGGGAAAAAAAAAGTCAACTTGGCTACTACGATGTCCAAAATCATCATCCTCATTCTGTGTTGCCCTGTTCATGTGCCAACCATGTCTTCTGTTGTAGAAGCCCACAGCTGCTCGTGTCATGTGGTTTCCCCATATCTTTCTTTCAAGCGTTAATCTTCTGATCACCAGTCTATTTGGTCAGGCTGGTTTCCTTTGCTGTGCCACTTCTTCCCCTTCTTTGTCAAGACTTATTGACAACCCCCGCTCCTCCTTGTAAGATATGTATTGCTAGGCTGTTTAAGTTCCATCCCAAGATGAGACAGAGATTAAATAGCTGACAAATTTGACATTCAATAGTGAGTTTGAAATCTGATACAATTCATTTAGTTTATCTCTGATATTCAACAGAATTAAGTCTGTTGTGCTTGTGGCTACCAATAAAGGCTAACATGTGGCACAGTAGGAAATGTTTCTTCTAAGTAAATGAAAGCAAATACATCTGACGCTTTTTGTAGGCATCTGTGGAAGTCAGGACCAACCCCTCTGGGACTCAGAAAGCAGCCCTCAGGGTCATGGATCTCACATGACCTAGTTTATTCTTCATTAAAACAGATGGTATCTATCTGAGCAAGGCAAACTTGGTTTTAAGAAAGAGCTGGGGATTAAAAAGATGGGAAGCTGGAACAGCTGGGCCTAATTAATGGGAGCAAATAAAGAGGCAAACTGAGCATTAAATTAGTCACCTACATCAATAGCAAAATAGTTACTACATGACTACTCAATTGTTTTAGCTGATCAAAAGTTGCAGGATTGGTTTTCCTAGCATCAAAAGTATCTAAAATTGCATCAGAAATAGTCTCACATTCTTTATTCTTTTTTACCAGGCTTCAAAGAGAGTAAAATCCTGGAAACTGGCTATGGTATTTTGGCATGGTGTTAGGGACTCCAGCTTGTTTTGTAAGACTGAGAATGCCCTTCTTGTGTTTGATACCTAGGCCAAGCTGGTCCTCTGCAGTTTTTCGCCTGTTCCCTTT
This sequence comes from Haliaeetus leucocephalus, assembly GCF_000737465.1. Lineage (NCBI taxonomy): Eukaryota > Metazoa > Chordata > Aves > Accipitriformes > Accipitridae > Haliaeetus > Haliaeetus leucocephalus. The sequence goes on from NW_010973148.1 coordinate 2,206,271, forward strand.
CTGTGTGTTTCACATGAGAAGGTTACCTAATTGAGAAGGTTGCTGGCATTCCTTCAAGTTCTGCAACCACATTAAATTTGCAAAGGGATCCAGAATTTTTATTGTTTCTGTAGTAAACAGATTGTACTGGATTAGTGGTTAGTATTTTGCGTGTTTTATTCTGTTTGCCCGTTTAGTCCTGAAAAATCTTGCATTGTGTTGCATGTTGCAAATAGCACAGGCACTCTTCACTTGCTTTTGTTACTGGTGGCCAGAAACCTTCTTTTGCTATATGCCTTAGCACGGAGAAAGGGACTGTGTAAATAAACTACAAATCCTCCTTTAGACCTTCTAATAACAACTGTTTTCATGAGGTATAGTTTTCTGATGTAAGCACATTTTTGCTCTAAAACTCTGGCATTACGTGCTATAATAGATAGAGGTAGGGGTACGCATGTGTGCCCCTGTATGTATATAGCCATTGCTCTTCCTTCAGCAGGATAGTACTCAGTAGATCCTGGGACTCATCCAGAAAGGTACACGGTCCCTGACGTTCTCTTGGTTTGAAATAAACATTAAATAAATGTCAGTAGAATACTGTGCAAATCTGTACACACCGTATTTCCTTTCATTATTATGTGCAAGATGGGCAAGTACAGATATTTCTATTTTAAGGTAATCCTAAGGAATGTTTACTTATCTGTCACAGAAGGTCAAATTTAGCTGGTTCATACAGCTGAGCTCTGAGGTGATGGAGGCAAAAATTTGAACAATTCTTTCATGAGGATTAACAGAAACTGTTTCAATAGCTTAGTGTCTCCTTCCTGGTGGGCAGAAGGCAGTGGTGCTTTGTTGGAAGACTAGGAACCCTGCCTTTTTCTGCTTCCAAAAACCTGTCCTCAAATTTATGGAGCCTGGGCTTCTATCTTACATGCTGCCACTTTGCTGCTTCAATTTTTTAGTTTTCTTTCCATGAATGTGAGGGGCAGAATTTACACCTAGTCACAACAATAAGACCTGTTTTTATAAAACAGCTAGATTTTCTTGACTGTCATGTCCCATCCCATTCCTCCCTCGCCGCCCCACCACCCCCTACTCCGTTTGCAAGGAAGAGAATTTTAAAAATCTTTGCAGAAATGGCTGAAAGCATGAGCAGGGGATCCAGACCAAAAGTTTGAAGGTTTGAAGTGAGGTATTTGAATTGTAGTCATCTTTGTATGCAAACTCTATCTGGTTTTCTGAAGACTGGCTAAGCATAAAAAAAACCAACTCAACAATTAGTCCTGTATGTGGCTGTGCAAAGGCATAAATTAAACTCCATTTGCATGCTTTACACAACTGGTTTTAAGTTTCAGCCAAGTTCCCCTGCTCCCCCTTGTTAATGGCCCCACATGGTTAAAGTCTTTTTTTTTCTTGGTTGAAAAAATATGTAGTACTCGCCATGTTTGCTCTTAGCTTCTCTTTGCAGTGAGAGGAGTTTGACTGAACAGCTTAAATGGTGTAAGTAAATTCCAGAACATCACTATTATTTTTCTTTAGGGCTTTAAGAGAATGTATTGTTTGTCAAAAGTGCTGGAAGGTTTTGCGTCTGGGTACTGTCACTACAAACTGATGTAGGCCTAATGGATTTTCTGAGAAGACTTGAATGGGAGAAAATTCATATTATGAGAACAGACATCTGAAAACAAATGTTAGATGGCTTCTTGGTCTGTATTGTCATCTTGATTTCCATAGCTGCTTGAAATTGGGCTAAAGATGTTTGAAGAAAGACTGCAATCAGTTCAACAATAAAACTAGCTAGGGAGGTTGTATGTTCTCGCCTGTCTGTGTGGTCTTCTGGTTTTCCCGGAGGCTCTTGAGATTAGGTGCTTGCCACTATTCTGGAATAGCCTGCCAGGCTTTGCCGTTCCTGGCAGAGATGTTTTTAAAGAGGCCGTGTTTCCAAAGTTAGAACTGTTGCTAAATAAGTCTCCGACAGGTCCTTCTTTGAAAATGGATGGAACTTGTGATTGCTATTATTATTACTGTTACTATTTCTCAGCAGCACCATTTGTAAAGTTAGACCAATAGCATAAAGAAAAATTAAATTGTTCTAAAATAAAAATTTCTAGGACAAGTAGAACAAGTCATGAAACATGAGATCACTGGAGACCTAGGAACAATTAGGTATGTGTTCACTTCTGACTTTCCTCTTGAATATGTCTATGGAAGCACTTTGTTCATACAAGTATAAAAATGCATACAAAAGCAGTATTTGCTTATGGAGTTGGTACTGTTGATTTCCCTGAGTCCACATTTGGAAGTCTTAAAAATTTAAGATGATTTTTAATTTTGGTGTGCAATACGGATATAGTTATTCTTGACAGTGTTTTTACTCAGAACTTAAATTTCAGCTCCTAATTCTGAAATAACCTAATTTTTTTTGTCTATGCATTCAATATAGATGTACATAATCAGTATTTTAAGTAGCTTGAACAGATGGCTCTGCTTGGAAGCTTTTGGGCCTTTTTTTTTGTTACGGGTGTTTTTACTGCAGAAGCCCATCCCCGTGCAAATAAGGTTGTTTACAGGTATAGTCATGTAATGTGACTGCATTGTTAAAGGATTTAATTGCATGATAAATTTTCCGGAGTAACCTGATGGCTTACTTCACTATAATGGCAGGCTTTATCTGAGACCTATTTGCAGTTTTTAAGGTTAAAGAACTGTAACTCAGGACCGGTGGGAATGTAAAACTGCTTTGATAGAATCTTCTGTGCTTGGACAACTGTAGTCCTTGGTGGGTTTGTGTAGTGAGAAGTTTTATCTCGAAAGCTGGTTTTGAAAGCTGTATTGGTAGTGGACCTGCAAGTTCCCTAAAACTGGATTGCTGAAGTTGTTAGTTTCCAGTTTGTAATACGAGTATTTTGTTTTGTTTTTTAGTAAATGCCATGCTCTTAAACAATATTACAAGTGGCTGGAAAGAATAACTGTTAGATAAAATGTAAATGTTTTAAGTGAGAATACACATACAGAAAACAAACTTTTTTTTTTAATAAATTCTCAAGATTCTTGAACCTACCAGAGGCAAAAACTCCCTTGCTTTTTCTCCCCTCCCCAAGTAATACAGTTTTGGAAGTTCATTTTTTGGTCTTTCCCCCCTGCCTCTCTCTCTCAAAAATCTATTTCCTTTCACATACATACTCGTGTCCCTGCACCCATTACATGTCTTACAAAATTGTCTTGTAGTATAGATGGATCGTAACAGGTCAGCACAATCTGAAATCAATTGACATACCAGTTAATAATGCTGAAACAGGTCTATGGGCTGCCTTCTTAGGGTATGTGCGAAGAAGGGGATGACTGTGAAGTATAAGATTTTGAACTCTTTGAAAGGTGTTTCTCAACAAGAGTGACCTTTTACAAGTTAGGGAATTGGTCTGAATGCCAAGCATCCTTTATAGTGGCACATATTTCTGTCAGAGAATAGGATTAAAAATACCTGGTGCACTGTTCTAATGGAACCTACATGGCATTGTTTAATGAACAAAAAAACAATGAGCAACCACCCAACAAGCTGAAATGTGTATTCATCTTCAAATGTATAACACTGTGCTGCAGTACAAATAGCAGTGTGGCTAAATGTACTAATTTTAACTTTCATTTCAAACTAAAAGAAATACTGAGTTCAGTTACATATAATTGTCTTGAGCGCAGTGCACTTAAAAGGAACTTTAATGACTACTGAGAAATAGAGAAATGCATAATACATTATTTAAAAGGCAATGTTTTTATTTCCTCTTATATTTTTAAGAGTGAATTGAAAAAGGAATACATTAACTACAAAAAACAGGTGCCTGAAATCTACTGTTGCCATGTGATATAACAATGCAGCACTATAAGCAGATTTTTTATTTGTTTTTAGAAGGGTCAGCAACTTTTAAGTACTTATTCCCATCTCTCCCTTATCCTACTTCACCTATCTGTGCACATTTAAGAAAATAATCTACTCGCCTGAATGATTGCAGACAGCTGTTCTCAGTCACTGAACCTTGGTAGATGAATATTTTGAAATTTTTTTTGTCGTCATTTTTGTGTTTTCTGTACTCTTCATGTTACGAGTTCCTACATTGTGAACGCTGATTGATTTTAGCTACCTTGTTTTAATAAATAATATATAGAAAATTAAGTAGCTTTTTGTGTTGAGGAATTAATAAATCCATTACAATTGAACATTACATTCTTGGGCAGTAACGAGATTTTTTTTTTTTTCTTTTACATCACACACTGTGGATATAATAAGCTGAATGTTACTTTTGAGTTTATCCCCATCCCTCCACACCCTATCTAAATTAAAACTGATCTCTGAAGTTTAAAAGAGTTTTTCCCAGGCTTTCTTCTGTACTTGAGAACAGTTTTGCTTGTTTCATTTATATTGGTTATATTCAAATATTACATATTACATACTTTTTTCTCTTTTTTCATACATCTTCCTTACCCTTTCTCAGGACCACTTCTCTTCTTTGCAAGAAATGCTTCCAGTATCTTTCCAAAGAGTGGCAGTATCACAATACCATTATTTTTATTAAATCATTATCACTAAAAATTGAGAAATCCCAAGAAAAAAATGGTATGAAAACAGGTAAAAAAAATGTAGTACCGGTATATTGATGAGAAAAAAACAAACCCAAACAAACCAGGAATTGTGTTCCTGTAGGTTTTAATTTAGTAAATTATCTTTGTTTTTTGTCTTTTTCACAATAAGTTGACTTTTCTTCAACTTTTCAGGCACAGGTACCTTTGGGCGCGTTCATCTGGTGAAGGAAAAAATGGCCAAACGTTACTTTGCACTGAAAGTAATGAGCATTCCTGATGTCATTCGACTGAAGCAAGAGCAACATGTGCACAATGAAAAGTCAGTCTTGAAAGAAGTCAACCACCCCTTTTTGATCAGATTGTGAGTTGTATATTTTATAATTCATTTAACTCATATATAAAATGCAGTTCAGGTGTTCCAGGGTCTCACTGCAAGTTCTTAGGTACTTAACCAACACCGAGCGTTTATGTCTATTATGTAATCTAGACTAAAATAAACTTCAGACTAAAGTATTTATTACAGAAGAATCGATTTCAAATCAAGAGGCATAATTTAAACATTTAAGCAGTAATTTATTGTAAGTTTCACTCTTTCTTCTATTTTCATACTGGAGAAGTGAAATTTTCTTAAGTGACGGGAAAATACTAATGAAGAAATGTTAGAATTGGCTTATCAAAATGACTTCTAGAATGATTCCTGATGTTAGAATGGCAAGAAAAGAAGTATTTCTACATACATATGTCCTGTAGATACCTAGATAAAGATATAATTAGATTTAAGTATTTGCTTTTCGAAAACTTTTTTGAACTTTACGTTTGCAAACTTTATTTTTAAAGAGTTTAAATTTTAAGTGACTGCAACACTTATTGGGCTTTGTTATTCCCATATTTGAGGTTGAGTGATGGAACCTATTGAGAAACATGATTTAAACACAGTTCATGAAGACTACTTTTTTAGTGGAATTGTGGTGAACCCTTTATTAAGGAGAGAAGGCATCATACTTTTCTGTTCACAGCACCACAACACCTTTTGTGTATCTGAGTCCATATCTATTAATGAGATAACTAAACCTCTGGGTAATTGCACAGTTAATTTCCATTTATATTTTCTCATGCATGGATACAGGGCCATTGACCAAGATTTGTTTTGCATTTACAGCTTTACATATAATTAGATAAAATTAGCCTTAGTTAATCTCTAGCTGCAGGGAGTGCAGCCTCCTCCCAGGGCTAAGAAAGTATCAGAGGGAAAAGAAGAGGCAAAAGCATGGTAGTTATCCGAAAGACAGAAAGAGCCCTGCAGGGGGAGGCTTTTTCCCTGGTGTTCTCTTGCTTTTTCTAGCATCATGATGTTATTAGTTTCCAGCCACTGTTCAGAAATACTGTGTGTGGCATAGTATTAGTTTAAGATGAGTCCTAGGGTGTGTGGAGTTCAAGATGCATGCAGGAAAGCAAGATGGAGAGGCTGAGTACATCTGGTTAGACTGGTTAAAATATGGACAGAACAGGGGGAACAGGGTTTTATATCTATATCTGTGTACATACATAAATTCTTTATAAAAGAAAAACAAACTACCAAAAGCAAGGAACACCACCCCCCACCACCCCCCCCCCAAAACCCAGTACATTTGTGCGTTTGGAACAGTGCAGCAAGTGTGGGAATAGAGAAACTTGGGTGAGAAGTCAGAGACGGAGATGTGAGGGTTTGTGTCCATGCAGAAGTGATCAAAAATCCAAACTGGTAAGTTTTCTTGGATTTCATTGAGGCGTTATTTCCAAAATGTCAGATTTTTAAAATTGCCAAAGAAAAGACACAACTCAAATGGAAGTTCACTTGTGTGTAAGACAAACATTCTTCATGTCTTCTAGCTCTCTGCCTTTTTCCTTGACGTGTTCAATGAGATGCTGGATCAGCTATGCTCTTGTAATTGTCCATGTGATGCCTTTGTCCCTTGGCAAAGGAGACTCAAAGCAACCTAGCTGAAATGAAGTAGTTAAATTTTAAGTCATGTTAATATTTGTGTGCTTTAGGTTAAACAAGCATTCATAGATGATTATCACTGACTGTATGACAAATAAAACTTTCTGCAGCTTTTTGTGTGGCTAACAGGTTTTTTTCAGCTGTCTCCTCCCCTGCCCAGTACATGGTTTTTTTCCATGAATTCTTTGACTATAATTGATCAACAAAAAGGGGAAAAAAAATTCTATATAGTTTTGCTTCAATGCCTTTGATCTGTGTTATCTACGTGGTCTGGTTTTTATATTTTCAGCTAGTGTCACCATCTTAAACATGGATAGTATCTTCCTGTGGTTTCAAAACAAGGAATATATGTTAGCGCAGCATAATACTGTATATTTTTAGCACTTTATGATGGAGAGTTTTAAAGTAATACTGCCCATAATTTATTTCTGGCATTCATCCTTCCTATATCTTCCTATTTATAAGGACTTTTATATAAGAAAGTTTTTTTTTCTTTTCCTATTACTTTTGAGAAATGCTTTTCCTGCATATAGGGAGGTCCCGTTTTTCTCTAGATACTGAAGTTATTTATCTACTTATTTTTTAAACTGTTTTTTGGAAATGCTTGTTTGGTGCTCTTGCAACAACTGGTCACTGGAGACTCCTAGGCAGTCTTTACTGACATGTTTGAGTGATGTATCATACTTCTGTGGGTGCATATTGTGCTGTAATTTTGACATGTATCTCTGATTTTTTTTTTTTTAAGAGAACAAAAATTAACAAAAATCAACTGTCTTATAGTCCTATAAGCTAAAATAGGTTATTTGTCTGTAAGAGTTCAATGTGGCATCCAAAGTTCATGTAGTGAAGCTGAATTGTAAAGTTACATGATACCTTGCATATTATTCTAATGACCTCTTCTGTGATATTTTCTTTTTTTGTATTAAAATACCATTTAAAGCAATCTGTTTTGCAAATATTGAAGTTCTTTATTTTGCTGTCTTCCATGTATACTAAATAATGTATCCATTTTTTCTGTGGATAGACAAGCCTTTAGGAGTCAGTTCTTGAAGAAATTAATTCCAGTAAAAATACTGGGGCTTAATGGTCTAGGTCTTCCATTTTTTTTTTCCCTCTGTATTCTTTGTCAGATTTTGCCCTTCTTCTCCCCTGTATGTGTTTTTTTTAAATATGTGGTTTCCTTTGTTTTGCCCATTCCTGTTCCTCTTTCTTTGTTTATTGTATGTGCAACTTTGCCTAACTACTTAAAATACATCTCAAGAGTGTTTTTTACATAGTCAATAAAGATATTATGAACATCATCAATAGCCAATTAATGATGTTGATGACTTTGTGATAGGGAAGTAGTGCCATAAAAGCAAAAGGCAAGCCTGGGCTCTGCTTTCTTCATCACTTTGAAGGAATGGAGGGGCTGTTGCTGATGTCTGATAGTCTCATTTTCTTGGTTGCCTCAGTGCTGGTATCAAGAAAGAAAATCTTACTGAGCAGAAGTCACTCATGGGTTTGGGAGCTCAGTTTGCTCTGCTTATCTTTCTTGAGACTCTATGCCTTGATTAGGAACTAGCTAATGAAGGAAAAAAAACCCAAACCCAAAGATATTTGATCTTTCCATTCTTGTGATACTGCAGAAGCAGTTACTAGAAGCTAAAGTAACTTCTGTTCTTATATCAATGAAGTAGGTAGGGATACAGTGTTCTTTTTCTATTATAGTAGTAATAAGGATAGCTGTTTGTTTTAAAATGGTAGAATATTCTTCAGGACCTCTACCAGATACTTATTTTCTTCTTAACTGTTGAGTTACATTTGGGTGTGTGGTATATGAGTTGTTTAATGTGGGTAGAAGGAAAAACAGCTTAGTTTTGGGGAACGTGGGAGAGAAGATTCCTGTATTCTGTAATGAAGCATTTGAAAGCCACGTGGAATGATTTTTTCCTAGCTGCTCTTTACTGCACTCTAGTAATGACTGTACCACAATAATAGCTTTTAAATTAAAGGCAACAGTCTGAGGAATGGAAAGTACTTATCATTAAGTTAATTCCGAGGTACAGAAATAAATCTTGTTTTGCTGTCATTTTTGCTTTTCTATTGCTTTTGTTAAAGATAACCGTAGAAGAGCAAGCATTGCAATCTGATGCTTTAGTTGGGGTTGTATATTTCTGGGGATGAAGGGATAGGAGAGGGGAAGGAGAGCTCTCTGGTGTCCTGTTTTTGAACATGTTGTCATAAACATCTTTACAAAAGCAGGTTCTGCTCACCCCGCATCACTTTGGCAATATTTGATTAATAAGGTGTGTACGAATTGTCTGGTCTTAGACTGGCAGTACACTAACTCAGTTGTTAGGTGCTTAGCAGAGACCTGTTTTGTACAATGCAACGGAGTCTATCAGTTAGGTTTTCTTTGTTGGCCTGTGCTGCGCACATCCTGAACTACTCGTTTTACTTTTCAGGTTAAGTCAGGTACTTGAATGTCTGTTACATAATCCTGCTAGATTCTTGGGGGTTTTAATATTTGGGGAATAGGAAGCATAAATTAATTACATACGTGGGGCAACAGAAACCATTTTACAGACATTTACTTCTGAAGCAAATCGGAGAGATAATTTGTTTATTCAATAAAATAATATTTTTATTACAGATTTTGGACCAACCATGATGAACGTTTTTTATATATGTTAATGGAATATGTGCCAGGAGGAGAACTTTTTAGTTACCTGCGCAACATGGGGCGTTTCAACAACAGCACAGGACTGTTCTACTCTACAGAAATTATTTGTGCAATAGAATACCTGCACTCCAAAGAAATAGTTTACAGAGACTTAAAACCTGAAAATATATTACTAGACAAAGAAGGACATATCAAGCTTACTGATTTTGGATTTGCTAAAAAGCTGGTGGATAGGTAAGTAGGTTTTTGTTATGGTAATTACATTTGCATGTTAAACAGTTGGAGGAAAAAAAGTTTGATTTCAGAGCTCAGCATTTCACCTAACATTCCGTGTGGTTCACACATGTCAAATGCCTTAATATGAAGGAAATGATTGTCTTAAAATGGCTGCACAGAACCAATATTACACCTTAAGTATAACTAGGAGCAGTATCACAGATAAGCTACGGTAGAAAAATATTTTTATATGAGTAGTTTTGTATATTTAAGTTTTCAGCAGTCATCTTGTAAAAAGGGAGTTCTGTGAAGTAATATGAGCAAATATTGAGGTATGTACATCAGCATGGTAAATGGGACATTATTCCTCCATACACATTGAATTGCTAAATATTTTGTAACTTGTATTTCCTTCCGCTTTCATTTTAGAGAGATTTTTGAAATGTGGGAGTAAGATTTTAAAACTGGATACGGTGTTCTCACTAGCCTGTTGCTGAAATGAAACTGCAAAATCTAGACAGAAACAATAAGGCTAGCTTCAGCAGAAGTTGTTTATTTAACTGTAACTTCTATGATACTGTCAGCCTTATGTCTGTTTTACTAGCATATGTAAACTTTTTGATAACGCAGAGGTGTTTTCCCCAGTGATTTCTCTGTTCTCTCTGTTTGAACTAGTCTTCCAAGATTATAATACGTGTTCTTAAAAGGAAGCAAGAGCTGTCATTGGGATTCAAAAAAAGGGAGGAAAAAACTAGCCTGTCATATTAGAAAAGCAGCGTGACAAGGATTGGTATTATGCCCTTGGGCTACCTCTTGAGGGAGACTATCTGATTATTCTAGTTGAGGCAGCCTTGTAAGTGAGTTAGGCATTCCATAGGTGCTCATCCTCTTCACTCATTTGTTTATCTGTTTGATGCTGCTTTTGCAACAGTTCAGTGTGCGTGGGAAATTCTACAACATCAATTTGAAATGAAAGTTGATCTGAGGGAGCCACTCTTAATGGATCCCTTATGAAGTAAAAATCAGCTGAGATATCATATTGTGTTATGGAGTTTATAAAGGTTGCTTCCCTATAGGTTACAGGCTCACAGTGCTGGGTTGCCTTGGCACAGAAGAATGGTAGGCAACTAGTAAGGATGCTGGTTCTATTCACCCTTAAGGTCTAAAAGTCTGTTTTAAAATCATAGTGTTTTAATATCAACATGTTTGACTGAATTCAGTTTCCACTGGGCAAGCAGATAGGTCTACAAACATTGGCGCTTTTTTTTTGATATTTTGTTTTTAAATTAAAATAACTTTTTGCGGGAAGAGGTAAGGCTACTTCCACGTAAGTAAAGAAGATATTTTGATACAAATTCTTATGACTTCCTTTTTACATGGAGATACTGCCACTTAGTGGTTATTCTTAATTTGGATTTCTGTGGGTTTAAGGCACAAGAGAAGTAACCCTTCATTAAATAAGATGATAGTTCACATCAGAGTGTATTTTTCAATCTGGAAGATGAATCTGTAAGAGTAAATTTGTTCAAATACATTTTAGGACATCAAAAAAAGTTATTACTACTGTTTTTAATTGGTTTTTTTCATCCTGTATTGCTGGGGGGGGGCAGTAAAATTGATCAATTTGTGTTGAATTGAAACATAGAATGCTATAGTACTTTTATATTTGTAGCTGATTTACCTATAAATGTACAACAGGTAAGATAAATCCAGAACATAAAGTTGGAAGGAGCAAGGATTTTATCAGTTAGAGCATAGGTAGTTACCTATGCAAATCTGGTTTGTTTTTTTTATGTTGGAGTGTTGGGTGGTGGGTTTTGTTTGTTTGTTTTGGGGGTTTTTTTGGAACTACATAGTATTGTTCCCACTAGCTGTAGTAATTTTCACAGTGCTGGTTTTGTCACTGTAAAAATACACAGTTGCCAGCAATTTATCCACTAATGCACTCCAGTAGGTTGTTTTGTATCAAAAGTATAGGAGATGTTTTGTCATTTTTATGCATGGCAAACATCCATACACATGAACCTTATGTGTATATATGTGAGTATGTGTGTTTATATATATATATATATAGTATATATGAATTGTGAAAATAAGACACAATGTATGTATATTTTTCAAACAGCTGTGAGGAAGCCTGCCACTTAGAACCAACAAAAGTATTCCTAGAGAAGACAAGACATGTTATGTAAAATAAAGCATGGTCAGCAGAAGGCCTTCAATACAACTACACATTTTTGATACATAATACTTCCCATGAATGATTCTGTAGTAGCTTAATTGAGATTTTTCTGTACGCATTTTTCTTTCTTGCCATTACCATGTGTGAAAGGGTGAAGTGTTCACCATGTCCATCTACAATTAAGCTGCTTTTTAGGGAGAGTAGCTGGCTCAGAGCTCATGTTCCCACTGTGGGAAGCAGCCTGCACATGTACCTTCTTATTAGTACATTTTCTGAAGGGCTAAGCTTTAATATTTATTTTTTTTCTGGAGAAAAAGGAAAGAGGAGGTTTTCTTGTCTCCTGTTTCTTGTTGATATATCCTTCTGTTTATCCCTTTTTTTCCCTTTTCACTCATAGTGTAGTTAGAATAAAAGTTTTTCTCCAAAACAGTGTGTCTTTTCCTCAGCTGCTGTTTATTTCTTCTGTTTTCTATTTTGGTGTTGCTTAACTAAAGACTTAGTAACTTTTTCAGTTTCTTGTAAGTACATTCACATAAAATATATGTGCCACTGCTTTTAAAAAAAAAAGGCAATGTCAAGAAAAAAGAAGGCGGGGGGGGCATAAATGATTGTTACCTGAAGGATGGTAGAAAGGATTTGCTTTGAACTTTATAGCCATTGCCTTTTTAGAACTTTCTTTTTCTGGAAAACATACCACTTTTTGGATATAGCATACCCATTAAATATGTTTCTGATCTTTCTCACTTTTTTTTTTTTTTTAATTCTTGTAATTCCTGTGTTCTTTCAGAGAAGCACAAAACTAAAGCTCATAGAGTTTTATATTTTTTAAAGCACAGAGTTCACTCAGAATATTACGAAAGTTTTAGGTATAGTTAGGACTTTCATGATTTTTTAGGCTTTTTTTTTTTTTAATTGAGTAATGTTATTCACTGTTATTTGTAGTTTGTTCAGTTTACATTCCTAAAAAAATAATAATTTTAAACTATGAAAGTCTTCCTAGAAACTTTAAGGTTAATCATTTCAAGATTTTGGGGATACTCCTGCACTGTTACTTAAGCTGGATGTGCTTCATGACTGTTCTGCAGAGTGAATTGAAGAGAAAAAAGACACATGAAGTCTTGTTTGCGAAGTGTATTGTTTGTCACTGTAGAAGCAAGAATGTCTTGCAGAACAAACTTTGTGGGCTAGAAACAAAGCAATCTCTATTGAATATAATTATGGAGAAACTTCCAGAAGAGAATACCAAAAAGGATGTTGTTAATCTCTGGCTTGTATGCAAGAAGCCTGTCAGGGACTACAGACATGGATGCTGAATGGTGTAGAACGCTAAAATAGTTAACCATTGAGACTTAACTCCTTCAAATAATACTGTTAACAAGTTCTGCAAATATTATTTTATAGCTTATCTTTGTGACCAGAGTAGATTCTTTGTTTTATTTTCGTGTTTTAAAATTACATGTTCAACCTATCAACTATTGCTCACCTGTATTTCAGCTTTTATCTTGAAAACCCAGAGCAGTGGACTTTTTGTAGCAGTTTGAAGGCAACAGTCTATTCTTATTTTTCTGCTTTATAATTTATCTTCAAAAGAATGATCTGGATTTTCAGATGAATATGCAACAGTCATGAAATGGTATTGATTAAAAAGAAATACTGAAGACAATTTGATCTTTTTATAGAATTTACTTGATGTGTTTTCCAAAATATTAAATAGTTTGTTCCATGACCAACAAAAGAGGAAATAAAAGTCATGATCTTATGGCACAAATACACAGCTTGACAAAGAATTTGAGCTTCCTCCAAGTTTTTGTGTACTTACTAAACATAAATTTCTTGATTGAAAGTAAGAGAAGTAGATGACCTGCTGGTGGTAATAAATTTTATTTCCTAGTGCAGCTAGGGGACTTCAAGTTATGTTTGCCTTTCCTTAATTTGTGGTTTTCCTTTTGCTTGAATAAAAAGGATCTTGTTATTAACCTGTATGGTAATTGAGAGGCTTTTTAGTTACATTGTCACCAGCAAATTACATGGGTCCTGGAAGTCATGGTCAAGTGATGGACTGAGGGGTTTTTTTGGGGGTTTTTTTGTATGTAAATGACCTTGATAAGGGATGAAAACCACCAAAGACTGCATCTTAGCTGAATTTGTGCATTCATAGTGTTGCAATTTTGGGGGAGGAAAGGGTGACCGTTGTGGGGCATTATCCTGCAAACTGTATAGCTTGTCCATTAAAATGGATGTGCCTGCCCTGTCTGCTTTAATTGTACAGCCCTTCTTCCCAAATACAGTAAAATGGTCAGCTGCTTCATTTGCAGAGCTGGCTAAATCAATATGAAAAAAAAGTCATACAATGGACTGTAATACAGCTTTTTAAATTCGGGGGAGGGGAGACTATTTTGTTTTAAAAGACAGCAAAGCTTTGCTGTTTTTTCTGAATTGCCTAGTCCTGATCTAGGCAACTGCTAGATGGCAGTAGTGTGTAAAGCAGTGCTGTACCGAAGAATTTTCTTGAGTATGGTTGATTTGGAAAATGAGTGTTTATGTTTTCTAGCAATAAAAATTATGCCACCCTTTTATGACAAAAATTAAACATGTATTCTTTACACTAATGAATGTAGTTTCAAGAACCATGCAGCACATGTGTGCATAGTGTGTCTAATGCATTCTGACAGTTTAGCTGGAGTAATTTAGCTTTTGCCATATTAAAATCAAGCTTAAAGGAATTCAATTCTGTGCATCATACATTTTCATTTAAAGTCTTGACTGCCTGTACAGCTCCTATTCCTTGATCTTAAGTATTTTTATGAATCAAAGGTAAGGCTTAAAAAAAAAAAAAAAAAACCAAGAAAAGGAAAACAAGAAAAAAATACTCAAAGGCTCTGTTTAAAATAATTCTGCCATCTCAGAAAAATGTATTATTTAATCTTTAAAAAGAAAAAAAAAATTAAAAATTATTAACAGTCTGAGATTCCATAAGGTGCATCTTGAATATCCATTTACAGTTAGGAAAAAGAAAGTTTAAGTTTAGCCGAACAGCAGTAGGAAAAAACAGAAGTTGCAAGGAGTCTGCATTACTTCTAAAGGTGATTGCTTTTCATCTTAATGGATTTGTTCAGGACCATGTTACCAGTTTGATTGGAGAAGATTCTTCCTGCACTCACAGATAAAACAATTAGAGTTTCTTTTGCTGCAAGTTATTAATCATGTGCAGTGACCATTAATTTTGTGACTGTATTCTTTGTCATATCTTACTAGAACTCTTCTCAGGATGCAATACGCTTTTTTCTTTCTTATTCTGTGCTGTTGAATTAGTGAGCACTTTTTCAGTTTCATCTTCCGACTTGCTATCAGGGAAGTGTAATTTATTCAGAATGAAAGCACTTTTTTTTTCTCTAGTGTGTATTTAAACATAAGTCAAGGTAGTGAAGCCAGGCAAATTCCACATGGGTATTTTTACAAAGAAGAGTTCACGTTTCTGAAAGAAATGGTTTCAGAATATTCTTTGTTTCAAATTGTAATTTGCTCTTTGTAAATGTTAACTGCTTATGTCTTTGTAAATATTAACTGCTTAGCTTCAATTTATTTCATGAATTTATAGAACTTGAAATACACATTTCAGTTAGGTAGCAATATAACACTTTTATATCCTGAGCTTATATTAAGAAAGCTATGGCTAAAAGTGACATTAAAATATATCAAAAATATTACTTGCATATCTCACACTTGTTTAACTACACCTTGTAAATATTTTAAATAATTAAAAATACAAAATGTTTTCCTTTTAATGGGTATTGTGGAAGTGATGACAGGTTACATTTCAATACTATTTGAAAAATGTGACTTAGATTGTAAAAGGAATCTTACTTATGTCTGCAGCTGTTTACTGATTTAAACTATTACTTTTTTTATCTCTCCCTCTTCCCTTTGTTTTTTCTAAGCAAAAATTTTTCTTTTTGCTGGAAAAGGCCAATAAGCTTGCTTTTTGCTGGGCCTGTCAGAAGTAGTCCGTGAACTCTCAGGGTCTGCAGCTTACAGGGCTTTACCACTGTTAATACATTGGAGAGCATCATCAAAGGAGTCCTTTTAGAGCTTGTAGAGTTCTTTCATTTTTCTCCTATTGCTATATACAATAAATAGATAGGTATAGGTTGGGTACTTCATAGTGTTTTTGTTTTTTTCTATTACTGTTATTTCAGTTTCACTTCAGTGTGGTTTTGTTGTTTGTGGGGTTTTTTTTCTTCTTTTCCTCCCAGGACATGGACGCTCTGTGGCACTCCAGAGTACCTTGCACCAGAAGTTATACAAAGCAAAGGCCATGGAAGAGCTGTGGATTGGTGGGCCCTAGGAATTCTTATATTTGAGATGTTGTCAGGGTAAGTGATAATGATTAATGTATCACAGCAATATTATGTAATACAGGATTCTTTACTAGTTCTGTTTACAATTTTCGGAATAGCAAATTTGGGCTAAATTTATTATTGATATACCAGTTTCATTTCTGCCTCTGAAGAAAGGACTTGGGAAGCTGTACAAAACATATATCACTGTTCTTACAGGGATTTTTTAGTTTTTTGTGTTTGTTGGTTTTGTTTGTTGGTTTTGTTTGGGATTTTTTTACTTAAGGCTTTTTTTAACAGCTGCTCTTTTCCTTACCTGTTTTGGAAATTCAGGTTTTCTTGAAGTTTAGATTTTTATACATAAAATCCTTTACATTTAAAGGGTGAAGAGGACTACCAGTTTTCTTTGAAACCTCTGTAATTAATTTCTAGCATAGTGAAATAATATTTGCAGTGGGAGGTTTAGCCTGTAAAAATACATAGTGGCAAGTAGGAAGACTTATTAGTACAGCTTGTATTACTACTGAGCACTGTTTTTCTTTAAACCAAAGGAAACAGAACAGGGAGAATCTTAAAAGGTCTATTGGGAAATTGGTTTGCTCAAATGCTACTTTTGATGTTTTGGAATTTGCTTGATAAGCATTGTTTCCAAAAGAGACAAATTCAAACTGAAGAGACACTTTCTGGCATTAATACAATTAACTGTTACTGATGTTAAGTATTAGGTAGGTAAAAGTAATTGTCTAAATTTTCCCTGATTTCAAAAAAGAAATAGTATTTTCAGTAAAATAAATAACTGTTTGAGGGAGAACATGAAATTCTGCTTGTGTACTGAACAAGGCATCTACATGTTTTTCCTTGGTTTTTGTCTTAGCTGTATCTTTTGAAGGCGCTTGGGGGGGGGTGGAAATTTTGAAAGAAAGTGGTTTTGCCATGGTCGGTGCAGTAGAACAAATGCAGGTGAAAGCAAGGCTTTCATAGCTTTGGAAGAAACATAGTATATTTAATCAGTTTTGGTTTCATAGTCGTTAGAACTTCTTTTCAGTGCCAGGCCTAGTGTGCTGTGTGCCTTCTTGCTCCCTGAGCATGCATCGTGTTGCCTCTATGGCCTTTCCTTCTGGATCTGCAGTCCCATAGAGTGGTCAGAACAAAAACATCCTTGCATGGATTTATTCCTTTTCTCTATACCCTACTGTCAGTTCAAGGTAACTGGTGACTCTTCCAGTGTTCGGACAAACTCGTCAGGTTGCCTGAGCAGACTGTTCCTCTGATGGATGGTCACTTCAGAGCTCCAGTCCATCGCTTGTGTTTGCTGTGAAGAAGTCACAGCATCAAATCTTTATCCCCAGACAGCACTGCTGCCCACTGCTTGCTTTCTTAATGTCCTGAAGGCTTGCACATGCATTTACTTTGAATCTCAAGGCAATTTCTGGACAGAAAAAGCATAAAAATGTACTAATAGTTCCGTACTGACCCAGGCAGCCTTGGCTGACTGGTCTAATAAAAAGTCATTATTTATGTAGGCTGATGTGTGTAGAGGCCAGACTTCACCTTTCTTCCACCTCTCCCTGTAAGGCTCAGCAGCCCAAGTTGGTCAAGGGAATCCTTCTCGGAGGGATGAAAGGAGATTCCCAGCAGCCTTGTTGCCACTAATCTTAGTCCTAGACAGCATGAAGACTGTAGATAAAAGTGTCTGGTGCTGTAATGTGAGTGCAAGTGCTGCAGTCTCCCAGCTGTAGTCTGAGTGATTTACTTTCCTGCCGCAGGTTTCAGTGGGACCACTCTCTGTTTGGTCTGTGTGGTCTCAGTGTAAGTGGATATTGGGCGTTTTTTCTTTCTGTGACTTACAGAGACACTGGTACGATTCTCTCTACTATAGCAGTAATAGAAGCATGGTTTCCAAAGTTAACATACTGACTACAGGTGATAATCAAGCAAGATCTCATCTCTGGAGTCATTGAGACCTCAAGACTGCATGGTGCTGAAGTATGACTGCTATATATTCTACTGAAATATGACGGGTATATATTCTTCATAAAAAAAGGGAGCAGCTGCAATCATTTCTATGTAGGATCTTCTGTGTCCTGACACTATCTGGCTCAAGTGATGAGATCTGGATTTCCCCAAGCTTAATATAAACACTTTGGCTATAGAGACTCGTAACCAATAGAGATAAATTACACATTTCTAAAAGGCAACCGAGACCTTATATAAGCTGATTGACAGAGCAGCTGTCTGCTGAAAGTGGTTTTGTAATGGTTTTTACTACAGTATTTGTGTAGATGTGGTCTTCATAATGATTGGATGCTTCTTTTTATTTTTTAGCGTTTGGGTGGAGTCCCTATCACGCCTTTGGATAGGGACTCTACCCAAGTTTGGTTGAGGTTTTTTGGTTTTGCTCTGTGGTTTTTCGGGTTTGTTTTTTGGGTTTTTTGGGGGGTGTGGAGGGTGTAGGTTTATACTGTTTGCTTAGAATTTTTAAGATTCTAGGGTTTGGGAGGTTGATGGGGACAGGGATTGTGGCTTGCCTGTGTTTTCCTTAGGAAGGCAGGTTGTCACATAGGGCATATGCTTTTAGCATTTTATCAGCTTTTCGATGCTGTTGGCAGTAGTGTTTTAAAACTCAACTCAAGATGTGGCTTGATATTTACTATCAAGGCTTTTAATGCAAAAACAGTCCTAGGTAACTTTATCCCTTGAAATTCAAAGATGATTTAAGAAATATGAAAATTATTTGAAGGTGAAAAAACCCTGACTTTAAGACTAAGTTATTGTCTGCAAGTAAATTATTTAAGACATTTGGTAGTTATTTCCTGAAGTTACTCTCTCTGAACCCCAAAAGCAATTGAGAAGATTGGTAGATGTGTGTGTTAAGGAAATGGTCTCTCTAAAAACAAACAAACAAAACCACACTTTCCTGTTCTGCAGTGTCTTATTTCTCTAACTTAATCTCTAGAGGCTCATGGAATTCTAGTTCTGCACACACTAGGCTTAAGGCATGGTCCCATTTAGGTTTAAGATAGTAAAATGTAGGAAGGGGAAAGAATGGAGAAAACCAGGGGTGAGAAGAAATCTTTACAGAACAGATTAGTAATATCAAGTTCATAGAGTTAATCTAAACAAGCTAAACAAACTGTCAATAGAAAGAGTTGAAAGATCTATTTATTTTGAGTAAACGTGTTCTGTTACAATCTACCATAGAGGAAAATATACTTGTTATTTAATGTTAGATATGTTAGGTCATAATTGTACTCTCATTAGGTGTGTATCTAACTGAATTTTCTCATTTGATGAGGGCTTTGTGGTTTTTCTTGTTTTGCTTTGGTGGTCGTATGAGGTGTGCTGGTCTATCATTTTAGGTAGCTAATGTTTCCTGTCCACGGTTTAATATTCTCAGACTTGTGTATTTTCCCTTGAGGTTTTACAATTTCTCTTCTCCAGTGCTAAAACTACCTGTTATCTTTGAGACCAATGTCAGTGCCATTGTTATGTGTCAGTTAGCAAAAGGAATGGTTTGCAGCTGTTGTCCTATATACAGAGATATTTTTTTTTTTTTTAGCAGCTTTTCAGTTGGTGGAAAAAGGCAGCTGTTTGTATTTGTGTTATGGTGTGAAGACAGTCTGAAACTCAAGGGGGTTTTTGATGATTTATTAGGTAGCTTCCAGCACAATACTTGCATTGTTTTGTCTAAAATCTGTTCTGTGTTGAAGATTGATATTTACAAGTAGTATCAAAGTTAAGTTACTTGGTTTGTCTGTAAGAAAACTATGTAATCTTCCAAAGCTATTCCCATTTTGCATACAGTTCAAATGCACTTTAAGCAGTATTGCCATTAAATTATTATATAGCCAAGTGTGATTTAAATTTCTCTCAAGAATTCTAGACATAGTAATTTTGTATTTTCAAAGTGGGAAAGCAAAGAGCAATTTAAACATATGTAAATATGTAAAAACTTATACATACTTCTTATTTTTCTTGATTGTACACTACTGAGGTGTGAAGAATGTTTGGAAATGGAGGGAAAAAAACCTTGCTGCATTTCATATCAATCTGCTTAATTGCAGCTGGCACCTTTGTAATACATAGTTACAAAGTCTCATTCTGATTGCTTTATGCATTTATAGATGCTAATATCTAATAACAAATACAAAATTGGAAATTGAGTGTACTGTTTGTCAACTTGCTTTGGCGAATGTGAAGAACATAATGTTGCCTGACTGAAAAAGAAACTTTATATGATAGTCTCTGTGGTGTGGGAAAATTTTATATATGTTAAATATCTATCACATTTTCCTTGTTCTTTAGTGTCAGAGCAGGAATTTATAAAAACATAAATATTTTTTCCTGAGATTCTTATATTTTCCAGTTTCTTTCTAGCTGAGACTATTCAGTTTTTCAGAATGAAAATACTCTGGCTTTCTGAACACCATCAACAAATGTTCTTCAGTCTTTCCTTAATCATGTAGTTTTGTCATGCTTTTCTGTGTTTTGAAGTATTACTTTTTTTACTTTATGCGTACAGACGACTTTATTTAACTATTCTGATGGAATTTGGTTTTGTTTGTGGCTGAATTTTACAGTATTTCAAAGGAAATGCTAATTCACTTGACCATCAGATGAATAATGAAGAAATTAGTACTTCTGAAAACACATAATGGAAATAATGTAGAGTACTTGTTGAGGAATAAGCTACTTTGAGTAGCATAAATTAAGGAAAGAATGTGAAATGAAGAAACATTGTTTTCAGCCTTGTTTGTGCTACCAATGATTTCCAAAGCCACCAGCACTGTATTTGTGTGTGTACACATGCAGTTAAGTTCTCTTAGAAAGTACTTATAAAACGTTAGGGAGATGTGAAAATATTTTAAACGTTGGACTGTAATGGTGGTTGGATGTTACTAATACAGTTGATACTCAAAATCCCTTTTTTTCTATTCTGTAGGGGTTTTGAGACAGAAGCATAGTAGGAGGGATGCTTTGGTCATGTTACAGAAGTCAAGGTGGGACTGAGATTAGTGAATGAGTAGTTAGTTATTCCATTCCCCTAAAAGGTTTCCTGTGGTAACTTCTAAAAAGGTGACTGCCACTCTGAAAACTTGTTGGCACTTGGCCTAAGCTGCTTATACTGACTGTACTGATGCACCCATACTCTGAGCTGCTTGCAGTAATCAGGGTATGTATTATAACTAGTAAAGGAAGCACAACAGAAAACTTTCAATTCTTACTGTAGCTATAAGACAAGAAGTAGTCTCTCTGTTAGCTCATAACTTCGTGAAGAACTTTCTAGAAAATAGCAAAAGTAGAAATTTAATTGCATCTTGGTTTACTGATCATCTTGGGAAGATTATGAAACAAGTACTTTATCTGTCCAACACGGAAAGACAGCTGCACTTGAGAGAATTTCAGGTTCTGAACAGTCTGTCTCTTTCAAACCTTCTCTAACAAAACATATACTTGAATTCTGGCAGTACAATAAATAACTGAACTGGACAATATTCATCTGAGGGTCCTCTGAAACTTTAAATAGAAACTAGTGAATAAGGAAGGGTATGCCTGCAGTTACAGGACAAGAACAAAAATGGTAATGCTGTTTTGGAAAGTATACCCTTGGGTTTATAAAGGCAAAGCATTTTTTACTTTAACACTGAAAATTTGTTTCATAATTGATATTTTTACTGTATTAATGTAACAAAAATCTCTCTTGTAATACTTCAATTCTAATTCTGTATTCATGGTGCTGTGTACAAAAATGTTTTTTGTTTTGCAATAGCAGCCTTTACCTGTTATTCTTCAAGTTAGTATTTGATTGATGATGCCCTACCATAAAGAACTATAAAATAGTTTCTGAGGGGAATTACTATAACATCATAATGTTTATAAGATTTTTTAGAAATTCTTTTTCTAACCTCTAAAAATTTGCTGTATTAAAATAGGTTTCCTCCGTTTTTTGATGACAATCCATTTGGTATATATCAGAAGATTCTTGCTGGCAAAATAGATTTCCCGAGGCATTTGGATTTATATGTAAAGTAAGTCCATGACTCCCAACACTGTCTTTTATATTCTAAACACCTCCTGAGCACTGTTTCTAAAGGATCTTCATAGAAGACCAGATACCAGATTCTGATTTTCTAAAATGCCACGTTGGAAAATATTTTAATTACATTTACTCTTGCAGTCCAAGTAAAATCATGTGTTTGGTAGTTCTCAAGCTGGAGATACATTTGTAAGATAGTGTCTGCATCTCTTACTTTTCTGCATATTTTGGAATATGAAATGCTTTTCTACCTTGCGCAAAGCTCGTTGGTACCAGATTGGTGCCTGGAAGAAAGAAAAGAGGAGAAATATGAGGAGATAATTTAATATGAGTAAAAATTCGGAGAGCAGGAAGCGAATACTAAACTGTTCCTTTATATGCATACAAACCAGTTAAATCACTCTGCAACATAGCTATTCTAATGAACTGTCTGATGCTTCAGAAGTTCCAGTATAAAATCAACTTCCATTTCGATAGCAGGGCCCCAGTTCAATATGCAGTCTTATATATGCATGTATGGGTTTTATTCATAGTATTTTGCAATTCTGACAGGTATATTGCAGATGAAATGCTTTTTTCCCTATTGAAAAATTCCATACTTGAAATAATTGTGAGTACACATTAGAACAGAAGAAGTGCAATTTTAAACATGAAGTTTCTGCTCAGAAGCAGAGATGACTGAGTGAACGAGGACAGGAAGTTATTCTTATGTTCCCAGGTTAATCATTCAAGGTGTTTTGAAGAAGTGACCATAGAGATGGCACTTGCTTACTGTCACTAGGTAAATAGATAAAATATATGGTAAATCTAATGAAATCTGTCCAACTTTCTCTGAACTGTTATGAATTCTCTTGCAAAAATAATCATTTGGGGAGGATTTTTTAAGCCTCCACTGATCATCAGGCGCACTGAATCAAGCACATCTACATCACATTAGGCTGATTAGTGTCTCATATTTGTGTCTGTTCTTAACAGAGTTTTCCCTTATTATCTCGATGGTGTTTCCAATTTAATGTAGTCTCATTGTTTTGTCTTCCCAATCCAGTCTGTCTTAAGAAGAAAACTGAGTATCTCACATAGTGTTGTGTGCACTAAAGTATAAGAGTGTGACCAGAAAATGAACAGCTCAAATTAGGTTATTATCACTAGCAACCTGTCTAACATGGTGGAAGCATTTAAAAGTAGAGATGCTGCTGGCTTCTGTTCGTGCTTGACATTCACAGACCACCACTGATTTCTACTGTCCAGAAGATGCCTGATGCTGTGAAGTTTCCTAGTTATGGTAGTAAGCATGCATACGCAGGTTTTGCTCTTCAGTCTAGACGTGACTGCCAATGAATTGTAGGATACATTAATCAACATAGTTGTTGATACACCTCTTTCCCAGCTTTTCTTATCCAGATGTCCTTTCAGTGTGTTTTGGCAGCTTGTTCCCAGTACACTCCTGCCTTTAAGGGGTCTCATGGGGTTCTACCTTGGGCTTTCCTCCTTTCACACCCTGGTTTTGGGTGATCTCATTCATTTGCGAGGCTTCACCTGCTTTCTGCAGTGAGTTGTTAGCATAATGTATCTCTCTTCTGTCAACCCCTCTTCCTTTTTTTTCGAACCACAGTATGCAGAACTGGATGGTCTTTGACATCTGCACCATTAGCTTAAAGCAGGTGCCAAGATTATTTTGTCCTAAGGCGACAGTCTGCTTCTTGCCTTACTTGGATCCCGCTTGATTTTTCTCTCTTCTTCCTATCAGTTGGTATCTCAGCAAGGAAGACGACTATCTTGGGTCCTGACACATCCAGGCTATGTCTGAAGTATTAGTGCTATACTGTGTTTATAACAATTGAACTTTAACTCTCTGCTTTTAGGCAGCAAAACTATTTTCCTTTTTGAATTCTGAGAAAACTTTTCTACCTAGATTTACTATGTAAACTTACTGGTTGACATTTTTTGCCCTTCTACCCCCTATCACCCTCCCACACTTTCTACTTTTTGAATTTGTACTACTTTTGCTTTACCTCCTGCTGCATGATGTTCACTGTCTTTTACTGTGCTGTATAGCTGCTGGGTGTCTTGTATAAGTGCTGTTCCTTCTGGCCTAAGCTACCATCTCTTCACATTGCTCTCTGCTGTGTCCCTTTTGCTAGCCACCTTGCAAGTTGATCAGGTGTTTTCTCCAAGTCCTTTGTCCTGTATACATGAAGTCCTTGACACATTTGACCATTAGTTCAGATCTCTTCTGAAGAGCAACTTCTGCCCTGATGATGATAAATTAACCAACTAGAAATCCCAGAATAAGACTGTCAGCAGAGTTTTGTGTTATTTAATTTCTGATAAAACATAAGTATCAATTATGGTCCACCTATTTCTTTGGCCACTAATGAGTTTATAAGTTATTTCTTTATATTTTTCTTTTTTTGCTTTTGTAAACTTTTCTTTGCAAAGACACTTTTGGAAAATACCAAATGAAACACCAGTGCTACGGCAGTTTAATGGTTATTGGTCTGGAAAGACCTTGGTGTAGAAGTTCATTCTCTACATACATACAGCAACATATCTATTGAATTGACTTTAACATGATCATTTCTAAATTACTCTTGAGAAACTATGTAATAAAGAAGTACTAAACAATCTATTACTTGTTTCAATTTAATGGGTGTTTGTTCTATTGAATGCAGCAAATGTCTTCATCTTTAGTGACAACACAGTATCACTGAGCAAGCTCATCCCCTAACTGTTCTTTTATAAGGTGAATTTTTGAAGCAAGCCAAGAATGATCCACTGAATGTTTTCTGGGTATACAGGAATAGGAAACTCCATGATTTATCTTTGGCCATGTAGCCTGTGTTCTGGATTTTTTTTCAGTCCTCCTTCTGTTTTAAAGCCCGGTTATAGCCGTTCTTGTAGCCTTCTGCATAACGAATAGTATTCTCCGCGAAGAACTGGGAGAAGGTATTTCTGCGAAGACGACTGTAAAAGGAGTTGGTCACATAATTTAATCCAATTCAAATATTGATTGGCTGGAATGATCATGAGAGTTTTTAAAGTTGCTTTCTACCTTGACTTTTTTATTCTCCTTTTATCTAGCAACTGAATATTTTTATAGCTGAATTTTAGAACTATATTCCTGCCAAATACAACAGCTTTTCAAACAGTCTAGCACATTAACTCTCAGTTCATATATTTGTGCATACACTTTTGTGATTTCAAGGGTAGGTGACAGAATACTGTTTTTGTTTTGGGATAGTAGGTGTTACAGTTAGGGATAGAGAGAGACAGGTGTGTCATTAATAGGTTTGCATTCTTTTCTGTAAATAAAACTGTTGGGTTTTTTTAAACCTTCTACAAAGTTAAAAATTGGAATTAGCCATACTCTGTAGATTCCCAGCATTTCATGCAGTATTGCATCTCTCAGGTCTGTTTGAGGATATAGGAAGAAGAAGGATGGCTAAACTTTTGTTCTTTCCTGTCATTGGTACTTTATGCAATGAGACCAGAATGCTATTATCCTAAAAATAAACAGCAAAATAGTCTTTGAGATAAAAAGTAACTGTTTATAGAACTGTGAAGCCAGATTTTTCTCTCAGGTCAGAAGTAATGAAGCTAACTCAATAAATTGTGATGCTCACTTTGAATGTTGGGGTTTTGGTGCTTAATATTTAAAGTACTTTGCTATTAAAATGGAAGTCCGTTATGTCTCTAAACTTGCATTCATCTTTTAAAATGTTGATTTAGCTTTATGTAGAACTGTTCAATGAACTAAAATCTCAGGGGAGGCTTTTCATTTTCAATTAAATTAAAGCTTATAGATGTTAGTAGTTTAAAGCAGCTGACTAGCTCTTCCACCGTTTCTCTGAATGTTTAGCTGCCACGGTTTAAATATCAATGTATAAAGTTGAGGGTGCAGGTTTATCAGTTTTTTTTTTATATATATATATTAGAGTTGTGTTCTGCCAAATATGTTTGAGATCTATTTTGAGATTTGGGATGCCCAGCAAAATACAAAAAAACAAAGAAAGATATAGTACTACTCGGAGGGGGGGCAGGGGAGGAGAGAGAGAGAAAATTTTTCTCCTTTCTTTCTTGAAAGAGTCTAAAAGGAACTTGTAAGAATTCTGCAAGTTCCTTTTAGAACAGGTTATTCCTTTTTATCATTCACTCTTAAGTGTCCTAAAATATGTAGGAAATGAATGGGTAAATTATACATAGTATTAGCTAGTCAAAGGGAAGTATGCTTATATTCTGTAACGTTTGTATGACAGTCAAATATAAATTACTTTTGTTTAACAGAGAACATGTTTTCTTTACTGCAGAGACCTTATTAAGAAGCTGCTTGTGGTAGACAGGACAAGACGATTAGGAAATATGAAGGTCAGTATAAAATGTTAGGTGTAATGCAGAACATAGTACAAGGTTGAAAGAATTCTGTAGGAATGATGTAGAACAGGTCTTCTATGGCTTTTGTTTTTATAAGTGTGAAATTGAGATATATTTTCCCATACATTAATTCAGTTGTGCAATCCTAAATGCAAAGTTTAACAGTGTATTTCTGGAAATGATACTCCTGTTTGCCTGGATTAATGCTATCCTTCTTGACAGTTTCCCTCCCCACCCACCCCACCCCCCAAAAAAAACAGAGAAGGAAAAAAGAGAAACCCTACCTGTTTCCTGATTAATTTGAAGATTTACATTAGACCATTACATTAGACCAGAAACATGGTGTCAAGTCCTGTAGGATAGCACCAGCTGATTTTGCTTCTTTCTTGGGAGTTGTTTAATCCCAGAAGGAGCACTAACCAAATTTGAAGCTTAAAAATTATTTTAAGGAATATAAAGGTTGTTGTAGTACCATGACGTTTGGTCATTGTCCTGATAGTTGGTGGTGGGGCTGATTAAGCACAGTTAAACAGGCTTCCACCAAGAAGAATTATTCATCCCATTCTGAACAGACTTCTGAAGGCAATAGCTTACTAATGACAAATACGCTCACGTGTTCCTACCTCAGAAATGCGTCTACATCTGTGATATATCAAGGAGGAACACAAAGCAGTCCTGTGAATTCTGTGTGGTGTCCTGATGTGGTACTACTTGTAATGCCAAGAAGATGACAGCTGTATTACAAGCTTATTTGATTCTGCAGCTGTGCAGTAGCTATGGTTGGTAGTGCAGTGAGAAGTTAGCTGCATGCGAACAAACTCAGGTACTTTAACAGACTAGCCGAGCTACCGCACAAAACTCAGTGTAGGTTAATTTACCCTTTGGCAGAGTAAGATAATTCTGTATTCATTGGCTTGTTATGGTTGTTACACTGTTGCAGGTACATAAATTAGCTGTGTAATCTTTTAGTTTTATAGAGACAGCTAAAAATTCCATCTCCTTGGGCAGTGGAGGTTAGAAGTTTGCTTTTTTGCACAAAGCACAGTTTATGGTGCACATAAGTGAAGAATGTAAAAGATGCAGGGTCATCCAGGTTCCTTGAACATACTGATATAAGTATAGATGCTAGAACCTGCTGTCCAAAGTTCCTTTTCAGAGCCTTTTATGGCACAAACTTAGACTGGTAAGAAAAGCTAGGAAATAAATGTTTTTCTTATCCTTCAGAGTTCTTTCCAGTGTTTTTCAGGGTGGGGGTGAGAGCAGGAGGATTAAAACCAAACTTCATAAGCTGAAAATTTAGAAAGTTATTGACCAGTGAACACTTTTTTATCTTTTGACAGTTTTGAAGGAAGACAAAAACAAAAGCAAACCTTGGTTTATTTGAACATGGGTTTTAGGAAGTGTGTTTCGCTGGCTTTCGTTTTTTGGGAGTTTTTTGGTTTGGTTGTTGGGGTTTTTTTAGTCTGTGGTTGTTTTGGTTTGTTTGGTTTTTTTCTGTACAGTTGGCTAAAATGTCAAAATCAAAAATAGTTCTAATTAGAAGCGGGATTTGGGGTGGGGGCGGTAGGTCAGTCTTAAGTCTGATCCTTTTAAAAAATCTTAGTTGGTTTAAAAAGGCTTAAATCCCATTGGGCATTTTCTGGTGAAGCATTGTCAGATCTGCTTTTGAGGGAACTAGATGATAAATTACTCTTCTTGTTCCTTCTTTGGATAGGAGCATGGATACTCCTACTCCATATACATCAGAAAAAAACAAATGTGTGATATGCTTCATTCTGTGGAGCTGCATGTGGTATGAGCTTGAGTGCTGTGTATTAAAATTATGCTGTGATCAGGCCTGAGACAGAGAACCAGCTGGTTTTGCCCAGTGCTTAATGCCTTGAGAAGGAGTCTGTGCTTGTACCAAGCTTCATCTGGGGGGAAGCCGGGGGAGACATTTTCATTCTTTATGCACATAATCAAAACAGTCAGCTGAGAGAGAATAATCATTACAAGACAAATATGCCTTTAACTGTATATCTAAAATGAAAACAAATGTTTTTATATGAATACTTTTGTAACAGTACTGAGAACCTCTTGTTGTCAGCATTAAACCTCTGTAATATTTGATGGAACTACGTGATTCCCAGACATAATTTTTATTTGACACCATCAACGCTCAATTTTTTTTTTTATTAGTGTGAGAATTAGAGAATGCCTCTTATTCAGATATGCTTTCTAAAATGTTGGAGGAAACAGAAGTGAATAGAACTGCAGTGAAGGATTTTGTGGGCATTTTAAAGCCTGTTCTTGACCTCCCTTGTGTCAGAAGAATGCTGCTTAAAAAAAAAAAAATGGATCTTACTGCCGGAACTCAGGATCTGCTAGGGAAATAAAACTATGAATTTATCCTGTAGAATCCTTTAATGATTATCACCTGAGGAAAGAAAAAAAGTTAGACCATTAGTCTACCTTTTTACCACAGTTCTTATGGTGAAATACATGGTTTGGCATACATATAACTCACTAAATATTAAATTTGGTTTTTTCTTTAAAGAATGGAGCAGATGATGTGAAGAGACATCGATGGTTCAGGTCTATAGACTGGGATGCTGTACCTCAAAGGAGACTAAAGGTATATTCTGCAAAATACTGTATAGGACATTGCAACAAGAAATCATTGTTCATTTAAGCTGATCTGTTCAGGTTTTGTGGTCTGTTGTGTCTGTGTATTTGTATGTGTGTATGAGCATGTATGTATATGCACACATCAATAATTACATGCATTTTTGCCCTTTTACACTGCAGAATTAATTATATGAAAGTCTACTTGCATTTTTGTCTATATACAAAATGTCTAAGAAAAAAATCCCTGCTTTGTTTTGCTGAATCTGATTAGTTAATACAAATTTAATTTTCAGTTTTAGGATTTTGTAAGTAATTACTTCTTGTAAGTGTTTGTTTGTTTGGGGGGATGAGGGGAGATTGACAGTTTGTTGTTTTGATTCCGCACCCCCGCCCTTATATCTGTGGAAGTATTTTACTCTGGGCTTTAAATTTTTGTGCCAAGTTCAATTCAGGTAAATGCTTTAATAAAATGTAAAGCATATGTGAGTAGGAGGAATAGGGAAAGTGAAAGAGAAGAATTTATGAATGTAACTCTAACATACTTTTTAACAGCACTGAATTCTGGTATGATAGGAGGGCAGATGCTTGCAAAAGCTATCAACACTGCAAAATGCTTTTTAAAATCCTTTGGAAGTAAAACTGCCTTCTTTCCTTCCTTTCTCAAAGTTCTAACTACTACGATTTCTTACAGCGGTGATTTTCAGTAACATAGGTTGCCATGTGCAGTCAATCAAGTACCACTTAAATGTTTGGTTTTCCTTCTCTTTGTATTAGTTTCTTACAATGAATTTCTGGCTAGATATCTTAAATTGAGTTCTTGCAAAATAATTAAGAGATGAAAATGTTCTTGATATATTCTTGTAGACAACATCCTAATACAAAGCTGTAGGTGACTTTTTTCCTTAAAAAAAAAATATTTACATTGTTTTAAATTTGTGGGTTTGGGGTTTTTTTTTTAATGATTACTACACCCAGTTGATGTTTTATGTAGATCTGTTGTAATGAAGTCACATTTTTCAAATTATTTACTGTAAATTCTGCTTACACAAATGAACAAAGAACACAAACTGGGTGATAACATGTTTTATAAGTATTTCAACTCTGAAGTTTATGACAACCTACCGTATTACCAAATAAATAACAAACTAATAGTATTAAAACCTGAATGTTAGAGGACCAAATCAAAAGTTTCAGGTCCAAACATCCTTTGTGTTGCATTTTTTTAATTTTTTTTTTTTTTTTAATAAAAAGTCACCATGGTATTCAGATTATTATGAATCCAAAACTTGTTTTCTTAATTTTTCTGATGGATACATTAAGTTCTTAGAAGATTAAATTCTGTTTAATTATACTTCAGAGCAAGGATGTGAATTGGGTCAGAATTTTACGTTGTTATTTCTAGAGGCAGCTATATTCTTCAGAATTAGTTTTCACAATCTCACTATTTCATACTGATGAAGAGACTGAAAATATGAAATAATGGATACAGTGCTCCATTTTCCCTTTAAAAAGTGTGAATTGGCCTATTGTACAAATGAAGCATTGATCCACGGTCCTGATAAGAGCTTAAGTATCAGTATTATATAAACAATAATAATGGCCGAAAGAGAGAAAATAATTTTGTTAATCTAAAATAAAGGATTTTCCTTTCTCTCTTTTTTTTATTTTTCTCTTTTTCCTGCCAGAATGCTTACAGGGAGGTAGGGGTGCCAGGCATTGCCTGCAGTGGAACAGATAGTCCTTGGGAGCAGAGCAGATTCTGCACATTTTCTTAAGCATCTGGGCAGCATACTGTGACTGCTGTATGCAAAAGTAGGACTTTGCTTTTGTCTGAGGCTTAGAAGTACCGTCCCTCAGGGACCTTTTCTTTCCCATTGAAAACCTGCTGATGGCATTGTTTCAAACTGAGAAGCCCAAAAGCTCAGATAAGAACTCAGAGCTAGCGGAAGCTGGACTTTTATCTTTTTGAGGAGGTGCAGGATAACATTTTGCTGTACTTTATCGTTCTGTGGTATGACTTTTATTAGCCAGTTTGGTGATCATCCTTAATGTTTTCTCATTCTAAAGTGTTTGCTGGAGTCCTGATGATAGTTAAGCGCTCTGTCACTGAGAAGGGGTTAGAGAGATGAATGTCCCTTGAGAGAAGAAAAGGGGTTTGCCCTACGTTAACCCCTGCAATTAATGAAATGTTCCAGAGAGGAGCTTTATCGCATTGCCTGTGGCTAGAAGGGCAGAGTAATCTTGATATAAGACAAGGAAAACCCACTAGCTTTGCAGTACCTGTAGGCAATACTGGAAGTCCAAAGGATCCTCTGAGGAAAGAAATAGAAAACAGATATTTCTCTTGGCACCTCCAAGCTTCCTTGAAAAGATCTATTTGAATTAAGATGCTTTTACAGGCATGCTTGTGAAATAAGTTTTTACAGTGCAGCAATTTCTTTACCTGCTCAAATTTATTGCTAGTCTAGGAAAAAGCATAGTAGGTGTTATGAGGCATACACAAATTAGTCATCTCAACCTTCTTGAAAGCAATCAATCTATTTGAAAGCAATGAAGAGGAAGCTTTTTTCCTTCAATTAGAAAGCAGTTCCCCACACTGCCATCAAGACTCTTTCTTTCTTGAAAGGAACCTAATGTGATTACACTCCTTTTTTGCTCATAGGACACAGAAGAGGGCAAGAGTGAGGAAGGAGAGTGGCAGATTATGCTGTAACAACACGTGCCTGGAAGCTTAGTTGTAGTAATCTTTTACAGTAGCTACCTTTGGTCTGCAAAGTAGCTAGAACTTGAGTGCTAAATAAAACAGGTATCAGCAATACAAGTGTCTTTTAACCACAATATTTAACTGCAATATAGACAAAGTGTTGGGACATGTCTGTGTCGCTGCAAGCTTCTCTCTCTCATGCCATTCATTATTTGTGAAAAAGGTGAAGTTTTATAAATACGTACCCCTTTTGTTTAATCAGTCTTTTAGAGAATTTCTGCTTTAATGTGGTGGAGAGGAGATCATTGAGGAAACTGTACTAACATTTTTGTTGTGCTTGTTCTGACTAGCCTCCCATAGTACCAAAAGTATCCAATGATGGGGATACTTCCAATTTTGAAGCTTATCCTGAAGATGACTGGAACAAGATGCCTCCGGTACCCCCTAAAGATCTAGAAATTTTCAAGAACTTCTGAATGCGACATCTACACTGGATGAGGTATGTCCAAATGTCAGGAGTCCTCTTCAAACAATTGCAGGTCTGTGAATGAGAGCTGTATGCAGAAATTACATCTTCTGATTCATAACAGTGATTAATACTTCCTTATAGCTCATAAAAACAACATGAATCACAGTAATACATAGTATAAAGTAAACTGTTGAAATAAAATATTGTGAAGCAGGCTTATGGAATGACAAAGGTAATTTATCTCACAGGCTTTGGTGTTCTACAGTGATGAAGTTATTTGCGTAGAGATATTTAAGTCGTTCTGTCCTTAAAACTTTTAAAATAGTGTGTTAAAAGCAAATATCTAGATTGATTTGACAGATAAGGAAATTATTCTTGATTGCAAGATTTTTGTGTTAAGAATGAAGACTTCAGTTAGAGAAGTAAGATTGTCAGATTAATTCTATACCCTGGATTCTGTCTTGTAACTGTGATAGGCTGATAGTTGTCATTCAGTTCACATGGTCCACACTGTATTTTGTGTTCCTTTTTCATTATTTTTTGTCTTAGAAACTGGAAGGAAATTGAAGTGCTAAGAGCAAGTCTGAAGAGAAATGGAGTTCATGCATAAATGAAGACTTCCTTTGTAGATAAGAATGATACTGCATTCAGATATGTATTAGCATATAGTAAATATCTAAAGAGATGGAGGCAGGCAAGAATAACTTTTTGCTGTAAACATTTGACATTAGTTTAGTAAATTGTAATATTGATAGTCTACTCTGAAGTAGACTCACTAAAATGGTATATTTCAGGATTTTTTTTTTAACTTATGGTTTAGTTAAGTTTCCTGCTATTCACAGATCCTTTTTGCATAGTTAACTCATAGACTTAATTTTATAAGTTTATACTAAACTTGTGTAATTAAAAGCACAAATTAGTATATATGTATATAATGAATACAATACAACTAAAGCACAGGAACTGTGCAAAGATGTAAATTTTTGTACTTTGCAGAGTCTATGATTTTTATTTTTCAAATAATGTTTTTCAAGAAGTTCTCTAGGAATAAAAATCTTAAAAGGATAAATGAGTTTTTCATCATCTTATATACATTTTATAATTCTTTGTAAAAAATAAAAATAATTAAGTTTTAAAAAAGATTTGTACCTAAAATTTCCAATGCCTCACACTTGCAACCATAGTACTTGAAAGCAGAAAGACAAGGGCATGTTTTATTGTTGATTAAGATGCAACTTAATGGCTAATTTATGAAGTTCTGTTACAGTGATGTCTCTTTACAAACCAGGATATTGAGTGATTATACACTGTCTGAAATGAGATTCCTCACATGAAGACTCTCTGTAAAGACGCAACTCAGTGCATACTGATAAAAGGGCTCTAACTGGCTCTTAAAGGAGTTGTTCTCTCTCAAGCGTGCTGTCTTCTCCAAATGTAAAGCATGAGCCATAACAGACTTTTTTCATTATTGAAATAGTTGTTTTTGAATGCTTGGCACTTCAGAATATCAGAGGGAAGACTGAATATATATTAGAGTCTGATTTTTCTGCTCCTGCTTTTGGAAATGTCCTAAAGTCTCTGCTGCCAGGAATTCCCTATGTACAGAGTTCAAACCTTAGATGTAAGGAGTCTTTTTTCATCCTGTACTAACAGCATTCTAGCAGCTTGAGTACACTGTATTTAGGAAGTATTTGCAATACTGCTTCATTTTAAGTAGCACCAAATATCGGTATGTGCATATGTATGTATCTATGTATATGAATACACATAAACATGAAGGTAGATTGTATACAAGTCAGGATCTTTTTTTAGCTTTTTTTCATGTTGCGTATTGTGAAACTTGTGTTGATACAGGGGAATTGATTCTGAAGTGCTTCGATTTCAAAAAGTAATTACATTCTTTCAGATGTTGTGGGTTTAGATAACTTTCAGTGAAATTATGATATTTAGACCAAAAATATTTTTTTCAAAAGCATATCAGCTCACTGGAATTCCACTACTATGGCTGATGGCTCTACATAAAACTCTTTAAGTAGATCATACAGATAGTTTCTCCCACAAATGGCTCTCTACATTTTTGATCTGAAATGCCATAAGAAATGTAGGCCAAAGATTCATTTTTCCGAACTAAATCCTGAATGCTTATGAAGTAGACATTCTAGTAATCGCTACTGAAATTGCCTTGTTTATAATTTTGACAGATCTGCAGCTGGAGTCTCTTCATGAAAAAGTGACCTCCATTTTCTTTTGTTTAGCTCTAAACAGTACAGAAATGCTGTTGAGAGCTTGCAGTTTCTAGGGTATTAGATCTATTTCTTCATAAAGCAAGTCTAACTTTAAGAGATTGCATAACTGCAAAAATGCACAATATTTAACAAAATCAGGATACTTCAAAGTACTAATTCTGGAATATCATAAAGTCTTCTTGATGTTATGTAAGTGTCCCCCAGCTACTACTCAGTAAATACTGTGTAAGAATGTATAATGTAATACAGGAAAATCCATGGAAAATCATCATTTTAACCTGGTAAAAATGCTTTATTCTCTTGAGGGGAAAAAAAAAAAAAAAAAAAAAGAATCTGGTCCACTGTATTTGTATCTGTGGAATTAGTTATTCCAAATCAATTGGGAACAACTGAAGCACATAAAACACAGGTTACTTTGTCTAAGGGGAGCAAGCACAGTTCAGAGGTTTTTTAATGTGTAAGCTTACAGTATTTTATGGAATCTGAGTACTACAAAACCAGTTTCTTATTTAAAAATGTACAAACTGAAACAAGCAAGTATGCTAAATACATTTTTTTTTTTCAAATTTAAAAACTGCACTGTGTTTAAGTCTTCAAAAGCTGAGGAAATGAAGTTACATCTGGCTGATGTGCCACAGTGGTGGTTAGAAGTTTTGAATGCTTGAACAACAGGCGATCGTCGATTTTCTTTTTATGAATCTTATCCATTGCTGGCAGTGGATGCACTGACACTCATTATGATAGAGACTAAAGAAATGAGTACAATCTTATTAATAATGCTAATCCATTGACTTAACATTGTTTCCAGAGCCATGTGTACATATGCCTAACTACTGACCTCGTCAACATGCTTTCTAGTACAAAACTGCTTTCAAATTTTTTTATTTAAAATCCTTCACTAAAAGAAAAACCAAAACATTGTTGAAGCATTATTTTAAGTGATCAGTTATTTTCTCTACAGTCTTGAACTTGAGCTGTTATTACCTGCCCATTTTATTTATTTGCACAAGTGAATATTTTATTTTAAGTCTTTGCTGGGACTTCATGGCCCACTAACATAGTCCTGTCTGAGTGCTCACACAGAAGTCCCCAGATACACACTGCACTAAGGACTCTGGTTTTATGGGTTTTTTTTAAGCAGACTAGAACACTTTTTTATTTTTGATTCGAGTGTGGTAGTCTCTGAAGTTCATTTTATTTTGGTTGCTTCTGTTAACGTGTTTTTGCGTATAGACTGTTGCATAAGGACTGTTTTCTTGGAAGAGCCCATAGGCCTTTGGTATTCTGCTTCGGTGAACAAGAATGTTAAACATTAAAAAACAACCTTTATTTTTGAGTTTTATATATATATATATTTTTAATTGCCCAATTTGAGGTTTTAAGTGATAAACGTGCATTGTAAACTCAATTGCCTTGTAACCAAATGATATAAATGCTTCATGATTTCAATGGAGAACATGCTGTAGATTTTCCTGTAAATTAGCTTGATCAATGAATATGTGTGCTACTGAGCTTTAACTAATGTGATCTTCCACTGTAGAAAGTCATTGTTAATGGATCAAATATAGGTACTAAACTATGTTTAAATGGATGAACAGGGATTTTTGCAGTTTTGAAAGCAATTGAGATATGGCTGTTCCTCAGCCCATCTGCTTGCCATTCAGAAGAGTTGTGATGCAGTGCTTCCTATGCTATAGAATTATTTTTCAGCTTTCAATGACTGTAGCATGATTCCTTTTTGTACTGTACTGTGTACAGACTTTCCACGTTTTGCACTTTTCTATGGCAAACCTTGACTGCTTTATAAATACTCTGTTGTGTAGTAAGTAGTGATAGTGGTAGCAGGCATTTGTGTACTGCATAATCAGTTTGAACTGCTAGACTTGCGAGGTTAACTTGGACTAACGTATGTTGCTGGTTGCTTGTTGTAGCTCACATGTATAAGTACTGTTCAAAGTTACAAAGTCAGCCCTCATTGCACAATGAAAATCACTGTGATCTGTACATAAACCCTAGTAAAATTTTATTGCTGTTTAATTTATGTAATATCTGTCAAATCTGGATTCATTTAATAAACCTTTATATCTTTTTAAATGTTTAAACCTAGTTTGCTTCCATTTATGTTGGGAGGAGGTAGAGGTTCTTCATCCAATAAAATGATGCAAGGAAAGAGGAGAGGAGTAGAAAAACAACTGTTCCTTCTTTTCAGAAGTTAAGTCTTTCCAGAGCAAGATGCAAGTGGTGGAACATATTTCAGTTGGCATGGAAGAAGCACCAAAAAAGTATATATTCAAATTCATTTCAGGTAGTGCACCAGTAATGAAAAGTGTTAACTCAGACTTCTCATTAAACTTTGATTATATGACCCCAATTGCTCCAACATTTTCACAACTTAATGGCCTGAACACTGTCCAGAACACTCATTTCAATCTGTTTCTTTAGGCATCAAAAAATATTTTTATGAAGTCAGGCACACCTAACTAAACCTTTATTTCATCTTCCATCAAGAACTTCAAAAGTCTGTTTTTAACAAAATTTGTTTAGCTGTTGGTGTTAAATTACTTCTCCCGTGTCAATTGTATTTTATTTCTTACCCATTAGATAGCTTAATCTTGCAGAGATTATTATGTAGGCATAGAACCAACTGGATACAGTTTGGACTAGTTAAGGGTTGGGTTTTTAACACAGAACTTCATACTTTCTTTCTGCCTGGCTTAATTCTACATTTTGTGCATTGACTTTTTTCTCTTGTAAACCACTATGTCATGTGCCTCAAGAAACTGCTAATGGAAAGTGAAGGAACACTGCAACAAGCCCCCTGGCAAGCTTTTAGTCGTGTCTTTGACATGAATCAAAAGAACTGCTCAGTTAAAACATACCAGAGTTTTGAATGTTAGCAAGTGTCCAGGGTGTTTGTAAAGAATTTGGTTTGGCATCTTGTTCTTACCCCAGCCTTTTGCCATGTGGTAGAGTTTTTGTTCATTTGTTCTAACCCAAGTACTGTGTCTTTTTTGATTGCATGTGTAACTGCAGATCTTATCCAACAAAGGCCGTTTTAAATACACTTTTTCACTCATGCAGGGCAGGTAAGTTTTGCTGATGTATAACTTTGTCTGGACCATACTCACGTAGCATTACTCACTACTCCCAAATCTGTCTCACTTCATGGTTCATTAGCCCTTTTACTGCGAAACACTGTTAAAACAGCATTTGACAAGAACCTACCCTTCCATGACCTACTGTTAACCAGTACCAGTATGATATTATAAGAAATGGTTGAAAGCAGCTGGCACTGTTGCAACTCTGGATCTTGCCCAGTACTTTGTGAATTGGTATATAATTCACATACCGAGCTCTTCTGTGTGCGAACTCCTGCTAGCTGCTACAATCTCAGCTTCAGAATTTAGGCAGCTTTTCACAGGGAAGGTAAAAGGCTCTTCTACTGTCCTCAGTAGAAGAGTCCAGCTTTCCTTTCTCTCTCCCACTTCCCTTTTCCATCTACCCTTCAAAAAAACACCATGCATGAATATATCTTAAGCTTCATATTTATCCTTGAAACTGGGAATATTGTAAAATTTTTCCAAGCTGAATTTTAATAATTTCTTTCAATGTCTCTAAATATTTTTCTAGTCTTGTGCAGGAATATTCCCAACTGTGACAACAGAAAATTTCAGCAGTAGGTAGGGCTATTATACCAGCTTTGACTTATGATACAGTTTTATCCGCTTTGCTGTCTTTGTTTTGGTGCCAATAAGAATGAGTTGTTGGGGCAGTTGAGAGCCAAGCATCTCTTTCTGCATCTGTGATTTAGGACACCAGCCAGTGTTTCTGTAATTTAGGACACTGCAGTCTCTGAGGGAAATCCCAAAACTGATGTGTAACCTGAAGCACCAAAAATGCAGACCTATCTTGCTTCTAGTTAAGGCTCTGTGCAGGTGCTGTCTCTAGTGCACTGATTTTTACTTAGTTTATCAGAGTATGTCATAGATACCTTGAAAAGTAAGGTCTGCTTCAGCTTAAACAACTAACCAACTTGAGGTGTTTTTTTTGTTTGGGGTTTGTTTTTTTTTTTTATTTAGTCCTTGTCTCCAGCATATTGTCCATATTCTAGACTGTGGTAATAAAGAAGGCAAATGGAAGATAGAAAATTATTTTGGGAAACTAAATAAGCTTGAACTTGGTATGTCTGAACAGTACGTACTTGTGTGTGTACTTGCTCTGTCACTAAAGGTTGTAGAGAAAATTGTGTCTGTTCTAGCTTTATGCTGGCTGCTAAGCTATAAACTGGTGCTCTTCCTCATATTGTATAAAAAGAGATAGTTGTAGGAGCCAGCGGTTATTTCAACTTTAGTCAGTAATTAGTGTGGTTTAGAGAATCCTTGAGACTAAAACCCCTTGGTTAGAGAAGGAGAAATGTGCTTTACAGTCATCATCCTCTTAATTTTCTGTTCTGCGCAAGTGTAAGTTGTGCAGAGGAGGTGGTTGTGCTTTGAATGCTGCTACTGTTGTAAATCACATGAAGAAAACAGCAGCTCGCCTGAGCATGCAGTGTCAGGCTTCCTTCAGAGCCTAAACTTGTCTTCTCACCTTGAAGGACCAAGTCTTTTCTCTTTCAGCAGCTCTGTGAGAGTCTAACTGAGCAGTTTAGCAAATATTAAGACTGAGCCTTAGAAAATCTCTGAGCTTTTCAAAGGCAGCTTTCTTTAAGTCCACATTTCTTCAGAAGTTGAGCATTGGACAGGTCAATTTTTGATTTAGGCTACAAAAAAAGACTCTCAGCTGTTTGGTGCTTCTGAAGTTTGGTGAACAAGTGTCATAAACATGGAGTGTTTCAAATTGTGTGTGTAATATCTAGTACTTTCTCTGACCTGATTTTAATTTCTCAATTAGAAAGAAATGTTAAGTTAATTTAGGACCCTCTTCCAAGCAAGGTGCTTGTAAAAATAACTGAAGCAGGGCTGATAGACTGTGTTAATACAGTAAAACCTTCACAAGTGGCATGTCTTTCATTTCTACTGTTTAACAGTTTCCTTTGAGGCATGCTGACTAAATTACTCAGCATTCTGTTCTTAGGTTTTGATAAAGCTTTTACCCTTCTAGTAACACATTTTGCAAAAAAACAAGTACAGGTAAGTAAATAAAGTAGGTAAATTATTTAGTCTTTGTGTTAATAAAACCGAGCTGGGACCACATATGTAAACGCACTGTCGAGGCGCAGCAAAGTTTGTTCCAGGTTAATACACTCATGGTTTGAGTGTATTCAGATTTAGGATTTTTCTTACTGGCCTCTCTCTTAAAGCAGCGCTCCAGTCCTGTGCCATGACACTTGCTTCCTCCCGCCAGTCTGCTGTCATCCACGTAGTAGCAATAAGTGAGCCCGTTAACTCAACTGATCTATGAGAAATGTTTCCCTGCTATGAACTGAACTTTGGATCAAAAGCACTACTTAGTTGATCTGAAAAGGAATTTCCAATAACTGTGTGTAGCTGAAGTCCTTCTATTCTCTCTGCAGGTATGTCACTGGGCAAAAAAAAAAAGACTACAGCAATGTGCTGTAAAGTAACACAAGATTCAAACAGCACATTTTGAACCCATTTAAAAATATTTACATAAAGCTCCTGTGACTCATGTAATCCCCAGCAAAATCCTGGTGAAGTCAGAAGGAAAGTGTGGTGGTGGTGGATCACTTAAGCGTTGTTAGGGACTGAGTCGCTTCTTCAGTTTCACTGTCTGGCTATTGAAGAAAGGGAGTTGGGGGAGGTGGTGGTGGTGTGGTGGTTTGGTTTGGTTTGTTTGGGTTTTTTTTCCTAGGCGGGCCATCAGTATGTGAGTGACCATTACTCTTGAGTCAGGTTTTCTTACTGACCCTTGGTTTTGAGATAATGAATTTTTGGATTGTGAAAATGTCTGTGAAGTCTGTTTAGAGACTCTGTAGATTTTACCAGTAATTATTCTAAATTTATTTCTACAGCTGATGATTATTTACATGCAAAATATGACAGGTTTGAAATTTAACATTAATTTGTTTAAAATTTTTATACTTTAATACACTGACATGGTTGTCAAATAAAGAAAATCTGTGCATTCAATTTAAGAACAAGATATTTGAAAATATCAAAGCTTTTGATGTAAAATATTTTAAGATTGGAAATAGAGTCATATTGTCTGAATAAACAGGTATCAGGAAGGCAGGCTGATTTCAGTTCTTCAGCTGGGGATTAAAAGGGGAAGCTATTGAATGAGGAATGAAAAGAGGAAGTTGGCACCCATTCCTCTTTTCCACCCACCTGCCAAAAATTGCGTAGTAGATAAAAACGTAGCTACGGCACTAGCTGATGTCTGAAGCTGCGATATCTACAGGGCATTTCTTAAAACTGCAATCCATGTCATGGTGAATGCTCCACAGCTTGTCCTCTGTTTTGTATTAGATTTTACTAGGGTGCTTTCATCAAAAAATTCATGAGATGAGGCATGTTGGGAGTCACTTACCTCCTGAAAACAAATTGTTGGTTGTTGTCATTCATTGATATTCTAAATGCCTTTTGTATGACTTTGAAGGGTAAGTCTTTCATAGAAGTGCAAAATCTGGCTTATTACCCCCAAAAGAAGTGTTTACCTGGATGGAAAAGGAGCAGCTGAGTTAATAGTGTTAACTGTGTCTTTTTTTTTTTAACATTCAAAATGACTAAGTATCTACATGAAACATTATATGGTTTGAAGTTCAACATGTGACATGTCCCATTTTTTAAGCAAAGGAGGCATTGCAGCTTTAAAATAGGCTTTTTCAGTGTTTTTGTTCTTGTATGTGTATTAAGCAATACACATGGATGTCAAAGGAAGAGTGAAGTTGCCAACACAAGCAGGTTTTCAGCTTCTGGGCTTTCTGCAGAGATACCTTTTCATAGGTAATAACTTTACCAGAGGATGGGATTCATGGAGTGAAATAGCCTACATTAAGGATAACCTATCAGCTCTAGGAGACAAACTTCCATTGGGCTTGTGGTGATAGACAAGAGCTGCAAAAGATTTTCTGAGTTTAGTATAAAATAAGATTCAATGATCAAACAGTGGAGTGATGATTTTTAGCATTGTAATTAAAAAATAAAAACAAATAAACTTTCTTATCATCCAGTGCCAGAATCATGAACAGTACCAAACATATGCTCCTTATTTAACTTTGTTATGAGTCTGTGTGTTCTAGTTTTTTTCTGATTTCAAACTGTCAACAGTAATTAATACCATAAAAATGCAAATGAGAAGACATTTACCTTGTAATGTCTTTAAGCTTCAAGTGTATCCTGGAGACTGAGTGGAGATTTCATCCTACTTGAAATAATTCAGTCCATAACTTTTTTCTCTCT
This sequence comes from Haliaeetus leucocephalus, assembly GCF_000737465.1. Taxonomy (NCBI): domain Eukaryota; kingdom Metazoa; phylum Chordata; class Aves; order Accipitriformes; family Accipitridae; genus Haliaeetus; species Haliaeetus leucocephalus. Next base: position 2,248,001 of record NW_010973148.1, read on the forward strand.
AAATCTCTTTAGTTGATCTTAGATTGATCTCTTTACTTGGTCTTAGATTGGCATAGCTTCAAGGAGCTAAAAAGAAAAACTGCAAGAAGATTATAGAAACAGTCAAGGACTTCTAGAACATATGTTGTCCAAAAGTGTGGGGTTTGGGGTTTTTTTTTCTCTGCATAGGGCTGTAGCATATGATGTATTGAAAGGAAAAATACAAGCCACCTTGAAAATCAAGTTTGAGTTACAGTATAGTTTCATATATTGCCAAAAAGTTGGTGCATTTACTGGCTTCTTTTAGCTAGTTCCCTTTCAAGACATCCGTAGCTGTATTTTCCTGTATTGTTTCGGAAGTCCTTGCTTCATGTTCAAGCTTGTTTCCCAGTTGCCCTGAGGGTGACGTTCAGTGGAGTTCATTTCTGTTTATTCTGTCAGAATCTCTGATCCTGTTTCTTCTCAAGGTGTTACAGGAGGTGGCAGCAATAAATTACAGATTGAAACAATGCATTATTGTGAGTCGCATGAAGGACTATGAATGAGAAGTAGACAGAGAGAAAAAGCCCCATCATGCTAGATTTTTTAAAAGGATTTCCAGTAACACAATTAAGTTAAAACTCTGTAAAACAAGGTCTTAAGGTACAAAGCTTAAGGATCAAAGACAATTTCTCCTATTAATGTCACTTGTTCCGTCTACCCAATCTATCTCATTTTGTGCATTTTGAATAGAGGGAAGTCAGTAAGTAGGGGTGTGCATAACTGGCTGGAAAAAGAGGGTCTCTGGGTAAGGGAATAAGTGAAAAAAACCTATTTTCTACAAACTGCTCTAATAGAAATGTAACACTGCATAACAAATGTTTACCTGTGGCAAGAAGGGGAAGAAAATATATCTGCATTGCATTTGTTTGCTCGTATCACCATAGCACGTTTAGGCAGTGTTCCTTTCTTTGGTTGGGGTTTTAATTTTTTCAAATTGGAAAACAGACTATGCGAAATAAAAATCTTCAACGCCTATTTTCTTTGATACTGTATCCTCTTACTTCTATAAGAATAAAACCAAAATCAACTAAAAAACTCCACCGCCCACGAAGTAGTTGATTTAAGGCAGATGCAGCTTCTAGGGGTGAAGAGAGTACTTGAAACTAAAGAATAGCAATGTCTCAGGAATGGGAGAGGAAGTGTTATTTCCTTGGTTTTGAAAGTTTTCTATCTGAATCTCATACTCGGAGCCTTATGTTACACCAGAGGGACTCAGGACTTCAAAGATCAAATTAGGTAAATTAATTTGGAAGGGGGAAGGAAATACTTAGGAAAAGTTTTGACTTTTGCTTGACCATTTCACAGAATCACAGGATGGTTGAGGTTGGAAGGTTCCTCTGGAGGTCATCTGGTCCAACCCCCCTGCTCATGCAGGGCCATCGAAAGCCAAAACAATAAAACAGTATTTTTGCAATCATCCCAAATGACATTTTTGGAACTGTCCTCAAAAGTTAAGTAAATAAAATAGACAATGCTCTTTTTTTGGTATTTCACTAAAAAATAAAGCATTATTTTTAGATTTTTTTTTTTTCCCCATTTTAAAGTTTTCCAAACAGCCACCAAACTCATAAATTAATTGTTCTCGCAACTTTAACTTCAGCAGAGTTGAAATAACAAGCTAAGGAATTTTTTCAGTTCCTTCTCTTCTCAAATGCTGTAGAAGGACTGTTCATCCTCTCTGGATTTAATGGAGGTCTGAAGTAATGAAATGGACTATGTGTTGATGTCAACTGCTTCACGTTGGTTGCTTGTGACAAGCAAGTTCTTCCATTTGAAGGTGGTGCTGATTTGCTGTCCTTATAGACAGCTTTGGAATTTCATTTGGAAAAAAACTGATTTTGTATGTCAACCAGCTCATGGTAGAAAGAATGTTACCTCATTGACTACGATGTGTACAACCAAGTTTCCAGCAGTTCATAAACTTGTTTACCTCAGAGGTGTTTTAAATGCTCATGCCATTCAACCTTGTTTCTCTCAAGTCTAGAAAGCTAGTGTGGCTTTCTTCTGACTTGTGGAGGGGGATGAAATCAGTGCAGGACCCAGCACTTTGCACACTGAGGGCCAGAGGACCGGTGTGCTCACGTGTTGCTGGATGTGCACTGAATCCAAAGAGTACTGGATGCTGCTCAGAATATGCCTCTGTCAGATGATGAAGTTTCACCAGAAATTTATTCCCACCCAGTTCTTTCTATGGTGATGCGACAAGCTGGCAAATAATGAAGTCTTGTAATGTTGTGCTTGCGTTTCCACCAGACGTGGTTGTCTGGATGACTCATACATGCTGATGAGCTCCCGTACAGCTAGCTGGAGTGTGGAAAGAGAATGCGTCACCACAAAAAAGCCCTTCCAGGAACCATGAGCCCAAGCATGATCACGTTCAGCTTGCCAGCCAACTTCTTCATCACAGGCAGACAGGAATGGAGCACAGCGAGACCTCTCGGAAAAGAAGACATTACCTCGGGCAGGAAAGGCATTCAAGGCAAAGGCTGGAGGAGCTTCGCTTCTGTTCCTTGGGCTGGGTGATGGAGTTGTGTGGTAGGTCCAGAGACATAGACCCGTCTGCACCCACCCAGCTTTGTTCAAACACCCCAAATTTTAACTACCATATTGCTCATGCAGGGTGCCTCATGTCAACAAAACAATTCCCTCTAATACTTTGGCTTTTACTAATACATCTCCTTCCTCCTCCACTGAAACCCGTGCCCTGGGAATTGACCTGGAATATGTTTAATTGAAAACAGAGGAAGACTGAGGCCATTTCCAAGTAATGCCTTTCTTGTGATATACTCCTTGTTTACTTAGCGTTCGGTTTATGTACATACAGTAATAACACCATCTATTTTTTTTAATATTCCTCTTTTGAAATACCATATAATGAAAAAGGAGAACATTCCAGACAAAGTCAAGAAACATTTGACCACTGTTAATTAACAGAACCTGAATTGTTCTTGTCCTTTTGGTGACAGGAGGATAGTGGAAGAATTGTTCTCCCTCTAAAAAAAAAAAGTTAGGGAATAAAATAACCACAGAAGTACTTTTATAGTATACTCCAGAGTTGTCGTATTTATTTTTAAACAATCGTAAATCATTCAATTGTTTCAACCAGGCTTAGTTCCAAACAGTTCTAAATTTGGAGTTAAAGAATTGATCTTGTAAAGACGTGCAGGAAAACAAAACACTCTTCCTCTCTCGTTTCCTGTTTGAATTGATGAGAATTCGGGCTCCTCTTTAGTTAACTTGGCAAGCATTACTCCCCCATGAACTCTCCTTTTAGTCAAGGATCACAGAATGTCCTCATATGAAAAGCATGAATTGATAATCCAGTGTGTCTTGTAAAAAAGGGTTGGTTTTTTTTCCTTATAAATGAGCCACAGCACTATTAAAAGCATTTTAATGGTTTTACACTACTGTGGACAGAAGTGATTCTACTCTCAGCTTGCTGTGTTTTGAATACATTATGTATTGCCTTCTAATACTGCTGATCACAATCTTGGAAGTATAATACATAGCAGCAAAAGCACAGCAAGGCACAGTGAGATAACATCAGCTGTCACGCACCAAGTGCTCTGATTCCTCCCAATGGTCCTGATTCAAAAGGAGTGATATAAATGAATCAGGAGATGGAGATTCTGCCCCAAGAATTTAAGTAATAGCCAAGGAGCTTCAAAATATCCTTAGATGTAAAGGAGATTACACAGACCTCTGGAGAGGCTGCGTCTCCGCTTGTGTGGGGCATCAAGGATTTCTTTGAGACATTAAGTGTGGACCTAGAGTATAAGAAGGCTCAAGGCTTTTTATTGTATCGTTGTGAGTCTGCCCAACTTGATATTTTATAATTGAAATATATTTTTTGTGATATTTATGTCTGCAAATACTAGTGATTCTGAAAGTGACAGCATCACTGGAGTCAGTGAGAGTGGTAGACATCACTCACAAAACATAGTCCATTCAACGGGGAAGAATCTAATGGGAGCATTTTCAAGAACAAAGGTAATTTTGGTTTTGGGGTTTTTTTCTGGTATTTCTGGTATTTTCTAACCTAGAGTGGCAATTGTAGGTTTATTCAGATGAAAACTATGCAGCTGTTTAACTGAGTAATCATTAAAGATTCCCTATTCAGGTAAGTCAAGGTCATACAAGTAGTTCTGAAGTGATTTAAGAAGGCCGTGATGTTCCTATGTTCTGCTGTCCTTTTAGGTTGCCTTTACTCACTGAAAAATAGATTTGTCATCACGTAAATGGCACCTGTAAATTTGGCTTACACTTAAACATGGTAATGAGATTGGAAAGATTATTTCTTCTGTAACAGTTTAGGAGTTTTAAAGCACTTCACAAAAACAAGATAAATTTCTTCCCATGTCTGTGAGTCCATCTCCCTTAAGTCAGTCATAGTGGGTTAACATCATCATGTTTCTGGTTTTACTGAATGAAACAATGTTTATTAACTTTGAACGGATAAATCAGACATTTTGAAGGGAAAAATGTACGGTACTTGGGCTAGCACCAGAGTATGTGAAGAAAAAAAAAATCCAAACCTGAATCAAAATTTCTGGGTTTTGCCTTAAATAGTTTCCCAGTGGAGTAGCTGGGAGATAAATTAAGGACAAAGTGATTCGATTCATAAGAATGCTTCAACACATGATTTCACAGACAAGAAAAACCTTTACTAACACACAGAAATATTTTTGTATCCAGGTCCCATACGTGATTAGTAAAAAAGTGTGATTCAACAGGCTGGAAATGCATCATCCTCATGTACAATGACAGTGCCATGATCCAATAAAGAGCTTCTGCAGACCTTTTTCAATCTGAGCTTTCCACAATATCCTAGATACGTCCGAGTAGCGGGTAAATATTCTCTCGAAGGCCTGCTGTATGCTGGATTTTTGCATGCTGTCGGACACTGTACTGAAGGGAGCCTGGCACCCTGAGCCACGTATTTCAGCTTGAGCCAAGGCTTACTACCTTCCAGGCAGTTATCCAGCATCTGCATGAGCAGTCGCTGGAAATGTCCTTCTGGAGTCAAATTAATACTTAAAATTCGTTGATACTTTTATCTTTTCAAGCATCTGCCAGCGTTAACGAAGCGGAAGGCGGCGGATGGGCTAGTGCTGGGGAGGGTAAAACCCTGCCGGCGGTGGCACGGCGCGGGGAGGACCAAAGGGACGGGGACGTGCCGGCTGATGGAGAGCACTCGCCTCCACCTCGGTACCTGCTAACCGCCGGCACGCAGCCCCCGAGGGCCTTCTGGTAAGGAATTTTGCGGTGGAGGTGTCGAAGCATGCCGCCGTGCAACGCGCAAACCCAACCACCTGCGCGTCTCTTCTGTCTTTCAGCAGACTGTTTCTATAATGGTAGCGTAAATATATAGGAGCCAAAATAAGGAGTGGTCTTTTTCCATTGTATTTTAGTAAGATGAGAGTCTGTAAGCATGGTCCAAAGGAAAGCAAGCCAAAAAAAAAAAAAAAAAGACTTGTGGGGTAGAGCCTGTGGTCTGGGGTTTGCACAAAGATGTTAAATAGCAGCTAGAGAGAGAAAGCAGAGCTCTGACAGCTAGCTGGGGGAAGAGGCGACATCTGAAAGAGCAACGGGGTAGGAAAGGGAAGCTGTCACAAAGCCAAAACGAATTAAAAAGGAACGAGGCTGAAAGGACTTGAACGGAGAGATTTCATTCGCCTCTCTTCCCGGATGAAGCAGCAACCTCCGTAGAAAGGAAAAATATTTTTAAAGTGCTTTTAGCATGTTGCTCCCTCGGAGTAGGCCTCTTCCTATGGCGTAGGTCGGTCTGCAGAGACATCCCCTTCTCCCGAGGGGAGCTGGGGACCGAGGACACCCGTGTCGCCCCAGCCAGCTCCGCGGTGGTGTAACATCATTGGCTTCAGCAGGCAGAGCCCCTCATTACTTTAGCAAAGCTAATTGCCCTGCTGGGAGCCCCTGGCTGCTTTGGCTCTGGAGGCTGTAGATGCGCAGTTGTTTGTCCTCTCCTTGCAGTCCTCTCTCTTTTGGTTGCTTTCAGTGAATGCTATTTTATTATATTGTGGGTAACTTAAATAAACATATATTACTCTAGTTACATGTGTAATGACGTAGGCTACTCTCCTTCACTCTCACAGATTTTCCTGTAAAAAGCAGATAGCTTAATCTCATCAGCTGTAGTAATTTTTTATAGTGAGACCCTGTATTATTGCTACCTGTGCTATATCTCCTATGGATAAATTTGTCTGCCTGGTACCTTTGCCTAGCAGTACATTCATGACTTAAGAACTTCGATTGTCATGTGAGAATTTATGTTTTTCAGTACTCTTGGGATAAAATGATGTAGAAATACTGTAGTGCGAGGGAAGAGAAAATTATTTAGAGCCAGGGATACTGAATCTTTTTCTGCAGCCAGAGATGGAAAAAACACCAGAAAAATTATAATGCAGGGTAAGCAGGCAACTGGTTTTGCAGGCTAATTACTAATAACTAGCTTTTGCTGTTAGCTGAGCAAAACCCTTCTGGGAGTCGTAAGACAGTTTCTGCTCCCATTTCTTACCTTCTCTGTCTCTCTATCCTTCTTCTGGCCTTCCTACAGAAGAACTGCTGTGCCCACTTGTTTGTAGAATGATAGTCTGGTGGCAACAGTACGGGTCAAGAGGAAAGAAGCAAAGATCAGTGTAAATTATAGGGCAATTATTTGAAAGATTTTAAAATGAGATTCGAAAATCCAATGGGATGAGCTTAGAAAGAGAATGATCTAAATTCTTACTGTGCAAATGAATCCAGACCTTGTTCTTGCTCTACATAAAGGTCTTTTTTTTTCAAGAATAAAATATCATACCCTACCTAGAGCTATAACCAGATCCTGTCTGATCCTGGCAAATTAAAAAGAATGTTGCTTGGGGTTTTTTCAGGACCTTACAAGGTCAAGAAAGATCCCACTGGTGTGAGAAGAGATGTGTGATTCCTAAGAGGATAACTCTGGTAAAAGACTCAACCTGCAGACATGGAGCTGTGAATTTCCTAGAGACGTCTGTGACTGAGGAAATAGTCCTGCTTCTCCAAAATGCCGCTCTGCCCGCTCACAGGGCCAGCACAGTTAAACCTTCGCTTCTTGGCCTTAGGAGAAGTGCCAAAATGGAGCACGCGGTTACTCACATAGTAAGAATTACTGGAGGATTGTCAAACTGGCAAAAATTAGGTGTGTATCTGAAAAAGCAAGTGAGTGCTCCTGCTAGAAATAATAGGCATACTGCTGTTGTGGGGCTGAATTTCCTCTCCTTTCTTGAGCTTAGGCAGGCACACACAGGCACGCTCGCAAGGTGTCTCAGTCTGACTGAGTGAAAGCCTCAAATCCTCTTACAGGTTGGCACAGGTAACCATGAAAGCACAGTCTCCCAAGGAAATGCTGCTACTGTCATCTTTTGTAAAATAGAGTGATTACTTACCCCCAAAATGAAAACAGAAGTTCAGAGACCACCGTTTACTTTCTCAGCTCTGACCATGCATTTTCCTGAAGCTAGGTGATATTCTAGGGGCAAGGATCTAGTACGAATGGATGAGAAAGAGCAAAAGCTCAGGGGTTTGCAGCCTGGTAAGGAGTCTTGGGCTCCATCCCTGCACCAGAGAGTATTTTTATGCAATGTAAACCAGCCTAACTAGGAAGCACATATCCCTGCTTTCTCAGCATCCAACTACTTTTGTAGTAGTTGTAGTTTGTAATTGTACACTCGAGAACTTGCTCTCTTTCTAGTCCTGAGCCTGTAGGACAGAAGACCTTGGAAATACTTCAGGTTCCTTTCTTTGCTTATTAAATTTCTTCTGTTCCTTTCTTTCCTGAGGAAATTGAAAGGATAAGGAATAAATCACGACAAACAGATTGTTTATTTTCTTGATTGTTATATGATTATATAAATAAAATGCAAACAGCTCAAATAATTAGAGCTGTGTTGCCAAGCCTTGGCAGCCTGGCTTACTGAGTTTCACTGTCCCCATCCACCTAAGATCCCGCCGAGGCTTCAAAGAGCCAGTCTTCATGGAAGGGGAGCTTGCCTGCCTCTCTCCTCTTCCTCACATACCGTTTCCAAGGGAGAGGGCCCCGCACAAGCAGGATACCAGCACAGAGCCACTTTCCTTGCTTTCTGTGTATTTTTAATCCTCTTCCAAAGTAGGGGCAAACAGCTGCGAGGTCAGCGCGAACCATTTACTGTAGGTCGTATGTCGAAGGGTTCCTGTGCCCTTTCATGGCTGTGAACACAGTGATGATCTATTAGCATTTACATGCAATACAGATGTGGTACAGCTGCAAGCTGTAGCAGTGCTGCAAGTGATATAAATGAGGCTGGCCAAAGCTTCTTTTATCGCTATAAGTTCTCCAGCTCTGGGGTTTACACTTGCATTGTGTTACAAAGACTTTGGCCAAACTCCTTTCTTCCCCAAGGAAGCCCAGCGGAGCTCCCTCACCCATCACAAAGTCCAAATCAGAATCACATTTCTGGACAATGAGCCGGACTCCTGGCCCTGGGCCCAGCTGCTATGTCTGGCTGGGGAAGCACATAACAGCCTTGAAAACTGCCCTGAACACGCTGCGGACTAAGACAGAGGGGAAAACGGCTTTTGCCCGTCCTAAGCACTCACAGCGGTAAGGGGAGATGGACATGCCGGAGCTGGCTGGGGCTCTTGATGGTGCCTAGGTTAAAGGAAACATCTCTCTCCTCCCACTCCTCAAATATCTGCTCCATTGATTTGGTCTGATTTTCCCCTGGCATGAGAAATTTAGGGGGTGGAAGCTGAGATCATTTTCTGATAAAGCAAAACCATCTGTTAACCTTGAGTGCTGTCATGTCTGCATCCAGCAGCCAAGAAACCTCCATTTCTGCTCCGCATTATCACTGGGCGATACTTTGATCAGCAGGAAAAGTCTAGGGAAATCAGATTTATGGAGAACAGAGCTTTGGTGGTGTGAATCAGAAGGGTGGCTGCTGTCGCTCAGCAGTGAGATCCCTTGAAACGCAGGACCTCTGCTTCACTTGCTCCATGAATTAGTTGTGCATGGGCTGTCCTGCACGGAGGACTCGGAGAGGGAAGGAGTTTCTGGTAAATCAATAGCCAAGAAATGGAGCTACAGAGGATGCAGGTGGCAAACCAATGTCTTCTCAGAGTTATTTTAAATAACAATATTTGTAGGGGGGTTTTGGTGTGTATGATGATCCCGGCTGTCACCGCATGCAAGTTCTGCATTGTGAAAGAGAACATTTGAGTAAACAAAAACCTTGGTTTTTTCAGTTCAAAATTGTCTGTGCAATCCTATACGTGTAGAGATTCAAACTGAGAGTTAGTTACCTTAAATAGCGAAAAGAAATATCTTCATTTAGGATGTCTGTGACAGTAAAATCAGGTGGCAGTGTCTCAGGCGTGAAGGGTGAACTCTCCCAGGACTCAAACAGTCGGTACCCTGGCTTCCTTTCTGGGTGTGTGAGAATGGCAGGCAGTCTTAAAGTTTGCTTTGATACTTAATTTTTCATATATCTGTTCCTGAATCTTACCTCTAAATGGCCTGAGATGGTATTCATTTTGCTGAGACTCGTGGTCTGGGACATTGATACTTCCCCGAGTATCTCTAATCAGAAACATTTGTAATTGATATCTGTTTGTGTACGTTTGGTTACTGAGAAAGTAGAGCAGAGAGACGACATCTGGTACGCTCTTTTGATTACATCCTAGATACTGTGTTCTGGATGGAAAATCGAACATTTTGCAGTGAGGTGTCCGATATCTAACAAATCATCAATTATGTAAGTAGGATTTTCTACCTAGTATTGCTATGGGTATATAGTTGTTACTATTTCAAGGTTCTTTAAATACATCTCGACAGCTATGCTAACAGCTGTGGGTTCAGGAATGCAGAATGCAGTTATTATTCAGGAGATCTGAGTGAATTTGGACACTTTCCTTGCAATTTACTGTAATTATGTGATTGCAAGAGGTGCTGTTAAACATTTTAAGGGTCAGTGACAGAGAATTTAATTATATCATGCTGACAGTTCTTTTGCTTTCCACACATAAAATATTAAGTGTTAAAACCCTTGGACTGATTAGTAGAAAATCAAGATTAATGTTTTATCATACTGCAAAGAGAAGGAAATGTAGGCATTGTTAGCAAAAAAAATGAACCCTGATGAACTAGACAGCTATAATCCTTCTGTGGGAAGGACTGGGATAACAGAATATGATATTTGGCTTTGTTAATGAAAAAAGCCTTATGAAATAAAACAAAACTCAGATGTTTGATTGCTTTAGGGTGACATCATATAGGCGCTAGCTGCCTCCACGTATCCTCGCCGCTCGCCTCCTATGCAGACCTCACTGCGAGGGGGGTGGCTGGAAGCAGCTGCTTTGCCTCAAGTATTCCAGATAGCAGCTTCTCAAAACAATCTGCTGGTGAGCAGGGAGCTTGTTGTGACTAAGTCATTTTTAGTGGATGTTTCATCTATTTGTCTCATTTTCAAAGCTCTGCTTCCTTCAGGATTTTCTATTGCAAGAGTCGTGAAAGACACCTAATGTTAATGTTGTTTGCATTATGGATTATTGTTACTTTGTCCCTAACACATGATTTTACAATCTGTGTGTGTGTGTGTGTGTGTCAGTTTTGTACTGTGTTCGACGCAGATGGGTTGACTCTGTGACCAGGGCTCTTGATGTGAGTCATGCACATAATTAACAACAGTGCCACCCACCCAGAAATCTCCGTGTCCTGGATATTACGAATGACAGTTATGAGGGAAAACTGATGCACAGAATGAAATGACTTGCTGAGAGTCAATTAAATGTTTAAATTCAGCCTGCCATCCAAAACTCCTGACCTCCAAAGCCTGTTTCTTCTCTAACTGATCCATTGGTAATACCGTATGACACAGGAGCACAGCAGAAAAAAACCGCACCGTGTAGCTTCTGTTCACAGACATCTGTGTTAAAATGAAAAGCAAGAAATATGATGGAGTTGAGTTACAAAAGACTTCAGGACAGCTGAGATAACTCTCGACAACCTTCTAAGACCACGTTCCGCAGTGGTTAAGAGGAACCCATTTCGCATCCTGTCACCTACATCAACAGCCAGATCTGGAATGTAGATGGGGAAACGTATTTCAGATTGCGTGGAAGTGAAGACAAATTCATTGCACTTACATGCTGACTGAAAACATAACTCAAAAGAATGAGGTAAACACACACTGGTCTTTTCTCTCACTTACAGAAGAGCAAACACAAACTTGTAGTATTTCCTGATTGTCTTTTGGCTATCTGTGCATTTAAGTAGAAGTATTATCAAGAACAACAGTGTTTGAGTTTAATGCAAATATTATTGGTTTTTTTCAACAACAGTAAAGTTACACAGCTTCAGAATTCTTTAGACCATTTTCTGAATGTTTCTTTAGCGCCCATCTGCCATTGTTTTTTGGATATATTGATTAGCAAGTACTCCATCAACTCCCCATGGCATTTTACTTACAGTATTTTCTACAAACCACATGATGAAAATGTATATCATTTGGATGAAATAACGAAACTGACCTTCCTTGATTTCCTTGTGTAATTCTGCCAAAGTGCGTAACAGTAACGATGATAAAGTCAGAATTTCTTAGCCAAGATTTTGTAATAAAAAAGCATCAAATTCCACAGACATCATATTCAGCTGTGTAATTACTTTGTAGGGATTCTGAGATAGAGCAGGTGGTTGGGAACAGAAATGGTTCAATTTGCCTCACATGGGTGTGTGTTTACACAGTGAAATACTCTTGATTTGTACATAAAAATTATGCAAGAGGCCAAAGACACCCCCAGAGTGCACATACAAGGGTGTAAAACTGCAACATAGCATAAAATAGAGCGAGAGAGATATTTTTCAAAAATACAAATCTCTAGTCCTAAAACCGGAATACCCTCCAAAAATACCAAATTGCAACAATAGCTTTAGCCATGTCCATGTTTACCTCCTAAAAAAGCACTATTCAGTCATTAAAATCAATATGATGATTAATATATCCACACAAACCTCTGCTCTTTTCTGGTATTTGCATGCCAGACACTTAAACCTGATTTAGCTCTTCCATTCGAGACTGTCTGCGGAGGAAGAAAACAGGAGCTGTAGGAAGCAACTCACCAGTGACCTATCAGGTTTCACTGAAACTGCTGTGTGGGATTAAGCGGCGAGATTGCAAAAAAGGAGGATGGAAAAATCTATGCATCTTTGTGTCCTGAGGCAATGTCTGACAGTTAATTCAAGCCTTCTTCGACCCATATATGTACTGTCGTATCAGCTGAGAACCAAGATTTCGCTGCCTAGCTGGAGCTGCAGAGGACGTGCGAATTGCTGGTATTCCCAGCTGACTTGATAACAGCAGCACTGGTGCCTTCTGCTATTGCCTTGGTTTCACAATAAATACGTAGGTGGTGGGTGGGTATTTCCAGTCGGCAGTGTCTACATGCTGTGTTCAGCAATAGTCGTGTAGGTGTAAAAATAACCAAGCCAGACTTTCCCGACAGCTCTCTTCCCCTTACACTGAAAGCAAGAAAGGCAAAACATACTGCTTGAACTTCCCACACCCTGGATGTAATTTTAAGGACTTTCTTTTTTAAATTCGCATCTTAGTTTCCTTTCACTCCCCTCTCCATGCAGAAAATATTAGATGCATAATAAAATCTTTAGACAAAGCCACAGGTGATGGCAAGTCTGGAAGTAAATAACTATTACAGTCCTGCAAGGTGCTCTTTGGCCTTTATCAGTGCAAAGACAGCCTCATCTCCCTTGTTTGTTTTCCCTATCTTTGTGACTTTCAGCTCAGCTGCAATTTCCGATAGCTCGTGAAATACATTAAAAAGATAACAGTTTTCTCATGATCATAGCAGAGACAGCTTGGAGCCTCAGAACGTGGAGTCTGGCTCTGTTGAGATTGGACCTGTTTTCAGATGCAGGAATGCTATGTGCAGAGAGAAAAGATTTACACGATCAGTCTGCACGTCTCTTTGCCAGGGCAGGAGTGTTCCCCACAGCACATTTTCTAGTGTTGTCTAATTTTAAATGCGGCTTTTACCGCTTCCTTTCACTAGCCTTTCGTACTTAAAGTTGATCTTATTGTCAGGCAGTTTTTCCATATGTTCAAATGTTTGCTTTCTCAATTCCATCTTATTACTCCTAATAAACTCCCTCTTACCATGTTTAATAACTTCTCTTCTTACTACCTCCAACTATATGCAGACAATTACACGTTTCCCTGTAGTCAGAACTTAATCAGCTTGCGCATGCTGAGCACATCAGGACCTTCCAGGGTTTTGTGTGCAGAACGGCTGGCCCCGTGTCACCGGATTTTTCTGAAAGAGGCCGATCCCTCACACATGGCAGCGACCTGGGAGCATCAGTCAGAGCTGCTGAAGGGTGCTCCAACGGGAGAGCGGCCAGGGGACAGAGAAAGAGGGACTTCGTTCCCTTCTAGCACCTAGAGGAGACCTGGGCTCGGGTGCAGGGAAGGGAAACGTAGCTCTGCACTTCTCAGATACCAATTTCCAGCAATACGAGGGCTGAGAGCCTTGTATTGAATGAGAAACCTTCCTGAGCATCTCTCCTTCTTCCTGGCAGCAGGGAAAGGAACGGAGGGGATAACGTCTCAGCTCACTGTTTCATGCCAGATTTCCTCCCTCTCTTCCCCCTTCCTGGTGCCTAATCTGTATTTACCATTGCCCATGTATTTTAGGCTTCTGGCACCTCTAAGATATGTGTGTTCAGCTCGAATTGGGGTGAGGGGCACTGGCCGAGTGCAGTGTGACCTGGTGGACAGTCCTGTGGGACCAAGGGTGCTTCCTCCCAGCTGTAGAGGAGAAACAGGCAATAGGGAAGGAAACAGTGAAAGGGAAGAGGATGTTTGGATAAGGTAACTATTAATCCACTAAATAAAACCCACAAGGATCCCTCATGTTAAATTTAGATGGAGATGGACAATGCTTCACTATATTATTCTTCTGGAGAGATGAGGATAGCAGATCTTACTCATCCCATTACGTGCAGATTTTCCCAGCCAATTTGCATCTCCTTACTATGAAGGAATTTGTATCAGCATCATATGCTTGTGAGATGCACAAAACTCTCCTTCAGCTGCCACTTTACCTCATAGGCACGTAACATCCACTGCCAAACCAGCGTAGGTATATTTAGTCCATCACTGTCCCAGTAGGACACAGTAATCAGTATGTTTTTACTAATGTTTGGACATCAGGACTGGTTTTACAGATATGTTCTGAGTATCTAGAGTAAATAAGACTGTGCCCAAAGTTGTGGCTCCTGGCTTTCCCAGTATTTCAGTGGAGAGAAGATTCATCCAATTTCTGCAGGATCCAGTTCAGTTTCTTCTTTGCTTGTCAGGGTTTGAACCAACATCACCTCCTCTCCAGTGGATGTACCACTGAGGAAAGTCCTTTCCTGCTGACTAATTAATGCTGCTTACACTATGTACAAAATTCTTTAATACTCAAGCAAATGGGCAATGGAACCCAGTTGATCTGCTTTTATGGAAGAAAGCTGGTCTGCAAATTTATCCTTCTTTATAATTTCAATGTAAATGCTGAATGGCCAGACCATTAGGTATCAGAGATGCTCGTTGCTTCATTTTGCCTGAAAAGGAGTTATAAGGGGGGGGGGGGGGGGATCCCAGAGATAGCTGGGACAGGTGCCCTATTCATTGGGACAAACATTGGTGATTTGGGACAACATCATATCCCAATGACATGGGACAACTCCTTAGTGTTGGCATTTACTACTAGGTAGCTCAAGTAGCTCACCGCAGGGCTGTACGGATCTCCTGCTTAGGTGTCTGTGCATTTCAGCAGAGTGCTCCTTGCTGGGGAGACGGATTTGACTTTGCAGCCTGATACAAAAAATAAATCAATAACTACTCTCCTGCCTCCCAGCTGAATGCCCTAATCGGTGTGCTATAGATTCACGCTTTCACTGTATCTCTCCGTGCTTCCTCTTAGAGTGAGCTTTAAGTGATTTTTACGCACAGCTTCAGTGGGGGGCCTGAGGCATGCTCCCACCCAGGCTTCGCGGGAACTTTGGGTGTGAATCCCTCCAGGAGGAAGGAGACTTTCAATGCTCCCACCGAGGGATTAATTTCATCCAGGAGTGTGCTCAACAGAAGCTTGCTTTCTTTATATCCTCCACGGGCTGTGCTTGATGAAAAACTGTGCCTGGACTCACCTTTAGCAGAGGCTTCTGGTTTTTAAGGAGCTTTTCGTCGTAGTAAAAGGCACTTAAGCACCAGAAGGCAGCACTGAATATCCTCCTTCTACTTAGTATTTTCCCATGAATGCTTTCCTACTCACAGAGTTGGATTTTTTAAATAATTGTATTTGAATCTACCTATTTTTTCCCTTGTGCTGTGGAGGGAGGGCTCAGTGCTTTGCTCCCTGTTCCAATAGGAAGCAAAGCACCAAAGTCTGTCTGACCTGCCCATGGATATTGGGCATTTCCATCTCTGCTGGTTCACTGCAGAGAACTCAGTTCTGGGGTTTTTTTTTTTATATGTATCAAATCTAAATTTATATCAGGCAATATAAATAATCTCTATCCCTATTTTTCTCTTTCTAATATAAATGTGTCAGAAAATGAAAGCAGCTCAGGTAAAATACAATTTTTTTTTTTTTAATATCTATTATGGCAGATGTTTGTTTTATAGCTCACCAATTTAATGTCCAGTTACCTTGTATTTTAGATTGTTATGTCTCCTCAGTTAAGGACCATGCCGTCTTTTTGGTTTCTAGCATACTGGAAGTCGGTAGCATATTTTTAGGTAGTAATTATAGGAAAGCGATAAATTAAGAAACATAATCAAGAAATAGGTGAAAAAGCCTATTTAGATGTCTTTCTGTTAAAAACACTTCCATTCATGACATCTTCCTGGAGCTCATTGTTTTTCTAGCATAACAGAGTAAAATGAAAATAAATTATAACCGCTTGCATTGTTTTGAAGCCCTGAATGGGACTGACTTACAAAAACAATTTGGGATCACAATGAAAATGGCTTGTTACCAAAGAAGCTGAAATATCACCAGATTTAATCCAACACCTACCTGTCTGGCAGTAAAATTATGCCTTGTGTGTATTTACTACTCTGCCCTTCCAATTCTGCATGTTAATACATACAGAAACTTTTTTTAAAAAGATTAAAGAAATATAGAACTGGCATTAATTGGAGAGATTTTGCCCTATCGGAGAGAATAATAACAACCATGCTCATGTCAGGGGTACTACACACAAAAGCCTTATGATAGGATTGAAATGCTCTGAGGGTGGAGGAAACGTCTGGAAGTTGTTCAGTGCAGCCTGGACTTCTTTTTTTCATTTGAAAGGAAGGCTGAGCTGTTCAGTCATGAATGAGAACAATAGTGGCTTTTAAAGGAATGCAGTTGGGAAGGTTGGCTTTTTATTGGCAGTTTGTGTAAGGTCTGTGCTTCCAGAGTGCTGTCAGATGCAAGTCTGGAGTGACTGAGGAGCTGGACCAGCTCTTTCGTGTTGCGTAAACTCAGATTTGGTCCTGTGGTGCACAGACCGTGATAGTGGCACCAGCCCAGCAATAATCGAAGACAGACAGGAAAGAGAAGAGAGTCTCCTCTGAAAAGGGCACAGTAAAAATTGAATTATAAACCAGAATGTGCAGATTCCACTTGGCTGGGTGGAAAAGCCCACTGTTTCTCTGTTGTTGCAGTAAGGTTTTAATTAAAGGTCGGTTCTGGTTATAAATTTTACGGCAACCGCATCTGGATGGTTTCCTAGCACTTAGGTAAATGACTAAAGGTATGGCTTTCCCAAGATTTCAGAAGGAAAGTTTCGTATGGTATTTTCTCTTGGCAGATTTGAAGCTTCTGTGAAACCAAGAATTAAAGAGAAATCTTCAGCAATTCATTGACTTTTGCTGACCAAAAATAAGGTTAGATCTGTTCAATCATTTAATGTCTCTCTTAATGGAAAGTCACAAATGTGTAGGAAGGAACAAATAGTTCCCAGAATAGGGAAGCAAAAAGCATTGGCCAGGTCAAGGCACATTCAGATGCACTGCAGTAATATCCTGAAGAAGGAAGCCTGGCAGGCAGAACTGTTAGCATTTTATTATTATTTATATTACTATCGCCCCCAAGGAGACCCCATTGCGCTAGAGTTGCTCAGGCATGTCCCAGAGCGCCTTTGACCTGCTCTCCAGCAACCTCTTTGCCAAAATCATGTTCTGCAAGAAGGGCACTGTAAAAAATACGTAATGCAAATTAAACATATCATTACCAGACTCTTCCATGTCAGTTTTGTTAAAAATAGAAGTGACCGCTATGATGAATATACAGTGAAAGGGAATAAAGGTAGTCACTATAGGCAAATCAAGCCTATTCAAAAGGGGTTATTTCTGAACAGAAGGAATGTTTAGGTGATCTAAGTACATTACAAATATGTGAATATCCTTTCTCATCTTGCCATTTTTTTCTGGGACTTAAACTCCATATTCAGTAAGCTATTCTTCCCGAGCGATGATCTTCTCGCAAAGCGTACTTTGATGCTGCAGGGTTTTTCACACAGTCAATACAGTGGTGGTATTTCAGACTGTAATAAGCATGAGGACATATTCCAGATGTACCGTCCCATTTCCACCACATACGTGTGCACTGAACTATCTTTCTCTCCTAACATAACAGCTTTATCTCAGAACAAGTTTCTGAAACTCCCACTTACCTTGTAAATTCCTTAGATCCAGTTATATGATGTTTAGTTTTATGTAAAGAACCAGACTTATATTGCAGGATTGAAAAATTCCTTTTATCCCATTGGGTTGAACATGTTAAATAACATGACAAAATCCAAAATACCTGTCCTTTATTGCAGGATTTCTAAAATCCTGGTATATGCAGGAATATACTTGTTAGAGGAGAAAAAAATGTGACTGTGGTTATACTACATTTGGTAAACAGAATAGCCTATTAAATAATTTTCTGGGTTCTTAAGCTGGAAAAATGCAATAAATTTAAATCCTTTTCTTAATCATGTTTATTTTCCTTGCAGTACAGCTACAAATCCTGGTTAGAGCCTACTCTGCTATGTTTCATATAAAGGTAGCCTCACCCTAGAGAGCCACAGCCTACACTTGTAATGCAAGTCACATAAAGAGAGCACATAAATATGGAAAACTAATGGAGAAAACAAGCGGAATACACAGAGGAGGCCAATTCTCCACGAGCGTTAGCTTTAAGTCCTTCCTTGTCATTATCTATTATCGACAGACTCAATCATGGGTTACAAAGCAGTAATTTGTTTTGACATTTTCATAATTTGATTCCTGACGTTTGTCTGATACTGGCTGAGCAGGAGCCCGTAACACATAAAGGCTCCAAAAGCTTGATCAGGATACCGGGAATGAGTTACAAGGGGCACAGACTTTACAGTATGAGGATTTTTATCATTGCCTTCGCTAGATTCTCTGTATCTGTGGTCTGGTTGTCAAGTGGGATTTTTTAACTCATTCCATCCTATGCGAGAGAAGCAAGCAATACAGGCGTCCCCAGCTGCAAGCACAGAGAGGCAGGGGCTTCTTGCCTAGGTGTTTGCCCAGTGTTCAGAAAAGCTGGGCTCTGGCCCTGACCGAGGGCTGAATTTCTAATTTAGTCAAACATACGACATTATTACACAGATTACCTGTCACTTATAATACTTCACCAGGTTTCTCTACACCCGGCCACCAAGCATCTGTGCGAAGGTACGATACTGTCTTATAGACGTTCCTGTCTTTTAAAAACATTTCCGAATTGGAGAAAACTTTGCATAGGCTTTCTGACAATTTGGATTTTAGAGCACACAAAGCCATCTGCATCTCATAATCCCACCCACTCCAAAATAGCTATTAACTGCAGCATTGTATACTGGTTTTCTACAAAAGTTGTGCCAAGTTCCCTCTTGATCTAATTTGTATTTCTTCGGTGCATTGCTGGCTCTGATAATTTGTTTTACACTGTTTCAGGTAGTCCACATCTACAGACATTTCAATTTATTGAATAATTCTCTCGCTAGTGCCTGCTTTAGGCAACATAAGAGAAAAAAAAGAAATTTGGGGAATACAGGAATAGAAAAGAAGCAGAATGCCTGGAAAAAAACACTTGTTTAGGACTGTGAGAAAGAAAGGGTTGAGGAAAAGACAAACACAAAACCAAAGAAGAGTAAAAAATCATTTAGTAAAATCAGTGATAAGAAAATAGCCTGATTTATTGTGCCTTAACTCAAGGACCACTGACAACATTAACAAAAATCACTAGTAACATTACCTTTTTCTTTTCAAATCCCTTCTGAATTGCTGTGCAATTCTTTTAAAAAAATGCACTGCCAGCCATTGAAACCTTGTATGCACAAAGTGCATGTGAGAACTGCAGCAGGGTACATCACTTCCCCTTCCCCTTCCCCTTCCCTTTTCCCTTCCCCTTCCCTTTTCCCTTCCCCTTCCCTTTCCCCTTCCCTTTCCCTTTCCCTTTCCCCTTCCCCTTCCCCTTCCCTTTCCCCTTCCCCTTCCCCTTCCCCTTCCCTTTTTTTTAAAGAGGTCTGTCCTTAACATGTATCAAGTACCAGCTCTAAATCAAAAGATCAAACATGAAAGGGAAAAAAAAGTCTGAAAGCTCAGAGGAGGAAAAAGAGTCAGAAATGAGGGCTAAAGTCTCCCAACCCCAGGATATACTTTTTATGAGAATTATACTTGAATGAGGCTTCATAGGCTTGGTCCCCGATCCTGGGGATCTCTTGGAGATGTTGATGTACTTTCCTACAGAAATCAGACTCCTGGGAAATGGTGCATATCTGTATCTTTTTCCAGAATGGAGCTAAGGTAATTCCCTGTACCTGGGAACTGAGGAGAACAGTACTTACCAATATAGCAGTTAAGAAATGAAAACTGCATTTATTAAACAAACGTTTTGGCTCTTTATTGAGCCCAGAAGATGTAGGTGTCTCAACAGTCTTGCTTGTTTTTACAGAAACCAAAGAGAAAATCTCTTTTCATATGAAAAATATAAATAAATTCAAATAACCTAAATTGTAATCTCCACCACTAAAGTCAGGAATGTTATGTAATGCACTAAAAATGAAAATCTTTATCCAATAGAGATCAATATTTTATATGAACATTAAAATAGGTGTGGTTTTATTACTTTCCACTGCTTTAATAATACAATAGACCCCCAAGCATAATGGAGAAGGGTAAGTCAGCATGATGTCTGCTTTGTATTGCTGAAATAGCTACCAAGAATAGTAATGAATGGGATCTCAGTGGATGCATTATAAAACATATTCTAATGAATTTTCCCTTTTGAATAGCCGTTTGGCAGATGAACATGGCTACATAAAGGGGAGAGCTGGGGGAATGAACGTGTAACAGTCCATTGTTAGGATATTGTTGCTAACAATATGTTCTTGCCTGTTTCATATGAAGCCTTCCAGAAAACAGTATTTTAGTAGAATGCAATGCACTGCTTTACCTTCTGATGTTCCTTCCTTGAAACTTGTGGGAAAGAGAGGAAACAAGGCCTTCAAAAGAATAACAAATGGAGTGAGAACCTTTACAATCTTCAAAATCCATCGATTTTCATGCAGTTACCTCTGAGGATTAGGGGGGTTATTGATTTTCTGTGAGGGTTCTCTGGGGAGTTGCTCTAAGAGCTTCCACCCAGGATCTCTGAACTGTCATGCTGTAGTAATTCTCCTCTTTTATTTATGACCATCTTTCTGGAAAAGGAGTCTTTATTGTCCAATTGTCTTAACTTTCTTAGTTTTAAAGAAAAATTATTCTTTGTGAATTCAGTTACAGCTACATAAATAAGGTGCGGGGAAGGCTGCTATATTAAAAAAAAATGTTAGTGAAGGCTGTTTTCCATTTGCACAAGAGTTGTTGATCTGTGTTCGATGACCAAGTTGGTTGTTCTGTTCATTTGAGTATTTGAACAAATAAATTTTTCATTGCCAAATGATAGTTTTAACCTCTTTTAATATGGCATAGTCTTCTCCTGACTGACACGTGGAATGTGTTTTGTCTCTTTTCCTGTATCCTGTAAATGCCTGACTACTATAGGTTTTTTCTTGACAAATACAGTGAGTGCAGTGAAAGTAGATGATGTGTTATCTCTTGAAAAGGTGTTTAAAAACACCCTGAAGCTTCTGGAAAAACAGAAGGCAGCTGGTTTGATCTTAAACTGGATAGTATAAATTTTCCTGGAAGACTTAGGCTGACTGATGAATTATCTGTCTGGAAAAGGTATCACCATTGATTCTTACAGAAATTAAACAGTCTTTCTTTTTACAGTTTTGAATATTTGCACATGAAATGGTTTGTTAAATATGAAGAAATGGCAACACCCACTTAGCCAGTGACTAAGTTTTGCCAAGTTGGTTGAGCCTTAAAACTATGGGAACCCCTACCTGCATACACACCTGATACATGAAAATCATGTGCCCACACCAAACCCTCTTACAAAAACATAGAGAACTTGCACAGATCGTTTTTCTTAGTGACGTTGGCCTGTTTCAACAGTTCTTTGTGTGACTCTACTCTTCCAGGGATCTGTCTGGGAAGTAAGAGAAAGCTACTAAGATATAAACTGATTGCCTTATTGCACCACCAGTGCTGAGGCCAAAGTCTTATTAGATGCACCACATCTTTCTAGCAATTTTCCTCCACAAATTCTAAATTACCAAGGTAATAATTCTCTCTCACTTGCTTTCAGGTTTCTTTTACAGTTTTATAATCCATTTTTCTGCTCTTTTTCTTTTTTTTTTTCCTACTAAACCCTACTTCTCCTTCTAATAAATAAGAGTAGTAGGACATTTTTATTTTTATTGAAAAACAAAAGATAGAAACATGACAGGTTTTTAAAGCCTAGATTCACATGACTGTATCTACAGATGTAGAAAGGTGATCTACGAATAGAAGACAATATATTAAAGTGATATTGTTGTCTTTTTAATGGGCTAAGGTTTGAGCTTAGGATTCTTGGGTTGTCCTGTACTAAATGAAGACATCACTAACATCCAAAACACAGCAAAGAGCTGAATGACTTAGACAGCTTTGCATTTGGAGGGGGAACCTCTGGATGGATTTGGCATTAATAAAGGAAAAAAAGGATAAAACAAAAAAATCCAGCAAAAAATACACTTCCAGAAATCTGGGGTCTGTACTTATGTTTGTAACTCAGGCCCATTTCTATGACAAGGTGATGTCATGAACTTGACTTTTAAAAAAAAGAGTAATTTGTTTTTAAGGCAGTAAGCATGTTTTAGGTTTTACTTTGGAAAAAAAAAAAAGAGGTAAGATCACAGAATTATGAGTGATTATTTTTTTTTTTCCTGGCATAAACTATAGAGACAACCTTTTTATTTCTTTATTAAAAAAAAAAAAAAGAAGAAGAAAAAAGAAAAAAAGAAAAAAACTCTAAAACCAGAGAATGGATTTTTCAGGCAAATGCTGTGCCTTTACTAGATTTTTTGAATAGAAACTCCATAGACATAAACAGGAGAAATATGGAAACTCGGAAACTCTTCAATACCTTGCAAAAGAAAGAAATAGAATAAAAGAAAAAGAAAACGCCAGAAGCCAGCAGTCACACTGTCTTTTCCAATACACTTCTTCATTCTCAGGACCAGGTCCAAATCTGGTGACATTGTTCAGTAAACGCCCTTTCCAGAGTTGATTGGCGCAGATCTCCATCGGTAAATATCAGGGTTACTTTCACAGCTCAAACTGTATCTAGCGTGAGTGTGAAGCAGTTAAAGAAAACCTCTTATGAGCAACATGAATTTAAAGTATCTTCCTTCTCTTTTAATGTCCTGTTGGCTTACTGATTTCTTTTCCAATCTGGATTCAGGTTTGGATTCAGTGCCTGGACTGAGGAAAATTGCAGCAGCAGAAGTTGTTCGTTTATGTTTTCTTTCTTGTTCCTCCTTTTTATTTGTGATCATTCCTTGTCCCTTCCTCTCCCTACTGCAGCTGTAAGTGCTGGGTTAATTGTTTCAAAGGGCCAAATAGATTACTTGACTTGATTAAGCTTTTTTTTTCCCCTCAGTCTTGCTTTATTTATGAACTTTCAGACTGTTGTTTTTACTTTCTACTTCAGAAGCCACAAGTTAGTTTTGCCTCAGACTCTGGCAGTTAATTATAATTAATTATTTCATTATTTTTATTTAGCATCTTTCTGGAACAAAACAAAATACATTTACTTCTTACAAACCGTGGTTTTCTCTGAAGTTTGTTATGCAATGATGGCTTGGAACAAGGGGACCCGGCAGAGGTCTGCCTTGCTGGCAGAGGTCTGACAGATATTTTGTAAGTATTTTGTAAGATGATCTTTTGCATAAAATTGCAAGCTGTTCCAGCTGGCTTTTTTGACTGTGTCTATACAGAAAGGCAAAGGAGAGGGTCTGAGAACAGGCGTGCGATTTCCAAGCCTTGCGCGTACTACTGGCGAGCGCTTGGCCGTACCTGCGGCTCAGTTTCCCTGACACTTTCTGTATCTGCCAATGATTTTTTCAGATGACTCCCATGCTTCTGCAGGCCACATGAATAATATAGTGAGCTTTTGGAGCACTGCAGTAGGTCACTGAGGGAGGCTACGGAGTTTGTAGTTTTTAAGAACGAGTTAGATATGATGAGTGAAGTAGGAGCAACTTGAGGAGGCAGATGGATCTCGGCATCACCTGAAGCTGGCTCCAGCACTGCCTATTATTCTTCCATGATACGTCTGGCTATACAATGGCATGTGTATTGGAGACTGGCTTCTGCGAGGAGGACAAAGCACATTTTTAGGGTAGTCTGTCAGTTCACAAAGTGGTGGTCTTGATGAACCTGGATTAAATGTAACAAAAAAACCTGTAAGCAGAACCTAGGAATTCCAGTTCCCTACAGATAAGGGTATCTGTCAGGAAAAGCTGGAAATGCACATTCTACAAACACATGATTTAGGCTAGATTAGGCCTAGGCAGCTCTTGGGTGAGATTGAACCTAGAAGAAAGCTTAGAAAGATAGTGTCACTTCTTCAGAACTGGCTTTGTTTTTCAGACGTCTTCTGTGTTGTTATAGGACCATCTGACGTATTTGGCACATTAAACCTTACAGACTGTGCAATAAAAAATTGACTACACAGGAATAATGAGATTACCTTTGAAAAGAGTAGATGCTAAATATACATAATTTTAACAGAAGATAGTTCAGAAATATTTTGTGGTGTTTTTTGAGAAGAAGAAAGTGATTTCTTTGTTCTCCTTCTTCATCCTCCCACAGAGTGATAGAAAGAAGTTACTACTACTCTGTGGAGGTGCCATGTAGCACCAATTGTTGCATACCAATGCACAAGGCTCATAAAATAATTTGCGGCTTTCAGGCTCTGGTATCTCAGGAGAGGTTTTGTTTTCATTTTAGGTTTTTCAGAAACTGTACACTGCTAAGAGCTAGGGGAGAGAATGGGAGAGGGACCTATGCCCCCTAAAGGTCATAAAAAGTTTTCTGAGAAGAAACAAACGTTTTTCTGTTATTTGCAATACTAACACTCAAAATGTCATATGTAAATGAAACATACAGTTGCTTAGGTTGCATAATGATAAACACAGCATAAAAACATAGATATATTTTGAGCAGTCAAGCCATGTAGTAAAACAGAAGTGTTTTATCTATCAGCATATTTGAAACCCCAACTGTATGCATTTGTTATAGTAGAGGTAGATATTGAATTAATGTAATTTTATATATATATATATATAAAAATGATATATATCTACATACAGACACATATGTATAAACCTGTCTAAAAATGTAACCTAAGTGCTTTCTTCCCAAACTGGATTCTACTGAACTTAAATTAAATAATGGCAAATCAGAGTTTCTCCTTAAGTTAAATTGTGAAATTCCAGTTTCATTCTAAGGATGCTGAATTTGAATTTTCATCAGCACAATCCTCCCAAGCCCACACTGGCAACTCTGGAAAAACATTTTCCCTAAAATATCGTATTTTAGGGGTTGACTGTTTATGAAGTGAGATCTTTAGCTGAGAAGTACAGTAATGAACAAGAATTGTTTGCCATAGATGTTGCTTGCCTGTGGCAGCTGCTACAGTGATCTTGGCCAGCACGTGTTTTTTCCGAACCGGTGAAGCTGACGATGTGCAACGGTAGTCCATTTTACTGCTTCAGTAATTGTGAAGGTGATATATCCAGCATAGATAAGGACGGGCTCCATGGGATTTTCTTTACACTCCAACTTGTAGTGGACAATAGTCATTACAATTTTCTTCCCAGCATCATTTGTATTAAAAATTATTTAACACAGACTGTGATTTGGTGCTAGTTGGGTGGGCCATGGCCCACAGCTGCTCAGGCAATGCCCTTCTGTTAAAAGTAGTGGAAATGGCATTGTCTCAGAAATGTACTGGGCAAAAATGCCTGATAAAGATTTATATGTATAAACTGTACTCTAACACAGCATAGGTGTTAATGATACTTGGGGAAAATGACAAAGAAATAGCTAATAGAAAATCCCTCCAGAGATATTTCAAATAAGCATGTTGGACTGATGTTCATGTGATTCTCCATTAATGCACAGCTGGAATAGTTATTACACCACTCAGCGGGAAGTTCACTGTGCTCCCGTCGTGATTAAGTGGTGTCTGACACCTTCTGCTTGTTCGTTTTATATCACAGTTCCGTAAGGTGGAAAGCAGGGAAGAAACAGGCTTTGTGTTTTCATTTACTGTAGTGTCATGGAAGACTTAATGGTATTTTCAAGGGAAAAAACCCAAACTGAACCAGAACATCTCCACTAGAATAGTTATAAACCAGCACAACCTCAACAGATATGTTTATTTAAATGACATTTCCTTTTTTTTCCCCCATTTTTAAACCATTGTTTTTGTATTTTTAGGTGGAAGGAAAAAATCCTTGGTAGGAAAAACAATACAGAGGGCAGGTTGTGGAAGTTACAAAGCCTGGTCATGGATTTGCCCACAGAAACTGGGTAAATTGGTCAAAAAACAGAGGGTTTTTCTGATAAGTACTTTCTAAAGTTTATCTTTTTAAACATGTAATAACAGTGGAAACTTGATTTGCATAGAAATCCTCAGTGTTTCAGGATTTATAGGTCTGTGTTATTGGATGCTTACATGTGGACACTTGCAAATACAGAATTTATGTATGAGCAGGCACACCCAGACACTTTGGAGCAAGCTATTTTTCTGAGCAAGCTCACTAGAAATGATTGAATTTCCATTCAGTGATGCCAGAAACACTTTCCACATTTCCTAAATACTGTAAAAGACAAGTTTTGAGTTATATGCCTCAGTATGCAGTAGAAACATATTTTACCAGTAAGTTTCTGAATCTGAGCTTTTCCCATATCAATTTTAATCTTTTATTTGGAAGATATAAGGTTGTAATGCAATAAGCGGTGTTCATTTCATGCAAGGTATGTCCAAAACCTGCCCTCTTGCATTTCTTAAAAAAGTTTGGATACCATCCCTGGAACTGTTTCTGCAAATAATTCTAGGTAGCTACACCAGGGGCTAATTTTTGCCACCTTTGCAAAATCTGTTGAAGTTCCAAGGTGCATAAGTTGCCACTTGTTTTATCTTTTGTTTTGTAAAGGTAAAGGTCCAAATATTTACCACTGAAGATTCCAGTTCATTCTCCTGTTTTCTTTTTTGGATTAAACAAATCCTCTCCTTCTTCACCTCCATTTCTCAGGGTTTACCAAGCAAAACAAAACCAAATCAAACCAGAAAACCCCTGGATAAAAAAAATGACATATTTCAGGGCCTGAAATGCATGCGACATCTTTGGTGACACGAACATAATTAAATGTAAGTATGTAGCACAAAAAAGTGGCAAATCATGCCTCAGACGTATGGTGTGTTTTACCAGGAACCAAGAACCAGGCAGGTTCTTTCTTCTGAACAAGAGAAAGCTTCTGGTAGGTTAAGGCTAAAATGATTAAAAGATTTCTCAGAATCTTAATCTACATAAAGTTTCCAAGTGTACTTACTAGAAATTTGTATGATCCAATCTTATAGCTTTGGAGAGCATTAAGCTTTGATTAGTGAGCCTGTTAGGAGGACTGTGACCAATGGAGCCTTGCTGGTCTATAGTAGCATTCATGTCTCCATATCTGGAGGGAGTAAGTAGTAATAATAAATTTTCCTCAGCTCATAGATAAGCAGAATACAACATAGTCAGGTAAGACAAAAGTAGAACCTGGTTTGTGATTTCTGTTGAGTAATCCCAGTTAATCAAGCTCTCCAACTGCTTAAGAAGATTCAAATCTAGAAATAAGGACCTTGATGAATTAAAGCCATGATTTAGAGGTCATACAGACAATGGCTTTTTATATTAAAAAGTCAGATCATCTGGTTTATTTATAGTGGGAAAAATATGTGAGTTGTTGACCTTCTTTGTAAGATGTTTAAATTTCCTGTCTTTCTGTATATACTGATAAGCAACGTCAAACGTACTGTAGGAGAGATATGTGGACGAGGAAGTTAGCAGTATATAACAGAAGGGCCCTTTTTACAAGGAAGAACTTGGAGCAGTGTTTGGCACAAGATGAATAGAGGGCTCCATTCATGGAACACCAAATTATTAAGAATGAAAGTAAAGAAAAGAAGGAAGAGAGGAAGCTCTGCCTGTCCAGCTATGAAGGACCCACAAGGTTTAGGGTATGAACCCAGATCTGGGATGTCTGTAGACCACAATGTTATGAAACCTGGAAGGAGAAATTACTGAGGGCCAGCATGCAACTTTCTGGGATTATTCTGATTGTGTTCTAGGATTTATATGCCATTGCCATTAGCAACTGTCTCCTGATAACACCAGCTTTCAGAAATATGTAGGATTGCCCATTCACAGTAGATCAGGGTTCAGTGAAAGACAGTAAAAAGATTTGCCATGTAGCACACACGGAGTGACATTCCATCAGCCCCTCTGCAGATGAGAGTTTCCCAGCGGACACACTTAATTTCCTTGTTTGTTGTTTCACAATTATTTGTTATATGTTAAATGCCATTGAAATCATTCTACCATGAAATTAAATTTTTAGTTTTTTCCATGCTGCCATTCTGAAGTTGTGGTAATGGTTATTGGAAGTAGCAAGATAACCAAAGATGATTTTACCTGCTAAATGTTCAGTAAGAAAGCAAGCTTTTGTGACATACCACAGCATGTACCAACCCATTTTAGATATAGGCAATTACAAAACCACCAGTATTTTAGACAAATAATGGAATTTTCTGAACATATTAAATGCCTACTTACTTGTAAAGCATAACTCTGTCAGTTCAGGACATATCACATTATTTTCAGAGCATTAATTGGTTGTCATCAAGCTGCAGGAAGCAATAAGGAATCTCTTTTAAAGCCTAGGAAGCATTTTCAAATTGTTATTTGCAATAATAATGTTCAACAAAAGGCTCCATTTTGGACAAAAATGTTCCCTTCGTTCAGCCAACTCTATTTGTTTCACTGTTTTGCTGCCAAGCATTATAATGATCATGCAGTTCAGTTATGTTGTTTATTATCTTCTTGGGAATCTCTCAAGAGCTTTTAAAACAAAAATAATTGTCAGTAATCCTAAAAAAAAAGAGATCTTGCAATGTAATCTGCATGTATGTGTTCTTCCTGTGGGGATCCCTGACACATGAAGTATTCAGCATTAGGGGATGGGAGGAAACGAAGGTGGCTTTCTGCAGTTGCTGTTAATCAGCCGCGAGTTAAATCCAGACCAAAGCACAGCTTAAATCCTCATGGTTATTCTCCAGCAAGAGATCACTGCCCCCCAGCTTTTTTTTTTTTAGTTCAGAGTGCATAAAATGTGAAAGACCCGAGTTGTAGACTGAGTGGTACAGCCAATATAGTAGCATGATTGGAAGAGAAGATATATGCTCAAGCATTCATCAATTTATAGCGCTGAGCACCAAAACAGGTAAGGGATGACAGTGATAGTTTTTGTTGCCTCTGCTTTTGAGACAAAAATCTCCATCTGAGGAGATGTGCTGTAACATGTCCAGCAGTGCTCATCAATACCAAACAGCATAAAATCCTACTTAGGCTGGTAGAAGAGGTAAAGGAGTCTTGTATGATTCAGTATTCTCAAATTTGTTAACAAAGAATAATCTACACCTAGAAGGAGAAGACTGAACATCTTTATTTCAGATTAATTACTTGTTTTACATTAGCTAAACTAAGATTCCACAGTGATGCATCAATAAAATACCGATTACTTTTCAGTCTACCAAGGTGCCAACTTCATGCAAGTAACAGGTTTGTGGGCAGTTATTAATATGTCCATAGACTAACTGCCTCAGTAGTCTTCTCTTGTAGGGCTCTAATCCTTATTGCTCATGAATGATGAAAATTGCTGAATAATAACGAAATTAATTGAACAATTGCGCTGACGTACTGTTCAGCTTATCTCTAAGAAGTTCCCTCTAACTGGTCAGGTGAACCCTTCCCTCGGAGCACCCATTTCTCTCTGTTGATGACTGTGGGTTCCCCAAGTGACTGGCTCCGCTATAAAAGACTCTTCTGTAGATGTCTTAAATGGGCCAAGGTAAATGTCACTTTAGCACAGTAAGGTTTTACCTCAGTTTTAGGGGAACATTTGTATTCCAACAACACTAAAAATGTTAGTGGTGCTGTGATTCAGGCACTTTGACCTAGTTGTGTTACAGTGCTGATAGGGCTTTAGAAATGCATGGCTGTCATCGTGTCCTAACTCCACAGTGGGCTATAGGGGCTGTGAGAGTCAGCGTTGCTTTGGCTGCCTTGCTGACACCAGTTCTGGCATCCAGGGTGAATTTCAGTACTAGCAAATCCATCAGAAAGGATGGGGAACACTCCCACAGTACCACAGAAGATGATAGTCAGGATTTTTGGTCACTCATGGGAGCTGAGAGATCAGTCTGAATCCTTTCAGGCAGAGGGGATAGGTTTGACTTCCCACAATTACCAAGAAATTTACTTTTGGTAAGACTGTCCAACTGCAATAAGAAGTAAAAGGAGGAAATGAAAAGTAAAGAGGTAGTTCCCACTGCATGTTGCATAAAGACCATTTTGGCAAGTGTGTTCTGTGAAGAAAACTCCTTTCCTTTCAGGTAAGCAAGGCAAAACCATACCCAGTTTGTGTGTCCTGACTAAATATGTGGTACTCTTCTACTGCTCAGCACCCCATGACTCAGGTGACTGTGGGCCTGCCCCAAATCAGAACTGTAAAGATCCTTAAGATATGTAATATTAAAGGAGTTAAGGCTCCCATAAGCTTCATGCAGCTCTAGGATTAGATGAGACTGAAGCAAAAATTTTGAGGATTTATATTTGGGACTTGGAGGCACATCACCAGCGTTTTTTTTTCTACTCAGCTCTTCTCTACATTGCAATAAGCTAAGATGAAGGATTCTCACATGGCTATTTGCAGTGCAGATGTTCTGGATCAAAAAACTTTGGAGCTGAACCCAATCTTCTTATCTTTTTATAAGGATGTTTAAATTAAGGGGTTGGATTCAAGCCTATCTCTGATTTATATGTATCTTACATAGTGCTATACATGTATATATTTTTTTAACTATATATTCCTATTATTGGCAGCTTTTCTTCCAGAAGATTAACGTCTGGCACTTACATACAGTTACCAATATACAGAGATAATAAATATGTCATTTAGCCTAACATAATATGTTTGAAATAAACCATCCCAAGAAGCATATCTGAAAACATTGCAGCTGTCATATTTTTGTCTGAAGACAGGAGCCACTAGGGGCCACCATACACCTCAGAAAAATGAGATTTCTTTCCCAGGGGAAAATCTTAATACACATTCCACTTCTATATAACTGACTTCACCTTTCTCACGAAATTTATTTGCAAAATTTCCAAAGAAAGGCTTTTCTTGTAATTAGGTTTTCCTTTTTATCTCCTTCATTTCTAGTGGCACAGTTGTGCGCATGTTCATGACAACAGACTGAAGGTTGGGAAGCACTAAATGATGACCTCACTTCATGAAAGGTGCTTTGTCTGTGAATTACTCCTGGATAAAATGAGCTGTGTTCAACATGAGTTTTAAAAATTATTAAAATAGCAAAGTAGTCTGCTTTGTGTTTTCAAATAGGTGCCTTTTGAGAGAAGACCATACAATTACAACATGGAATCATTTATGCCAAAGCTGTAACTGAAGTTATGAAGCATTGCAGTTACTTTCATTGGAGCTAGCTCTTCACTTGAGGTCTTTAGGATTTTCAAGGAAAATGTTCTGTTCAGTCACTCAGCTAACTACTTATAATACATACAGTTTCTGCAGGAATCACAGGAAAAATAACATTTAGAAAAGCTATCTTGTTTCTTTGGCAGAAGCTGCATATACATAATTTTCCACCTCCACCCCTTCTCTTTATCCACACATTAATCCCAGCTGAATAGTAATTGACAATACAGAGCATCCCGTAAGACTGAGTCCTTTGTTAGTGTTAGAAACAGGAGAACCCTGAAATCCTGAGTGGAAAGAGTTTGTTTTAACCAGTATCCATTTAGATTTATAAGATAGAGAGAGAGAGAGAGAGATACACAGAGCTAGCTGGATACTTGGGCAGATGTTCAGTCCGTATGTGTATTGTTGATATGATTCCATTGGACCCAGCAAAACTATCTGCACAGATTCCTACAACCTAGCCAGTAAGATTCATGCTTGCCTTCACATTTGTTTGTGGTTTTCATGTGAGAAATTTAAAGCTATATTAGCAAATATCTAATATAAGCTACTAGAATTCAGATTCCAACTAAAATCTTTTTTTCTTTTCCCATTTCCATTTGGGATATTCTGTACAGAATACTGGGGTTTCCGTTCTCAAAATTCTTACATTTAGGGCAAGTTCTTAGCCACAATGGAAGGATTAAAAATACCAAATTATACCAATTAATATTTCTCAGTTAAGATCATAAAGTATTCACTGGAGTCATAATGAGACTCTTATTAAAATGAGACTGAATCTTGCACATTTACATTTCTTCCCTTTTATACACAGAAATAGTTCTTTAGCTGAAAGCTGCCTTTCTTTCTTCTGGTTATTCCTTGATCTCTGCGTTCAACCACCTGAAAAGCCTCTGATGCTTTGCAGAACCAAAGGACCTTCAGCTGCCATTGCCTTTCTGGAGCAGCCTAGACAAAAAGAAGAGTTTATTTAGGAGGTTAATACGTACTGTTATGCTATGATTCATATTTGCAGTGCATATTCGTTTCAAACTGAGGCTCCTTTGACAGTGTGAGATGGTCAAAGAAGGTGTAAAATTTTGTTTAATATTTATTGTCCTTGTCCTCATTTGAGAACAATTTAAAGCATGAAGTTATTGAGAAATTTAAACTCGTATTGAAGCTCTTAGCCACTAAGGCTTTGTTAAGTCACTGATGATCTCTGTAATGCAGCATCCTCATGTTCATGATCTGTGCTCTCGCAGGTAAAATTCAATGGACAAATATAACGAAAACAGAGTGCCTCTAAGAAGAGTGGGTGATTCATGAGAGGGATAGAGATCAAATGTTGTTCCTGCATGTTCTTTATTTTCTGAAAAGTCAGAACCTCAGTGTAAGATGATAGTGTAAAAATAAGAAGTTGCCAAGTGTAATACACCAGGACAATTACAGACTGGTGAGTTCTGGCATAAGATACTGATCAAGACATAAATCGTAAGTGGGGGTAGCAAAAGCATTTGTGATTTATTACAGAGTAAAACCCTGCTCTTCAGTGGGATGGTACCATCTATCACAAATGGTGTCCTGGATTTTCAAAGGATCCACTGGATATTAGGCATTGAGTTCTTGAGAGCGTTCAGCAGGATTTGATGATTGTACTCCCTTAAGAGCTAAATGTTGCTTGCGTATTGGGAAATGAATGAATGTGAGGGAAAAGATATGGAGAAAGAGCTCAGTATCAGTTATTCCATTGACACATGTGGAGCCGCATTCTCATTCCTTCACTCTCAAACACACCACATACTGGAAATTTTGCCACCCTAGCTGAGTGTTTTTTCTAATTACTAAACCATAAATGATAATCAGCAACACATAACTGCCATGCTGGTGCCAAATTTCAAGCTGAGCAGTATCTCGCTGTCAAGGGGATATTGCCTTGAGCAACAGTTATGGCTCGTGTTTTATGTCTTCCTCAGAAGAAAAATGCTGTTAATTTATGGGCCCCTTGGGAAAGTCATGTCAGTGGCTCCAGGACATAGTGGCCACTTCTAAAACTGGTTTTGTTTGCTTTTTTGCTGGTGTTTTTGTTTTCAGTGCAAATAGCTTTGATCATAAATCCATATCCAACTTTTTTTTTTTTTAATGGATGATATAATTTGTGTCAGAGTTCACCTTTTAAAATGGGGATGAAAAATGTTTTGTCTCCTCATGGTTTAGCTTTGGAAAATGTATTTTTAATTTTTGCTTCAGACAACTGCTTACTTATACAAAGACATCATTTTCTGACACCTAAAATTGTTACAGAATTGGGTGAAATTTAAGCAACAAATTTTCCTCTGGGGTTGAGTCAGAAAGTTGAAAGATTTCATTTCTAGCCTCATAGCATATCTATAGTTTTTAGACCTCTTGCAGTGTTTCCATACTTTGTTCATAGTAATTGTGTTTAAAGTTAATGAATCTATAATTTTAGACAGTTTTTGAAGAGTTTTTAAAAAATCAGACCTGAGTCTGAACTTAAGCTAAGTTAAGCTGACATTTTTGTTTCTTTTTTTGTTTTTCATTGTTCAAAGGAAAAAAACCCACATGGATTGCATATGATGTTAAAGTAGGGGTCTCTCCCACTCCACAGTTGAGCAAATAACTGAAAGTTTACTCACTACCATAGTTTGATTTATAACTTTTCCAATGGCACCTTCTATCTCTCAGGTTTTTTGACCCAGCTACCCGCAGACTGCTTCTTGAGAAGACCTTTCCTCCAGAAAACATTTTTCAGTGAATCTTTTATTTCTCCTTCACATGAATGTATAACTTCTGTTAAAGTCAGCAGAACTTTTTTCTTTTTCTACCCCCTGCTTTCCAGAAACTCAGCTCATTTCCTTCCCTTTTCCTAGATTCACCCTTCAACTTACCTGTCTGCTTTTACCACCTTCAGTTCTTCTGAACCACCGTTACGTGTTTCTACTAGTTTTGCTGTTTCTTATTCCAAGAACTTGCACAGATTTGATGTAAGGATCTATGCATCATTTTGAATCTGTGCCCCCAGTAACTAACTCTTCGGCACAGTCTTTCACCATGCACCGACTCCCCCCCTCCCTCTCTGCTGTTCCTGATGGGCGAGATGACCCCCTGACCCACGTGCAGCAAGCTGGAACTCCCTTTTTCACAATCCTAGCAAAACATTCCTCTTTTGTGATTCCCAGAGGAAGTGAATGAGTTATAATAATGGAGGGAAGGGAGAAAAAGTTGCCAGTTGTTTCTACCTCTGGATATTTTGGTTGCAAGGAGGGGGGTTACTGTATTATTAGGAAAGGATGCTGTGCTATTCTGAGCTCTCAAAACAGGAGGAGGGTAAACAATTTAATTTTTTATTTCCATGTTTACAGATATGGGAGACGATCTGTCTCATTGGTCCGCTGGACTCAGAAACTGATTAACAACATCTGCCTTCATTTGGGGGTTTAAGGTTGTACTCTGGACTGGAATAAAACGCACACTGACCTTTCCGAGGTTCAGTTACCTGTTTAGCCTGGGACTGCATCTCAAACACATATGCGGGGGCTCTGCAGCGCGGGGGGGCTTGTTGCCATCGCTTCTCCCCTCTCGCAGGTTGCCTGCAGCCCACCGAGATCCCATTTCCCTGTTGAAGGCAAGGAACAGAGCATCACTGAGAACATCACCCTGCCAGCACCTCCCGGGCTCCAGCCCCGACCCCACAGTTTGGGGCTGGGGCCGCCTGCCCCGGGGGCCCCCACCTGCCCCAGAGGGGCTACGGGGCTCGAGGGTCTTCTGCAGAGACCCATGCTCCTCAGCCCCTCGGAGTCCTCTTGTGTTTTGCCATTAATGAGCTTGGAGGACTGTTAACGAGCTGGTAACCCTGGTTCTGTGCCCACGTAGGTGTACATTTACAGGACTCAAAGCAAAGGAAGGGTGGGTAGCAGATACAGCAACGTTGTGTGTGCTACAGGTAAGTGCTAACGAGGCATCTCACTGTAACAATTAGACATGGAGTTTCATCTCTGGTGCATTAACATGTATGAACATCACTTCCCAGAGTTTTAGATAGGGATGAGGCCCTGAAGGGTAACTGGTTTGCCTTACATTTTGTCAAACAGATGAATCTGAGCTGTAGATCAGCTCTTTCCTCCCATTTCGTAAGGTAAAAAGTTCAGCATTTCTCTCCCTTTTTCCATTCAGCCCTGCGTAGATCAAAACTGATTTATCAGTTAGGTATCATTACGGACAGCCTCAGAGCCAGGATTATTCAACCGCTGTCAGAGCGGCATGCTGTGACCTACACCTCCTGCGCTGTGGATGGGGCACCCCCGTGTCAAAGAGCCTGCTGATGGAGGATCGGCAGCTGGGACCCATCAGGTACTGCTGTCACGTCCAGCGGCCAGTAACACAACCTCTCCCAGGAGAAATAGGTACTGTAGTGTTACTTGATTTGGGAGGCCAAAACTGCTTTGGCTGCTCCTGCGTTAAAGAAGAAATAAACCATGGGGCTTTTTCAAATGTCTGCAGGTGGCTGAGAAAGAAGTTATCAGATAGAGAAAGAAAAGATTAAATATCCTAATGCAAAAAGCATGTAGGTAAGAGAGTGAGACAAAGTAACAAAGTAATGATCTTCCCCCCCCCCCCCATTATGCATATCTGCATGATTTTTCTTGAGTCTAGACTCCTCTAGAAAAAGCCACCCGCAAGTATATCTGACCAGCAGAGGTTATAATCATCGTGGCTAGGATTACTGCTTACAGCATCTGCTTTACACTGATACGTATTCTCATGTCAGAAAGAACCGTTTAAAATTAGCACTGAGATATTGTATATTAAGATAGTGTTGAATAAATAAAAACACAAAGGAGAGAAGAAAAGAAATGGCACTCCAACAAATTATAAATCCGTTCACCCACGTCTTAGCTCTTAACACCTCAAATTGAAAATGAAGGTTGCTGCTTTGAAGAGTGCTGAACTAATGAAATTCTGCTGTTGAACACCATGTTCGTAACAAGATGTTGAGATGGCATGATCTTGTTATCACTGGGGGAGAGAGCTGTGATTTCTATGCATTTTAGCTGGCAAACAGGATGAATAATGTCAAGAAATGTACATTCATAAGTGCTGAAGGATTACATACATTTATACCAGACTATTTATACCAGATTAATTTTAATACAACAGAGTGACATGAAACTTTCCTCCTCAATTAAATGTTTGGTGTGTGGTTGAGCTGAACTGGTTAGAGATTAAATAAAAAGGTGTTCTCAATGTTATTTTGGTCTGGAGATGATTTTATGCTAATAAATTTCACATGTTGTATGCCATACCTAATCAGTGTTTATTTTCCCTGGGGCATAGTAACATTTTCTATTAATGTGTTTAACAGCACCAGTTACTAGCATTACGCAGGGTGTATCCATATGTCTTAAAAGACTACACATACATGAATACAAACTACTCAAATGGGACCATGTCCTGCTTTAAACAATATTGAAGCTGGAAAATGCAGGTAGTGCACAGGGAAAAGAATTAGACCCAGAGATTCTCCATTTGATCTATGCATATACAACATGGCACATGTGTATGATTGGCAAGGGCTGCAGTAATCCTAGACTTGTTGCCCTGGGTCTGACACCTCAACGGCTATGAACTTAACATGTGGTATGTGCTTCATAAAACAATTCTGCCATTGTCAAGCTTCTTTGCACAGACAATGAACAAATTTATTGGACTATGCACACTGTGCATGAAAATTCAGTCTCTAAGGATTACTTTTTGTTTGTCAGAACGTGAGCTATTTCCAGGACTTTTGAGGACTTTCCGCAATTGGAAAACATCTAACTGTGGGTGTGGGATAAACAGGGAGAGAAAAAAAAAAGCTTATAACTGCTAGAATTTGCACTAATAGGATTGAAAGCTGGGAGTGGGATGGCAAAGAACATTTCACAGAACATTGCATACCCAGGATTAGCTATTCCTTTTTACATGTAGCAGATTTATGCCATGTATGGGACAACATCCCTTTGTATGCATAACAGATATAAACCTACTTATCATAACAGGAGGAACACTTCAATAGATGTCATAAGCCTTGTTTCACATTTAAAATTTCAAGGGTTGTTGCTGTTTTCAGTTGCTGATATAACCTTACTGACTGCACCTTTCAAAAGTTCTGGGATATTGCAAGTTACTGCGCAAAAAGAGCATTGAGAAAATAAAAGTGACAGAGAAAGCAAAGGAACACTGCATGACCTCCTGTTTTCAGGCTACATTTTGGTGGCAGGAGTTACTGCTCTTCATCTGATGTGGAAATGTCTTTATGGGTGACCACTTCCAAATCAATACAACTTCCTTTCTACAAATTTACTATTTGGCTTTGGTAATTGTTCTCATAACAACGATAATGCAAAGTCCTCATACCTTCAATTTTTCTTTAGGAAAAAGGATCATTATTCCAGTTTTACATATGGAGGGACAAACAGAAGGAAGTCCGAATGCCAGGTCGGTTGCATAACGAAGCAAAATATTGTTATCATTGCAGTTGTGCAACCCCACTGATTTGATGAGAACAAATGAAAACTGTAAAGCAAGCTGTAATGTGATTGTGCCCTTATCTGGGGATTCAAATTCTTACGAGGATTTTGGTTTAGGTCCCAGCTAATTAAATTTTAGGCACTAAAGGCTGAGACAGTAATGCAAGAAACACAAGATCCACCTAGCAGAGAAGTCACCCGAAATCATTAAGCATCTTCCTCTTTGGCCTAAATATTCCCTTGTAGCTGTATTTCTGGTGCTGTAGTTACCAGGGACTATCCCAGCCTGAGCACCCAGGTGCTCACTTTCCTTCCACTCCATACTGGGATCAGGGAGGCTGGCAGAGCCATCCCTGACCTTCTGTGCAATGCCTGGCAGTTCAAGCACACAGTGAAGAAAGGGAAGCCTTGGGACCCAGTCCCTGACTCTGGTGCTATTTCTATTTGCTTCTTTTCTGTTTCCAACTCATGTCTGTATTCTGTCTCTGTTCCCAGAACCATTCACACATTTTTACATTGAATAGACATTGGAATAAAACAATTTTTTCCACTTTCTGACCCCCAGATTTAAATCCCAGTGGTTAGGTCTTCTTTCCTAGAAGAAGCAAAATGTGAATTTGTCACTTCTTTAGCTGAGAAGGGGATTGAATCCTGGCCCTCCACTTTCTAAACAAGTGCTCTCATCAAGGGGCTGTTGTTAAGGGCAGAGGGCACCACTTCCTATTGCTTTAGCATCAGTATCTTAGAAAAGAGATCACTGGCTTTTTCAAATAATGTTTTATATGTGTCTACACTTGAAGTTTTTAAATCCTGATTAGGCAGAATAGCCTCTTCTTGTCCCTTAGTCACACATTCAAACACTGGAGAAGGATATGATTTTTGGTCCTACCTTCTGGACAGCATTTCTCAAGAGGTGTAGGTAGTCCCCTGTCCACTTTTGTTTTGTGGAGCTGCTATGGTGAACCACATTCCTTACGAATCCTCAAGGTTTAATTCTGGGTTGTCAGTTCAGTGGGGTGACGAGCCACCTAAAAGCCAGTTTCAGGCTGGTAGGAATGGGTAAACTCTTAAGATTAACATATCTAGGAAAAAGGTGGGCAGCCTGATCTGGCTAGGCAGAGAGAGGGTGACTCTCAGGCAAGAAGGGGCATAGAGAGCTGAAGCTCTTCGGCATCGCTGCAGGGCCTTGGAAGAAGATCCTGGCAAGAACTAA
The DNA here is from genome assembly GCF_000737465.1 of Haliaeetus leucocephalus. Taxonomy (NCBI): domain Eukaryota; kingdom Metazoa; phylum Chordata; class Aves; order Accipitriformes; family Accipitridae; genus Haliaeetus; species Haliaeetus leucocephalus. The sequence continues at coordinate 2,287,012 of NW_010973148.1, forward strand.
AACATGAACATGAACGGTTAGATTTATTGACATGAAAGAGAGCCACAAAAAGTGACTGTTTGATCTTTACTATTATCCCAGCATAATACAAAACATAAATAGGGTTGGACAAGATTTGCAGATGTTGTATGGTAATTCTAAGTTTTCCTTCTTACCTCTCAGAGGAATCTGCACATATGCTTGTCTAATCTGCTTGTAAAGACATCGAATAATTGAAACAATATAATCTCTTCAGATGTTTTATTGTTTTTATCTCTCCTTATTTCTAGGAATTTCTTCCTAGCAGCTAACCTGAATCTCTTTGTAGCTGAAATTCATATCATCTTGCTTTTGCCCATGAACCCAGAACACAGATTTTTTCCTTGCCTCTTTACAGAGTAATGTGAAACAGTTCTTAGTTTCTTGGGGACTCTTATGATGCTCTCCTTCAGTTTTCTGTTCTCTAGTCAAAACAAACCTATTTTCAATCTTTTTGCTCTAAATCAGATTTCCTAACTCTCAGATCGGTTTCTTTTGTCTTCCTCAAGTGTTGCGTCTAAAACTGGACACATTATTCTAGCTAAGGCCGTAGCAATGCTCAATTGACTGAAGAATTACTTAACATTTCTTATTTTTATTTATATATCTCAATATGTTGTGTGCCTCTTCTATAACAGCATGATATGATTGACTCATGTTAGCTCCACGTGTATGTCAAGATTCTTTCACAAAGAACTGCTCACAGCTTGTTTTACAGCTGTGTTTCTGCTGTTGATTATTCCTTTATGAGTGTAAAATCTTGTATTTCTTCTTATCGTGCCCCATTTTTTCCAACTATTTCTCCAGTCTGTCAAAATCGATTCCTAATCCTGCTTATTTTGTCCCTACTCTCTCTTCGAATAGTCTAAATTTTACTAGCCTTTCTTTTCCATCATCTAGGTTCCCAAAGAAATATTAGAGAAGACCAGAACCAAAAATAAACCATTATTATTATATATCCTTCTATTTTGCTGGACTTGAAAGTTATTGATATTTATTAATAATAAAATGACAAACTAGAATGATAGCTTGAATTCTAAAAGTGAGGAGGCTTAAGTTATACTGTGTGCCCATAAAAAAATGAAATCTCTGGAAGCTCAGTCTTCATTTGAAATTGCAGAAGCAGGGAAAGTTCTCTGAGGAATTCCTGTCTGACCCTAAATTAAAAAGAACCGTATTAACTATGGCACTTTGCCAGATCTAATTATCACAGATAAGATAGTAATTGGAATTAAAGATCCAAACCTACAGATAGGACTTCTGGAAGATGCAGGCTTAAGCACATGCAAAGCTTATGTCAATCTGCATTAATCTGCAGAAATCACTTAAGAGAGGCTGAAAATACAAGGTGGCAAGCAAGACATGGGTACACCAGGCAGATTGAGCAGTGGGACAGGCAGCTGGAAAGCAGATGCTCTAAAGTAGAAATACTCAGATCAAACAGCAAGAAGTCACAAAAACAAAGTGTGCAAGAGATAGGAACATGCAGGCTCAAATGGTGTCCAGAATTTAGAAAACGCTGTAAGAACAGTGAGAAATGTAACAACTTCAGAAAAAAAATCACAAGCCAGAGCAAGAGAAGCAAAAGCAGGAAAACACAGAGTGAAGAGGTGAGTGGAGTGTGAGTGCAGAACACAATGAAGAAAACCTGCATAGAAACCCTGAGTGGCATTCATCTCATCTTTCTTCAGTAGTCAAAAAAGTGAATTATATCTTCTAAGCTAGATGAGTAGGCTCCCTCTGCAATCAGTGGTAAGAAATAGACATCTCAATAAAAAAGGAGGTTAAATAACCCTGCAGCCTGGGCCATAGGCAAGTGGGGGACAGAGCACTGCAGAGCCCAGTAAAATCATGTATAAAATGGAGAAGGTGAGTAAGGAACAATTATTCTTGTTAGCTGTTGTCAAATAATGACAGAACTTGCAAACCAGTGCAGAAAGGGATGAGAAATGCAACTGTTTGTCAACATTTAAATTCAGGAGCAGCAGAAGTGGAAAACAACTCATAAATACGCTGCAATGGCGTCTAGAAGAAGTTGCAAGTGCTGTTCAGAGATGTCTAATCATGCCTACAACCCAGAGAAAAAGGTAATCTCAAGCCGGGAGGACAAGAAGTGCACAGTAAATATCACAACACACTTGTTCACTCTTCTTGAAGCATTTAGCATTTATCCCAGTTGGAAATGTCATACAGTACAAGATGGAGCTTTGATCAAATCCGCTGCGGTTGTGCTGGTGTCTGGAGACTCAAGAGAGCAACAGTAAAGTGATAAAAACTTACAAGTGTTCTGGGAGATGAGGAGAAGTGGACAGCCTCCCAGGAGCTTATGCCAATTGCTATTTGTAATTACATGATTTTCAGTTATGAAGGAAGTTATAGATTAGACATAAACCCTAACACTTCCACAGGCAGGAGGTGGATAAGGTGAGGTGGTTAGGTACAGAGCATCCATCGGTCCAGGAGGTGAGATCGAGAAGACTTGTCCCATTGTGAAATGCTGTTCCTACTTGGAGCCTTGCTTAAACTTGCCTTCTTTTAGGATCTCAGATGGCATATTGGCCATTTACATAAATAAACCATACTCTTTATTTTGGCACATCCTTCAATGTTCAGCTGACAGGCACCTCAGTCTAGCTGGAACTTAAGCTAAAGAGTAGAGCTACTGAGTCAGCATCTTAAGTTTGTCTGAGTTAAGGATAATTTCAGTATTACACAGTGTAAAATCAGTCTGAAGTGCCAGCTAAGCTAACAGGCCTGTAAGGTTGTGTGTCCACCAAGACTGTTAATGATGCTATGGAAATTAGCACATTTCATTCTGTAAGCTACCTTTCCTCTTAATACCAATATACCTCAGTTTTTATCATATGTGAAGGGTTTTGCCTCTGTGTAGGTAAAGTTAGGCTGCTTATTTTTAAAAGCAGGAAATATTTGTTCAGTTCCAATGTACTATTCTGGTGATTTCCTTTCTAAAATACCAAATGAGTCAAAACAAATAGAAGAAAATCAGTGGGATATTCTACTAGGCTAATAAAAAGCAATTCACTTGGAAACAGTTGGCAGGCTGTTACTTGCCATGTCTTACAGAAGGAGGTGTAGGCAGGCTGCAGCAGAGAAAACTCCTCAGAGATCTTTCCATTTCTCAATCGATGAAGCCAGTATGGTTCACACAGAGTCTTCACAGAGATGAAGGTATTCATAATTTTTGAGTCATGCATGAAAACATGTAAGACTTTGAATCAGTTGTACTTCACATATATAGGATTTATGTATATATATGGTCTGGAACTTGACTTCCAGTAATGAGGTTTTGAGCCACCACAGGGTGGTCAGTGCAATAATTAATGCTGCTCTATCTAAAATTGTGTGTTATTTATTTGGATGTTTAACAACAGAAACACATCCAAGACACTCTACTATTGGAAAATGAAAGGCAGTTTAGCTTTATGTGTCTTTTTAAAACATTTTTTAATAAGAGGTATTGTGGATTCTGCTGGACAGGGTTAGGGAAAAGATGTTAAAGAAAAAGTTAAATTGTATGAAATTTAGCAGGAGCTGTGAATGAAGAGTGAAAATAGGATGCAAATTAATTATGTCCTAAAATGCCCTGTGATGATGAGAAAATACAGTTTGCTCAAGGGTTTCACAGCTCTCATATAAATCCCTGCATAAGCATAGGGGAGAATCAGTGCCATGATCAGGCTTTGTGCAGTGCCACAGGTCATGCAGCCAAAATCTATTTTATTGTTGCATGGTGGGGTGGGTCATATTTGCTTCTGCAAACACTTATCCAGTGGGAATATATGCAGCACTCTTGGTTTTTACTGTTACTAGATATCCAGATTAGCTTAACATCTTGGAAAACAATCACAAGCTAAATTACAAACTGTATAAAGGAGTAAAATGTACTGTTTACTGACCTGAGTTTGGCCCTATGTTGCCATTTTATCAATCTTGGCTACCGTTTCACATCAGGACCACAACATTGGCCAACAAAACCCGTGTTTAATTATCTATTCTATGGGAGCATTAACACTGAATTTCACTGGATATTCATTGTCTACTATTAAATTCAAGTGGTAACCATGTGTTAAATGTTAATGAGTATCGTATAATTTCATCTTGGTTATTCTAGCTTTCACTCAGCTGCGATGGAAAAATAAGTGTTTTCTTTCTTGTGAGGGCAGGGCTTGTAAAATGTGTTGTGTGTTTGTGTTATTACACTACAGCCTGAAATGGAAAATATTCATCCATTTGGGTGACTTTACTCACTTAAGGAGCTTTGTGATTATAGTACTGTGATAGACAAGGCCTTGAAATGCTTAAGTAATTAAGCTATTCTGTAACTGCTGTGTTTCTTTTCCAGGGTAATACATAGACTGCAAAGACAGTCTTTTTCAGAGGATGCCTGAGGAAAGCGTTTGTAACCTGGTCACTAAATGTGTCCTAGAACTAAAAAAGATAAATTAAATACTATGTTGGACCTACAGGACTTGAAGGCACACGCAAGTATTTGTTGAAGAGTTCTGGCTTTACAAAGGGTTATTACACTTAATCACAATAGCTCTTTTGTCAGAAAATATAACTAACTTTAAAATGACCACTTTTATTTCAGTTGAATAGGGAAAAAGCTGATCGGAGAAAAAAATCTACAAAACCAACTGAAGGGAAGTGACCTTGTTTCCTTGGAAACTGGAATAAAATAACTGAAACTTTATAGAACTTGCATGGAAAAGATTGCATAAGTAGAAATCTGTTTGCTGTAATTTATCTCTGAAAACATCTGGTCGTTCTTGTTAAATGTGATTAGTGCTACTTGAATCAAATTCAAGTACTTCATCAAATTATCATTGTTTAAGTTGGTGGCAATAATACTTATTATATGTATGAATTAACACTGATTTTCCTCACTAGTATTTATCCTCAATATTTAGCGTTTGTCATCCTTATGATCAGAGAAGACAGTGGTGCATCAGGATAGCTGAATCAAGACTGGCATAGGTATATACTCTAGTTATGCCACACAGGAGCTTCTTGAGGCTTCAGGATTCATCCTTCTGGACCATTAATAATCTTTGTTATTGAAGCTTCTCAGGCCATTCAGCCACAGGCTGGCCATAGCAGTGTCTTGCAATCTGCTGAGGAGTAGTCACTAGCTCGTGGACAAATGTCTGTGAAATAATGTTCAATCTCATAAAGTTCCAGTCTACAATACCAGTGTAAAAGCTTTAACATGGGGGAGAATGAGATCATGTAAGGACCGCACGCATTTTGCTTGCTTGCCTTTGTAGAACTGAGAGATGACTTCACCATCCGCAGTTTCTTCAAAGCTGACTTGGAGGTCATTTCCACTCATCTCTCCCGTCCAGATGCTGTTTTATGCCTATTATTGCTTTTCCTCAAATGGAAATGTAGTCCAAAGCCTACCATAAAAGTAGCAAATCAGTCCTGTTCGGTGTGGCTCATCATCAGCCTGTAAGTGTCTGTCTATAGGAAATTATGTTTTTCTTTTTGGCAGTCTTAACCCAATGAAATAGGATTCTGAAGAGTTTAATCAACTCATCTGCAGCTCAAAAGTGACTGCTAATATCAGTTACAGGGCTACCAGATGATGTTCTGCATAATACATTGGAAATAGAATATGCACATCAGCCTTACAAAGAAGTGGAATGGAGTTCTCCCAAACTTTATTCTGGCATCACAGCCCACAGCTTTCTCAGAAGCATCAGAAACTGTATGGGAAAGGCCTCGCACAGCTCCGCAGGCTAAGCTTGCACACTTGGCTTTTATTAGATCAGTGAAAGATACACAGAAACTGAAGCTTTGCTCTTGATAAAGTAGATTTGTCACGTGCCCAAAGGATGTTGACAAGTGATCGGCAGTCAGTCGCCTATCTTTTCTCCACACAGCTTTTGATAACAGCTGCACCATTTAGTTTCTGAGACAATCTTGGTACCCAGAGTCCTGAAGGAAAGTAAATGCAGTCTCTCACTCAGGATCTCCCATTTGTTTGGCAGATTTCTAAAAAGATGGCATACCTGCCAGGTTCCCAGGCCGGACGTCTTTCACAGGTACATAAGTTCATCGATGCTCAGGCCTCTCGAGCTATTTGGTTTTCACCAATCTCATCTACGTTTGCAGGCTCAGAAATGACCAGGCTTCTCAAAAAGGCTACAGGTCAACAATCATGTTTGTTCTGAAGAGATATTAAAAATTTTAGGTCTAGCACTACCTTACGCTTTTGAGGTTGGTGACTGGTAGATATTTGTCTTTGGATTTGACCAGACCCAGACTGGCACATGTACCAGATTGAATCAATACTGGTACATTCATTTGGGGTTCATCATCTTCAGCCTGAAAATCATTAGTGCTGATTTTTCTTTTAACATTGCCTGAGCTGAACTTGTAGCAAATCTTGTTATTAAACAGTTAACCTGCAGCTGAGGCCTGAGCAGCACACACTGAGTGCTTGGATTTTGTTTATCCTGTGAAGTTGGTGATATACATCAAAAAAAAGACAGTCCTAGACATGAAGTGCTATTATGTAGCAAAATATATAAACAATGTAAGAAAAAAGTATGTGTAAGTAGGGACAAAGGGGGAAAAAAATGCTTTGATACATATTTTTCAAATAAAAATAAAGGAAAAAGGCAAATTGTTAATCACTGTGAGCAAAAATAAGCTTTCAGTTGTTGTCAAAAGGCACTGAACTTGTGTCTAGTAATTTTTTTGGGGAGATGAATACCATGGGTTTGTTTTTTATTTACTTTTCATGTGCAGTTAATGCTTTTCTAACAGCATTCTGCCCAACAGCAAGTTGGCCTCTTAATCACTTCTCCACCCCCCAGTTAGCTCACAGGTGTTCTACTTTCCATTGTAATAAGGGCATCACAGATATCACATCATATTGCTCAAGACTTAATTAGCATTGCTGAGAAGTACAGCCAAAGGCCTGGGCTGTTCTCGTGGTTTAACCCCAGCCGGCAGCTCAGCCCCACGCAGCCACTCGCTCACTTCCCCACGGTAGGATGGGGAGAGAATCAGAAGGATAAAGGTTAGAAAACTCATGGACTAAGATAAAGACAGTTTAATAGGGAAAGCAAAAGCCACGCACCCAAGCAAAGCAAACCAAGGAATTCACTCACCGCTTCCCACGGGCAGGCAGGTGTTCAGCCATCTCCAGGACAGCAGGGCTCCAGCACGCGGAACGGTGACTTGGGAAGACAAACGCCATCACTCCCAACGTCCCCCCTTCCTTCTTCTTCCCCCTTCAGCTTTATCTGCTGAGCATGACATCCTATGGTCTGGACTATCCCTTGGGTCAGTTGGGGTCAGCTGTCCCGGCTGTGTCCCCTCCCAACTCCTTGTGCCCCCCCAGCCTGCTCGCTGGTGGGCTGGGGGGAGAAGCAGAAAAGCCCTTGGCTCTGGGTGAGCACTGCTCAGCAGGAACAAAAACATCCCTGGGTTACCAACACTGTTCTCAGCACAAATCCAAACCATAGTCCCATACTAGCTACTGTGAAGAAAAGTAACTCTATCCCAGCCAAAACCAGCACAGCTGTGTTTCATTTTTTTTCCTTATACTTTCTAATTACTTTTTAAATGTAATTCCAGCTTGTGTAAGTGGTGAAGAAATTACCTCCTTCACTTCAGGGCAAATATTGAAAATCGATTTATTTTTTTACACAAGTCAAGTAATGCTATATTTACTGTTCTGCAAGATTAAATTCTTTAGATAATATTTCAGAATTAAAAAATACTTGCAGATACATTGCTATGTCAAAATGAATCGTTACTCCATCTGAGACTATTGAAATCACACTTAAATAATTCTAAGACGAAGTTATACATTGCAATATAGTCAAAGATAATACTGAATTATAACAGTAATTTGTAATTGTGTTCTGTTATTATCCTTTCACCTTCACAATGTTACAAGAAATATAAAAAAAGGGGGAAATACTTTCAAGGAGTATTTTTCCATCACTGGCAAGACATATTGGATTAGATCCTATGGCAAAATTTTTTATCCTGTGGAATGTTCAGTAGTTAAAGAGCAAAACCACATGGTAACTTCTGAGGATTCATAGAACGGTAGGGTTCAGGGTCAAAAAGCACTGTTTGTGGTCACTATACATGCTGCCTGCATTACTGAAACTAAGACTAATAACATCTTTTGGGAGTAATGAATTACATAGGTAGAATTATGATTTAATGAAGAAAATATTAAGCATTTCACAGAAAAATCAGGGATTAAAACATTTAGTTCTGATTAATTTTTTTTTCTGGAGGGTAAAACAAGAAAAGCAAAAAACATGGTTATTGTTCATATACATTCATATTTTGCCTAATTTTATTTATGTACTTATTCATAATAATAATTTTCCCATTCACTTCTTCAGTCTTTACATCAAGTTATTAGCTAATCTAGGTATTTAGTTTCTTAGACATTTTTTTTAAACTATTTCCCAAAACTCCTCACCCAGAAATCTGCATAGAGAGCTGAGCTGTGGCCTGGTGCATGCTATGTTATGACATAGATCTGTGTCAAAACAACCACACTGTTTGGTGATTTGCAGGCACTGTGTTTCAATGTTGACTTGGTTACTGTGTGTTGACTCATGTCTCAATTCCTCAAAACCTTATATGGTCAAATAATACTGCCTGTGAACCATTAAAAAGTAAGTGTTGCCATACTTCGCTGAAGACATGGAGCAATAAAAAAAAATTCATTCTGTCTTCATTCTTCCCTCATCTTCCCTCATTATTGCCTCATCTCCCACTAGGTGCTGAAAAACAATACTACAGAGAGGCAGTTTTTAATTGAAAGAAAGAAAAAATTATCTTTGGTGGAACTACACTGGATAATCCAAGAGAAGATGCTGTAAGCCAGCTATACTTAGGAGAGAGAAAACTTCAGTTCCAGGCCAGGACTGACAGAGCTTATTTAATCCTGGCAGCTGAGCTGTCTAAGAGGAGGATCTCAAAACTTAAAGTAGGACACTGAGAACTGACATGCAAATTGCCTAGTGTGTTATGAAAGCCCACAAAAGAAATATTCACAACAGGTTATTGTGCCAGTAACAGTTTGACTGTGGACAGTTGACACAGATGAGAAAAAAAAAATATCACCATTTCGCACATGTGTTGAATTCCATTTTTCTCCCTTTCCAAGCATCTCTAAAGGCTGAATATCAATATGCAGTTAAAATTTAAAAAACAAAGTTGTGCAATTTTTTGGCCTTATTTTTTTATACAGATTTGAACAAAGAGGGAGTTTGAGGTCTTTATATACCCTTACAGTATGGGAGAGCTCAGAAATGAATCCCGATCTTCTAAGTCTGTACCTGAAATGCACTATGGTCTTTCCTGTTCTGCGTCCTGGGACACTGCCACTCTTGGACAACTAAGTGGCCAGAGTAGAAGGAGAGAGAGGTAAAGGTACCTGTGCCCTGATTCACAGAAGTGTTTTGAAATCTAACTGGGATTGAGACACCCATCTGAACTGAATGAAAGATCATGGTGCCTGAATACCATCAGCTCTCCACTGTCTGTGGACAATGTATTTTGGTTCCAGGTAATCTATGCCTTATGTCCATGACGGCTAGCCAAAGTCTATCAAGACTGATCATATCAGACATAATGGCTTTTTCATGTGGCTACATTGCTACTGAATCCCAAAAGCATTATAGCCAAGGCAGCACTGAAACAAATCTCGGCTTTGCTGAGCCTCTCCCATCCCACGTAAAACCGGACTTCACTATAGTGCGGGTACAGTACAGAAAGAGCTGAGCTTAGTTCTGGTGGACCTAGCTCAGATCCAGAGCAGTGGTATTACTCAGGCTGTGCCACTTCACCCTGGTTTAGGAAAAGCAGGCAACAGTAAGCGGAGACCTAACCCGTGCTTGCACAGTGCTCCGCGGACCCCCAGCAGTCCCGGCTCCTGAGTCCCAACTCTGACCATGTGCTGACAACTACGTGTCAGGAGGTGATGTGTGCGCTGTCCCTTTATGTTCCCCTGGCTGCTTCGTACAGACGTCTAGTTCTGCAGAAAAAAACCCTGTTTCCCTAAAGCCCTGCTCTAGGTGCGCAGGGATGCAGAACACAGGGGCTGTGCAGGCAAACCCTTTGTGGAGCTGGGAAAGGGCAACTCGGCTCTGCAGAGTCTGCAATTTGCCACATGTGTCTGAACTACCGAGATAAGGAAACTGAATTTAAAATTGAAGAGATGATAGTCCATCCTATGGGTAGGGGAAGGTACTGGAAAATACTAATCAGTGAAAAACTTTTTTTTCATGAGGGACAGACATGTTATAAACAATTCCTTCCAAAGCAGTGAGAGGAAACTCTCCATCTAGCTATCACATGCAAACAGGCATTTTCTAATCACGCTTTGAAGCAGAAATAAGCGTGCACTATAAAGCTCAGATCCACTTTTTCCCAAAGAGAGAGGTGGTAGTTCTCCACTTCGGAACCATCCCTACCTCTTCCATATGATTTCTGCATATTAAAATAATATATCTCTGTGGAGAAAGAAGTTTGAGTCTGTTTTTCTTCATTTGGCTTGTGAGTGTTTTTCAGATGGGGATCAAAACAAACCATATCCTGCCCCTGTGGAAAATACATTTATACTCAAGATATGCAAAACAGGATATGACAAAATTCTGTAGCAAAAGTACAGCACTGCTGATACATGAGGTTCTGGTATAAATCATTCCTCAGCTCTGGGATTCATGTTGGAAGCTGCTCAGATAGATGATTTGATGCTTCTGAACTCTAAAAGAATAAATAGAAAGGAGAACAAAAAGACACTGATTTACAGAGAAAATGAAGTCATGCATTTACACTGAAGGAGTCAAGTCCTCATCAGGATCTGTAATTGCAATGTATAATCTGCTTTGGGTTTATATCCAGCAAGTGACAGAATTATGATATAGTTATTTCATCAGAGCTTTCCAGTTTGGTCATGTGCTAAAACTTCTTAGTTAATCAGCTACAACACTGGTTTGCTTTTTTTTTTTTTTTTACCATAGCTGCTGTTTGCTAACTTCTACTGTTTCTTTGCCTTTAATTTGAAGTTCATTCATGCATAGTCTTTTTGTTAAAGTAAATTACAAGAGCAGCATTTTTGTAAAGACCAAATCTAAATAGGTGGCATAGGTGTGTAAAAAGAAAGCATTATTCAAATGGGACATAAACTACTTATGACACAAGCATCTATGTGATCTTGATCTATTTTTTAATACAAACTTTATGTGGGTGCTCCATAGTTTCTGTTATGCCTTTGCCTATAGCTCTGTGCTATAGGCAAGAGCTATATAAAAGTAATAATGAAACCAGCTTTTCACCTTCTCTTAAATAAAGCTTTTCACACTAGACAGAACTTGGAGGATGTACTTGTTACTTAGTAAAAGTGACTAATATTGTCAAAGCAATTTCCCACTGATAAATGAATGATGTTCATAAATCAGCAGCAGACATATATCTCACCCACCTTGTGTATACTATAACATCATTGCAGATGCCATTACTTCCAACTGTGCTTTTTCAGTACAGTAGGGATCTTCTTAAAGTTTAATCTAATGAGGAAAACCTAATTTTCCTGTCTAGCATCAGAGAAGAGCTAACCCCAATGAAAAACTTAGGTAGGTGCTAAGAGTTAGCAGTTCCATGACTAATGTTTTAACTGTTTGGTCCTGGAATTGTACCTGAAAATTAGCTAAGTAGTTAGGTTCCATGAAGAGCACTTGAGATGTGATTAGGGCAATCTGAAGAGCTCCGTTCCTGCTGAGGGCTAGTTGAGAGGGGCTGTTGTATGCTAAATGTTCCTGAACTTCTGTTACTGCAGGCACTTCTGATATGGTGCAGGTTGGAATCACCTACTCAGAGCAGATGCTTCCATCTGTGTTAAACAAGGCCAACATCCTTTTTAAATACAACTGTGTAGTAGAAAATGGGCGCACTAAATAAATCTGCAAGAAACTTGGTTATTCACCTTCATTTCCTGTTTTTGCTTCATCCATTCCAACCACAATTTTCCAGCTCCCAGAAAAATTGCCCTAAATGATACATAGGTAAAGACTCAGGCCTCAAGATTTATCACACTGTAGCAACTTATTTTCTGGATTCCAATAAGTTTTAATTCGAATATGGGTGCTGAAATACTTAGAGACATTCGAACTTTGATCAGAAGAAAAACTTTAACTAAGAGTTTGAAGTCCTGTTTTAGGCTCCAGCATTCCTAGTTAAATCAATCATTTAGTACAAGATCTTAACATGAATCAAACTTCTTTCATTCCAGCAGAATGTGGAATAGTGATCATTAAACATAAAATAGATATGTTACAATAAGAAAACATAAAACATACGAAATAAGAAGCAAACAAAATCTATTCATCAAATAAGTTATAAATGCTTGCCTAGCTATATAGTTCATGAAGTTCTAAAATCTACAGTGCCTAATGATTTCAAGTATTGCAAGACAAACATGAGAGTCTCGAGTACAGTTTTTAACAAAGAAACTATGTCAGCACTGAGAATTGCCAAAGGCAGCCATTCCAGATGTTCAGATTGTAGGACAGAAGAGATGCTTTTACAGATGCCTCAGTATTTCCTTCTGTCTTTGCATGGATGTGTGTTTGGGTGGTAAAGAAAAGCTGCTGCAGATCTTTCTATTTTCTTTTCTTTCACAAGATGTTAGACACATTTTCTCCCATGATCTTTGATGTTATTGACACAAGCATCTCAATACATGCTGAGAGAGCAGCAAGCAGCAACAGAGTTAATTTACCCATTGAAATGACTTCATCTCTGACAGACTCTTCCATGTGCTCTTCTTTAATATATGAAATCCCATCCAAGCCATCGTAGAGCAGCAGTGGCAATAAGCTTACTAAATTCCTCGTGTTGGACTAAGGTAGAAGGAACTTTCTACATGAAGAATGACCTTGCAAACACAAAGATCCCGCACAGTAGATCTGTAGGACTGTGTAACTTCCTTATGCCTTTGTCATGAGGACATGATAACTACTGTCAGTCAGCTGTAAGCACCTTGTGCCTGAGCAAGTGAGGGATCTCAAAATTTTTTTCCACCAGCTTCATCAGTTTACATTTAGGAAAACTGAGCTGAAGTGAGGCTAAATGAATTCTCCAGATCACACTTTTGAAGTATATATTCCCAGCCTTCTCCACAGAACACACTGAGATCCAGCATATCTTCTTGTCTTGGGTTTGTCTTTATCAGTAATTCACATATTAATAAACCCAAAGAAACTCCATTATATTTTCAATTTATTTTCCAGTTTATTTTTCAAACCTGTTTGCTGTTACCTTCTTTCATTTACTTGAGCTCCCCTTGTATTACAGGGAGGTAACCAAACCCTTTAATAATCCATAAAACAAAAGGAGAAACTGAATAGTCCAGCCTGACTTCTTGCATATAAGAGAGTGAGTAGGTAGATACAGAAAGAGAGGTAGACAGATATGTAGAGGAAGGAAGGAAGGAAGGAAGGAAGGAAGGAAGGAAGGAAGGAAAGAAAGAAGGAAAGGAGGGAGGGAGGAAGGAAGGGAGAAGAAATGTTAGTTGTGTATGTTATTACACAGTATACAGATACAATATATGATAAAATTTCATTTCTTAAAAAGGCTTGCTTTATATTCTTCTAGAGAACTTGCTCTTGACATAAGTAGCAAATATATCTTCGTAAGACCAATGTCAAAGTTTGTCTTCAGTGTTATTAAACAGAACTCTTACACCAGTTTACAGCATTCTGGCAGTGGTTATAGTCAAATGGTGAGCCTATAACAGAATAAAACTATGCTGCAGAAAACTTGCAGACACTGGACAGTATTTCCTACTTTTTTAAAGATATTTTTTATCTTTATGTCAGGTAGGAAAATATGAGGAGTGTTATTTTAGTCCCTGTTTTTAACCTTCCTTTCTTTTACAAGACTGAAAGAAAATCACTATCTCCTATAAGTAATTGTATTCCAATGTTAAAGGACAGAGTATAACAAGGTGAGTCATTAGTGTGACATTTACAATGACTTATGCTCTGTTTAGGATTGTTAATTTAAGCTTGTAATCATAGTTGGTGATCCAATAGAAAAACATCTGTTGTTTTGAAACTTTAGTTGCCTGTCCATTTAGCACATTTGTCTTTACACCTTTCCATTTCTGACTCCTGATTCCAGGTTTATTCTCCTCAAGCAGAGACATCCTGGCACTCTTCTACCCTCCTACCCCAGCTCTCTCTGCTCTAACATTTTCCCTCCAACTGTCCCAGTCTCCCCAGCTCAGCTTAGCTCTTTACATGTACCTCCATGGAGGCTCACAGACTTCCCATGGAGGCTCAGTAGTTATTGAGTGAAGGCTCCGACCAGAGATGTCTGGATGAAATGTGGATGAAAACGGATGAAAGCCTTAGTGCAGAAAGCACAACGCAATAGGGACAGCCCCAACAGGGTGGTCTCTCCACCACCACAACATTTTCTAAATCCTCAAAGAACTTGATCCTTATTTTGAGAAAAATGTAATAACCAGATCGTTTTAAATTGGCAACTAGAAAATGATTAACTGTAAAAAGCCCTAATGCAACTCACAGCTGGAAGTCTCAGAATCACTTTTTGTTTTTCAGGTGTGCACATGCTTCCTTGGTGGTTTCAGTCTGCAATGGAAAATATCAGTAAAAGCCAACAAGGTTTTAATTCAGTGGAAAATGCAGCTTCCTGTGAATCTATCCAGGTTAGTTCAGTTTTTTGTGACTTTGTGAATATTTTGCAGATCTTGAATCTGGTATGACCAAGGGGTTTGTATTAAATTATGGTACGTTGACAGCCTCCATCCTTCTGCCCCTTGCTGCTTCTGACTGAGAGGAGACAAAATGGAGAGGGTAGAAATGGGAGGCAAAAGACAGAGTCTTTCATCCTTTTCCTCAGGTCCTGCTGGTTGGTGCTGTCAGGGTGTAGGCTAGCTGAAACTCCAACCTGATACACGGCCCCAGTACATTCCAGAAGCAGGTTAGAGAGTGGCCAAACATAGTTACCCAACTTGGGAGGGGAGAGTGGTCATGGGCATTGTGGCATTCTAAATCATCAGCAACAACAGCCACGTTATCTGACTAGAGCTGTTGTAGGATCCCTCTATCACAACAGCACCAAGGTTTTTAATGAGAGTCGAGCAAATCTGTAGCTCAGTGTAATAGAGTCTGTTAGTAGAAAAAAAACTTGTCAGCTTCTCTGGATTTGCATCAGGCTTGCAGTGCTAAGTTTATTGAGTGCTGACTGCATCTTTGTTATTTGGCAGCTATTTTCAGCAAAACCAAAAACTGAGCTTGTGGAGTAGAACCACGGTGGTCTCCACAAAAAAGACATAAGGCATGAATACTACATCTTTCTGAAATGTGATATAAGGCATAATAGTCATAAGGCATATATACTACATCTTTCTGAAATGTGACATGCACTTTTGAGATGTTATAGTCTCTCACTGCTATCACTTTGTGATACAGCAAAGTTGTAGTCCTATTTGCAGAAGAATATATAATTTCAATAGAATTTTTGGAAAAATATATAATTTAAAATTTAATTTATCTTTATGTGTAGAACACTCATCAACAGAATCCTTCAGGTGTGTGTGAAGAGACTAACAGCGCTGGTTTAGCAGAGGGATGGCACCATAATACAGCAGTGATTTGTTTATCATTTTCAGGTTCATACACAGTTTAAAAACTTACTGAATTTTCTGATTTATATGTTGTCATCAGGTATAGTTTCAGTGTGCTGTATATTTTCAGTGTGCAGCACCATGCCTCAGATGATCTGTTCGATCTGATCTATTTCTTTGGTGTTCTTTTTAAGTATTTTCTTTTTTTCTTAATGAATATTTGAATTATTTGTCCATTTTCATGTTGTCACATGAATTGTGTTTCTGCCTGTTTCTAGATATTAAGCACTACATTTATGACTACTGCCAATAGTTTGATTTTATGACAGATGGCATTGAAATTAACAGCTTACACATTCTCATTCGTATGCCATATGTAGATATTTCTACTTGGTTCTCCACACATATCTGATGGTAATTAGAGGGTAAAGAATACATTAAAAAATATGTTAGATGTATTTAGTTCTTTCTGTTGATGAAATGTGTGCAAACAGCTGCATTTTCAGATTCGTTATTCATTATTTGTAATTATTCACGAAATATCTTCTGATGTTTCTTTCTATCTTCTGTAATGTTGTTGAGAGTATTCATTAGTCAAAAGCAAGCTGGCTTGACAGGGTGCTTAAACAGTAATATTTCTATTCAGTTAAAAAGCATATTTCATGACATTTTGCTCTGAATAACTGAAATCTTGCATGTTTAAGTTTTTTAAAATATACATGAAATATAAAACAGATGTTTAACATTCAGTTTTTGACTGAATTAATGTACTTCAGTTGATTTACCAGTTAGTTGATCTTCTAGACTTAGAATCATAGAATAGTTTGGGTTGGGAGGGAGCTTTAAAGGTCATCTAGTCCAACCCCCTGCAGTGAGCAGGGACATCTTCAACTAGATCAGGTTGCTCAGAGCCCCGTCCAGCCTGATCTTGAATGTTTCCAGGGTTGGGGCATCTACCACCTGTCTGGGCAACCTGTTCCAGTGTTTCACCACCCTCATTGTAAAAAATTTCTTCCTTATATCTAGTCTGAATCTATCCTCTTTTAGTTTAAAACCATTATCCCTTGTCCTATCACTACAGGCCCTACTAAAAAATCTGTCCCCATCTTTCTTGTAACCCCCCTTTAAGTACTGCAAGGCCACTATAAGGTCTCCCTAGAGCCTTCTTTTCTCCAGGCTAAACAATCCCAACTCTCTCAGCCTGTCGTCATAGGGAAGGTGTTCCAGCCCTCGTGATCATGCTTGTGGCCCTCCTCTGGACCTGCTCCAACAGGTCCATGTCCTTCTTATGTCGGAGGCCCCAGAGCTGGACACAGTACTGCAGGTGGGGTATCACCAGAGCAGAGTAGAGGAGGAGAATCACCTCCATCCACCTACTGGCCATGCTGCTTTTGATGCAGCCTGGGATACGGTTGGCTTTCTGGGCTGCGAGCGCACATTGTCAGCTCACGTCCAGCTTTTCATCCAGCAATACCCCCAAGTCCTTCTCCGCAGGGCTGCTCTCAATCCCTTCATCCCCCAGCCTGTATTGATACCAGGGGTTGCCCCGACCCAGGTGCAGGACCTTGTACTTTGCCTTGTTGAACCTCATGAGGTTCACATGGGCCCACTTCTGGAGCTTGTATGGATCCCTCTTCCTGTGTAAGTTGGTTTTTTTTTATGGAAGCAAAAAGATTTCTGGCAAATATATCAGCCGTTAGGTAGAGCTGATGTGTTCAGTAATTGCACTCTGTACAGCTGGCAAAAGTTCAGCTGGAAGAGGTGGGCTAGATTCTTTACATCTCACCAAGGGTGACAAGGTTTCTGATTGTTGTGTCTGAGGATCCCTTTCAGATCAGTAACCTGCAGGGTCTGAAAGCTTTATGTGCAGTTTTATCCTCCTAAATATTCTGGTACAGATTAGTCACTGTTATAAAGGTAACAGTATTAGATCCCTCTTCATCCCTTACAAGCTCTTTTCTCTAGCACTTATTAGCTTGTTGTTTTCCCATTGAAATCTCACTTTCTCAATGAAAAGCCCCTTAGAAGAGCTGTCATTCAAAATAAGAACACAACAGGTGGGAATCTCTAATCGGAACAAGAATAGGACTATAACACCTTGGGAGGTCCCTGGTGTGAGCAGAATGAGTCCCAGATGGAGTAAGGGCCACTTCAGAAACCTGGTTTATCCCGCCATATCCTTTGGTAGGATATGGTCTAGACTATTCTAAGGGACTTGGTGGATTCTCCAGGTGACCTGAGGTCACAGTTTGCTGCCTTTCTGGAAGATCAGCTGTAGCCAAACACACATTGCTGTCCTCAAAAGAAGAGAAAGCAGGCAATATGTGAAGCTCTCAAAGGAAGTCATACCAGGGAATTTAATGATCTATGTGTGAGATATGACTATACGTGAATCTATAAAAGTGGCCCAAAACTAATAGTGGTCTAATTACATTTTTGCATATAGGTCTAGCACTTGTTAACATTTGAATTGGTATCTTTCCATTTCTGTGCATGTTTCTGGAGCTGGTTAGCTAAACACTGAAATATGTTAGTTCTTTTGTGTCCAGGCCTACAGATTCACCATTACTTTTGTCTTTCTGTAAGAGAAATTCTAATGCTACTCTGTTTTTTCTAACATATTATTGTTGTTGTAATTGTTAGTATTAGTAGTATTAAATAAATTATTTCTGTGCTTTTCTGCAAGTAATTACAAAAATTATAGCTACTGAATTAACACTGTTTAAAAATGAAAACAGGAAAAACCAACCCTAGCAAAGTGCAGTTTGGAGTCTGTGCCTAGATAATCACTATTTCTGCCAAGAAAAGATGGAGTATTTTGTTTTCAATGCAGTAGAGGCTAAGCCAACAATTAAATAAGGTAACTTCATTTTTATGGTGAATGCATTTGAAACAGTGTCTATTTCAAAATAACAGATTGAGAGTTTACTAGGCATTTAATAGGAGAATATAGCAGGAGATTCTAGGCAATATTTTCTCAGAGCTTCATGATAGGTATCAGCTGCAGCCTTCCACTGTGTGTGTATGTATTTCACACCGGAAATATTATGCCTGAAAGGAGAGTAAAATAATGTAGCTGAGATGCAGTTTATTACTGTGAATTTTTGCCCTAAGTTTTAATGACTTTTTTTACATTAACCTTTTAACTGCACAGCACTTTTTTGAGAGTTTCTGAAATTTTCACATTTCTCCCCAAAGCCAAATGTATTGTTAAATATTGCTTGCCCCGAAACATATATAGATGTTCTGTAACCTTTTTTTTGAAATTTTTTGTCTAACTTTTCACTTGAGAATGTTATTCCAACAAAACTAACATTTTTCAACAACAAGAACAAAATAACTCTGTTCACACCATGTTTTAAAGCTCAGTGAAGTATTTTTCAGGTGTTAGTATGTCTCCTTTAGACACTTTCAGAAACACCTTTAATGTTTGTTTTCAAACTATGGTGTTCAGAATTCTGTTTTGACTGAATGTTTGAAAACAACATGTTGAATTTACAAAATGAGAATGGTTGTCCCATAGAGTATTCTTCTAAGCATTTTGCTTCAGAATGTGTTAATTTTAAAAGGACCTTTTTTCTTTTTTTTTCTTTTTTTTCACTTTGGCTACACAGAAATAACATTTGGTAAGTTTTAATAGGCAAGGAAGGCTGAATTTTCTGTCAGCAAATTATTGCCTTAGGTAAATCATCATATAAAAGGAGGCTGCTTTCCTGAACACATACGAACATGCACTTTGGGGAAAAAAACCCCAACACAAAACATTGGAACATAAAGACATTAATTGTTTTCCAAACATTCAAATAGTGCACATCTGGTTTAGGGAGATGAAAGTTAGAAAGGTTTGGAGCAAACTTCACTCATCTGATTTTATACACTTGTAGCATTGTTCATATAATTCTTCATGCATAATTCATATAATTCCAAAATATTAGAACTAAATTTCTGAAAATATGGGTCTATTCCATGAAAATAAAATCTGATTTTAAAAGATAACAACTCTGGGGCAACACACATATCATAAAACCACAGCTGAAACGTTGCTCTGATTTCTGCAGTTGTAGACATATCTCTAAGATCAGCCTTATTATGGTTATATGTATCCTTATGAGCACACAAAGGTTGGCAGTCACTGATGTGTTGCACACTTGTATTTTTCTGAAGATTTTTAAAGGTTACTAGCAGAATTTTATGATTAATGATTATTCAGCTGGGCATTAGCCAGACCTGAGAGAAACCAAGGTAAGCTAATAGGTAGGATATTTGAGGGTTTTGCTTGCGGATAAATTTAAATGACTTAAAGCATGCAGACAGAGAGAGTTCTACTTGTATATCGGGAATCCAGGAGCTTTTTTGTTGTTATTGTCCAAAAGTTGCAAAACTAGGTTATAAGTAGTTCCCAAATTATAAAATAGCTAAAGCTCCAAAAAGGATAGATTCTACAGGTGTAGGCTGCCATTATGGTCATTAGAGATGCAGCAAACATCGCCCTGGAGCCTAGAGAGAAACTAACCTCATCCTGTCATTCTAGGCACACACCTAATTCAACACCTACTGGGTAGACATCTAATGCTGGGTGAGGTGAATTCCACCCAGGGTGTTGCTTAGGTTACATTCATTCTGCTTGGCTCTGAACTGGCATTTGAGCCCACCCTTCCTTGTGTGTATTCAAGGCTTTGTTCATGGGTCCTACAAGGAGGAGTAACTGAAGTTCATGGTGCCCCCAAGCATGAACCCAAAATGTATTTAACTGCATCACAATCATCCCTGCGTGTCCCATCAACATCTTGCAAAGATACTGTTTCCTAGCCTGTTACTGCCAGACCATCATCTCAGGCACCCTGAGCCTGGGTTCCTGTAAACCCGTGTAGCCCCCGTGCCTAAGCTGAGGGATATCGCATGTGGTAATGCAGGTGGAAAGAGCTGATGGACTTCCTAGGACTTGAGCTCACTCTTTGGTATAGTCTTTACTGCATAAGTGAATTCTATAGTGAGTACTGAGACTCATTGACATTGCAACTCATCCTAGTTACTTTAGGATACATAAAATGCTTTCTGGAGTTATCAGCCTTTCTCTGTTGTAGCATGTGTGATGTGAGCTTAGATTAGCTGCCTGAGTTTTAGGCAGTGTGTAATGAATACTAGAGAACATATAGAAAAGAAATGGGAAGCATGGCAACACTGTGTAAAGCTCTGTGGTTTATCTTCAAATTCATACTCTACAGAAACGATAGAGGGTCTATCTTGTAGTTTCTAAGGCATGCAGGCTAGTCATACAAGGTGTCTTTCAGCTAGCTGGTATAAGCACTGTTGGCACTCCAGGAGATTTCATGAGCTTCTACTCCAGCAGCCATCTTTTGGGTTTGGTGAAATTAACACTAAGTTATGCACCAGCATAACCACACTACTAAAAGCATCATGAGCTGGCTTCATTTTGTCTGTGCCAGTTGCAATTTACAAGTCATCTCGCAGTTAGGTTGTGTTCACTGCAGGGCATGTGGACAGAATAATTTCACTAAAGTCACACTTTGTACTACTTCTACATTATTTACCATTATTTTCTAAAACAGTAATGATGAAGTCTAATAAGGACAGTTTTATAACAGAAGTGTTTTTTGGGTTTTTTTTTGTTGAAATTCCAGAGCAAGTAAGTGAACTTCAACTTCTTAGAACTCTTTTATGGCATTCCAGAATGGGATTGCACCAAGTTGCTACTTCCTTATTAAACTGGGGCATGTACTTTGGCCAGCACAGATGTCAAATAAATAAATAAATTGTGCTTTTTATCTATTTGTCAAAAAGTGTATGACTTTCCTAATATGTCTTTTTGTGGCAAATTGCTTCCAACCACAGCTCTCATCTTCATGGTTAGATTTCACCAAAATGTGATTTTATCCCTCTACCTGACTTTACTTATATTAAAAATTACGCATTTTCTCCATTTTCACTTTTAGTATTTGGCTCTTAGCTAGTCTTTCAGAAATGCTTTACTCTTTCCTTTTATTTGGTGCTGATTTACACATACATGTGAAAGGCATTCTTGAACTTCTGACTCATGCCCAAAGGCTGCAGCTTCAGTGAATAACAGATACAAATATGAATAAGGAGGAAAAAAAGCTTATTCCTTACAGTAAAATATGACCAGTCAACAGCCCCTAATTCCCAATCACCATTTATTGACCCAATTTCTGGGAAAGGTTCCATCAAGTTACTCAGATGCTTGGCTCAAGCCATTAGCTAGATCTTCAGCAGTGTCGATGATCTTCTCTTTGGACACACTGAAGTCAAAGCCCTCACAGATTAATTCCAGAGCTTACTACTGTTCCTAACCTCTGTTAAGAATGTATAAAACAATCAGCATCATTAGAAATGTATAGCTGCTTATATTACTATGCTCTGCTTAGATAACACAACAATAAAAAGCTGCGTGGAATTCTTATTTTCAGCACAATAGCAAACTCATCAGAAGTTTTCTACCACAGCACAGAAGAAAAAGAAAGCTAGTAATAACACAGATGCTCCATAAGGTTTTTCCCGTATGCAAAATAATACTTCCTCATTTTTTTATTTTTTTTCCTGTTTCCTTTAGGAGTCTTCTTTTTCTTTGTAAGTCATATCAGATCCAAGTGATCTTTGCTTCCTCAACTCACAAGACTGTCAGTGTGTAGATCTTAAAGGTCCTGTATGCAAGGAAGATTGTCTCAGCAACTAGAAAGCATAAAAAGACATTTCTTTTTGCCTTCTATAGACATCTTTAACTTTTTCTTCATAGGTCAATATTATGGGAGAAGTAGGGACAGTCAGAATATGATTCATGCATGCCTAGATGCACAAGGGGAAGAGAAGTTCTATATATTTTGGTTATTCTGCTGCCATGCCTTCACAAACTGGCACCTATCATGTCTGCAGAGAGAGAAATTAAAAATGCTGCCACCCATCATGTCTCTCAATAAACTCTAGATGCATATTTTAAACCATTCACATTCTTTCTATTAAGATCTCTATTGTACTAAGTTATGAATACATTTTGTAAGCAAATCTGTTACTATGAGACTGCACACACAGAAGAATGAAGTTTTTTGTGTCTAAGTTGACAGTTCATGGCCAGTTTGCATGAACTTAAGTTATTTAAAGTGTGGCAAATATTTTTCTTTATGCCTGAATTCTCAATGGCAAAATTAAAGAATTTTTCTCTTTCTTGAGTAAGTTCATTTAGTTTCAGAAAGTATTTAGAGGGATCTTTATTTGAATAGTGAAAGTAATTCCACTTAGAGAACTTGCAATCCACGCAGATTTAGTGAGACTTTGTTTCCCTTTCAGCATCTTGATTTTTCATGCTAGCCCGGATACTTACAATGTCCTGTCTCATTTCTGTAAAAATAGGGGATTTCCATCTATTCTGAGTGTATTAAGAGTGTGGCTGATAATATGCCTTCAATGCATGCAAGCTTCAAAGACTGTAAGACCTATCACATCATCAAAATGCAATAGAATATCAAGAACTGAATAACCTGTCAGCAGTCATTGAGCATGTACAACATGAATGAAAACCATTTGTTTTGCAACTGCAAAATGAAATGCTGTTAGTAGCTTCAAAGCATCTTTTAATTCAGCAGAAAATATCCAAGGCATAGTGTCATTTTGGAGACCTGATTATGATACAAGTCAGCTTCATCAGAAAACAACAGAAAAATAATCAATTTTAAATACAGGCTTTTTTTTTTTTTTTTCCTTGAGTTACCAGACAAGATACTTCAATGTTTCACACACAGTGAAGCAGTTCCATTTGTTGTGTTTATCCTGTGGTGAATGGTCAGGCTTCTCCTTGCTAGTGCTCTGTGAAGCAATGATTGTTTCTGTAAATGTGGTCTGGTTTCAGCTGGGTAAACCTTACAGGGTATCAATAGTTATATCAATAAATCTCACCTTTACCTGAGATGCTTTTTAATGGTTAACCACAAATAATTTGACAAATTGCTTCAAACATAAAAAATAGATGTTCTTTTCTTATAATTACTCATTCACATTATTCACAAGGTGTTATTTTGCTTTTCATTATTCAGAAGAAGAGTCAAAAATTCTGCGTCAAATACTGTAAGAAAGACACACTAAGACATTTAGTAACTGTAGAACTTGGTGTCTACGAGTGCTATGTGTATGCAGGCAGGTGGGTGTTTACATCTATCTCTGTGATTAGTCAGGTAATAGTTCTGTTTTCTGTTTGGGACAGGTATATTTCATACAGAATATTATGCCACAGCATGATACTAAACCACCCAAAATGACTGCAGGAAACTGTAAGAAAATTGGAAATCAAACAGTACTAGATTATTTTATAATATTTTATACCTTGTTCCATCTTCTTTTGCGTAAGAGAGCATAGCATTTGGCAAGCCAGCCTGGAAACAAAGTTTAAAAATAGCTAGGCTTTCTTCCTCAGAGAATACAGAAAAAAACAGGCAGACTTGACTATCTGAACTATCTATCAAAGTCTGAATTTAAATTTTTTGATTAAGCTTTTTTTCTGTATGGAAGTAATGCTTGTATGATCAGTATATGGATGTATCCGTGGATAGTTCCTTTTTTCTTATTATTGTTTATTCTTTGAATTTAACAGTCCATTTCAGTCACATTAAATCAACTCTTTAGGCATTAAGAACATTTCTGGATTAAATTTCTGTCTGCATAGAAAGAACAGACTGTATCTGGACCACACTACTTGCATTTAAGACCAAAAGGGTCATCAGTATGCTTTAAAGTGAGAAGAAGAAAAATGACAGATACAGAAAAACACATGGTTTGGAAATTTCATGATTGGTATATAATGCTGTTGCACCAGGATAAAATAAATAGGAAGGAAAGAAAGAGCGGGCCATGCTGATGTTAGATTAGCTATCTGTTACAGAGCGAGCACCTAGAATCAAACCAAATGAAAAAACTAGCCACCTCAGTAGTTAACGTGAGTCTGTATTGATTGAAATTCCAGGACTAACAAGGAAAACTACAGTTTTATATTTATCAGCTACACATACACAATG
This sequence comes from Haliaeetus leucocephalus, assembly GCF_000737465.1. NCBI lineage: Eukaryota > Metazoa > Chordata > Aves > Accipitriformes > Accipitridae > Haliaeetus > Haliaeetus leucocephalus. The sequence continues at coordinate 2,311,729 of NW_010973148.1, forward strand.
GCAACAATGGCTGCAATACAGAGACATAAAAAGCACTGAACCCAGAAAATGCTATGAAAACCCATGTAGACTGGGAAAATACCACATGGGGCTGCAATATAAAGAACAAACTCCTAGACATCATCAGTGACTGTTTCATGCTCCAGCTGGCCTGCATCCCATTTCAGAAGATGCAAACATTTGACAGGTTTTCAGTAGCACCCAGGATCTTGTTCAAAATCTTACAGCTGAAGAGGTTGCCATTACATTGATTGAACAGCAATAATCTCACAGGCTCCAAAAGGCCAAAAAATTTAATGAACTTGTGCTTAGCAGTAAGAAGGTGATTGACATAAAAATAAGAAAACTTGTTAAGAAGAGGCTAAAGAAAGCAGCTGAGAGAACTAAGTCTTTGCAAGGTATAACATCACAATTAAGGATATCATGCTAGAACCAGAAGGTCAAAATATACCAACTGATACAGTCCTGAGAAAGAGAAAAAGGAAGCTGGCAGGACTAAACAGCAGAGTAAGGGAAGAAGGTTCTTAGAAGAAAATGACATTCTTTCAGAACTGAAGTCCTCTTAAACTGTAGAAAACAGAAAGGCTTATAAACTTGGGAAGATAAAATATGAAAATACAATAGAGCAGGCTAAAAAAAGATTGTAAGGAACAACTAGTAAAAGGAACAAAAAATTGTAATGACTCTTCAAACACTGCAGGAGCCAGAAGTCTGCCAGAGAACTGTTGATGACTAGGAGACAAATTCATACAAAAACTTATTCTCCTACATTCTTTTTGCTATTGTTTGTAGCCTCTGTACAATGTGGTTAAACTGGCATTTTAGCCAAAGTTCTCATCTGCATGAGAAAGAAAACTGTGCTTCTATGATATGAGTGGCAGAGATTTGACTGTAGCCAGGAGCTACTGGGTTACAATTTCTTGACATAAAATGCAGTTATTGGCAAGGAGCTGAGACTGAGTTACTGATAAGTTTTTGCTAAATCTCAAAACTGCTCTTTCCTCCTGGAAGATCTATGGAATATCAGGCCTAAATTCACAATGCTTTTTCTATACTTGATGAACATTGGGAAGTATTATAAAGTGGCAGAGATAAAGAATACTTGCTCACTCATTAACTCTACTCAGGGACATGTTTCTTCTTGTTTCTTCTTCCAGTCTTGTGATTTATTCTTGCCTCCCTTTCTCCCTTTCTCCCTTTCTCCAGAAAAGCATTATAAATTAAAATAATATGAATTTATCACTGCTACATTCCTACAAATGGTTTAACTGTTCAACTGACGTTAATATGGAGCTTGAGGTAAATAATTTTTAAAAAATATGAAACAGAATGCCCTAGGGAAACTAACATGCCTATGTTTCTGACATAACTACAAAAGAAAGTATTTATCTCTAGCATAATTTGTTTAAGAAATCTTTGTCTGTGGTCATAAATAACTTAAATTAAATCAATACATGTTCTCCTCCCCCATGTGATCTGGTCTAGTAAATGTGAGGGTCAGTGATCTGGGGACAATGCCTGATCCACCTTTGAGTTACTATACTGAGGGCAGATTTGCCAAAATCTTGAAAGAACCAGTGTTTGATATCACATGAGTCTCTAGGGCAGATTGTATATTGGATGTCAGCACTGGTGAGGGAAGATCTATTCCTTCGCTTTCTTCTAAAAGCTTATGTTCCATTTCCTTGACTAAAGGCCCTTCGATAGGAGACTGTCTTGCCTCAGCTTTTTACAACATTGATGGGAAAGCTGCACAGAGAGAGCTGAGAGCTCTCATGTTGCTAGTTTATGATTTATTGGTGTTCAACATTCTTCTGTGACCGCGGGCTAACTTTTGTTTACATTTCTTAGAAATTTGACATCATACCAACACACTTCACTCATTTGTGATATCAATATTCCTTTTCCATTCACTTTGGTTATAAAACTGAAATTAAATCAGTATGGACCTCCCGTATGTTTTTTATCTGACATAATTGCTACATTCTTCTTTCTCTGTTTTATTCTCATAATGCATCTCAATATTTCGTATAATGCTCAGTCTTCTTCCTCTTAGGATATAATTCTGACCTCAACAGATGGGTGATGAGGTAACTATCCCAAATAACTAAAATTTGGTGGTTGAGATACCTTGTGGTGTACATAAAACTGATGGTTCTGTCTCTGGTGTGAATTCAAGGATGCTGAAATGGATCTCCTGCATCTCACATGCTTGTCTCTATCACTGAGCTATGTGCTGTTCTAAGAAGGAATTCAAAGGGTTTTCAAGCAAAAAACCTCAGAGGTCCTTGGGCTCATTGAAATGTAGACCATGAGGATATTTTCAAAGCTTTCATTACAAAAGAAAATGGTTTACCAGGTAGTTCAAACTGTTAACTCCTTCTTGCAGGAGTTACTGTTGCAACAATAATCTTGGTTTTATTCCCTTTTCTTTCCATTGATAAGTATGAGTCTTCTGGTCTAGGTGCAAGAGTAAAAAAATTCAGGAGCAGCTGTGTGAAGTCCATTCCAGCAACAGCTGGCTTATTGAAGGAATAGGGGCCTAAAAATGGCTGTCTCACTCACTTGACTCCGAGTATACTCCCTTGGTATGTTTTAAAGTTAAAGTTTCATTTAGCAAAGTCAAATAAGATGCTCAGTCCAGCTATAACAGAAATTCTTGAATTGAAAACAGTCACTAGTGAAGCATTAGGCAGTTCAGAAGCAAGATGCAGTCATGAAAGCCAGCACCATCATCTGTTCCTGGCAGACAAGTTCACCCTTTTTGTCTCCATTGTCACTATCATTGCGGTAAAGAAGCCTAGTTCTGCCTTGTAGTTTGATAAGAAAATAATTTGTGAGAACAATTTAACTTTTCTGATTCCATGAGGGCAGAGATATTCCTAGATTTTCTGGGAAGCCCAACGGAGTAGAAGTACTAGTAGTAACAGCTAGGTGGAAAGTAGGAAGAGAAAGAACGCACTAACCATTGGTGTGAATATAGTTTATCGTAACTATTTGGGGATGTATTGTTACTATCTCATGGCAAAGACAATGAAAATTCTTTCTTTAAGTGTTTATGTAGGGATGATCAGTAAGTCCTGTGGTTTATAGATTGTCTCATTTTTTATTCTTTTCTAAGGCGCATACAGATTATCCACAACAGTCTTCACACAACACCTAGCCTATCAGATGTAAAGCTGACAGTTTCTTGGTGACCTTTCAATATCAACTGGCCAGGACAGGGTGAATTGATTCTCTGTTGGCTATTCAAACAGCAAGTGGGGGAAAAAAACCCAACACTCAAGTATAATCAGTTTTCATGGTCTGTGTTCAGAAATATTTTATTACCTTAAAATATTGTTCTTGTTGCCAAAATTGGAAACAAATTACTGTAAAAACATTTTAGGATGAGCAGGATTAATATTTTTTCTTTGGGAAGAATTTTCTCCAGACATATTACATTTTTTACTTGAATAAACAAGGATTGCATTGATTTAATGGCATTGATTTAATATACTTGGAGTGCAAAAGATGAAAGCAAAATTAGTATTGTAGCTAATTATCAAAAGTACTTTATGGCTTGTAAATTGAGCACGGGTATAATACCCTTAACTATAGTTTTATTACCTTTATTATATCAGGAGTTAGCAGCTTGGGGAAAATTTTTATTTTTCTCCAGTAACTTCTCAAGTGAAACACATTACACTTTCCTCAGAAGACAGGCCAATAAAACACAGCCTTTGTTCTAAGAAAAGGAGTGCATGAGCAACTGACATTGGAGTACAAACCATTAGTCCATGGTAAGGTTGTGAAATAACCATTCCTTGAACCAAAGGATGACCATCTGCATTTACTTTTCCAGAAATAACTGCATCCCATCAGATAGCATTTATGAATAAAATGTGATTGAGAAGCTAATCATTGAGTAGTTATGTACTATGACCTTCACCCCTGAAAAAACCTCCACATTTCTGAGCTACATTTGGGTTTTCCAGGTCTTGGTCTAGGTACACAGTTCACCCCTGCCTTGACCCCAGCTCGCCATGAGTCCTAGGTGCAATTAAGAGCTCATCCTTAATGCCTTAGATTTTGTAGGAGTGAAACCTCCAAGAGTGGTCCAATATAGCAGCCATGGGGCACTCAAGGAGTTTCCAGTGTCCTGTAACACACTCCAATATGTACATTTCAAGACAAATTTACAGTGCAATGCCACTGGCAAAAGAAGCTGAAAGCTCAGTCAGAGTCTTTGTGGAGTTACCATTTAATCGTAGTGTTTCATCTGAACCCCACCCTGAGAGTCATGGGCTAACTGACTGTGATCTTTTGTCTCTTCTTCTGAAGTGGGAGAAACACATTTAAGGTGTCCTCGTTACCATCCAAAACTCTTTTGCATTTATGCCAAGTGAGTAGCACAGAGCACGATACCTGGACTGTTCCATTCCTGACAGTTATACAGGCAAAATCAGCAGTCTAACCTGCCACATAAAGAAAAAATGTTAAGTCTACAACCCACTGCCATGTGGGTTCAGAACCTTGCTGTTTTAGTTAGTTCCTCAAAGTTTCTGTAAATTGTTATAGTACATTGTCAAATTAATTACAATGTAGTCTTGCTGAAGAGAATCCTGAGGTTTCTTATCCTTGCCACCCATCACTTCTTGCAATCATTTCATCATGTACACCTCATGAACTATTTCACAACGCAGGTCTCCTTGCAGTGCTGGCCCACTCTGCCATAATATCTGTTCTGAGAAATTGCTGCTGCCTTCCTATAATTACTACAGCGACTTTTTTCCCCTTCTCCAAAAATTCTTTGGCTCAGTTGCAAGGTTCTTACTCCAGAAGAGACACATGCCTAATTTAAAAGAGAAATAGTGTTACAGAACAATCCCAAGTTCATTTCAATCATGATGTAAAAAAGTCAGTCAAGAAAATAGAATTTTGCACGTAATATTTTTGTGGATGTAAATGGCCCTGAGACTGTGAAGAGTCAAAACTGAAGCCTCCATTCTAGATACTTACAGCCTGTTCCATGTACCAAACATTATTTTGAATTTTCTATCAAAAGAGGGCAGAAAATAGGAAAAAAAAAAAACCACTTTTCCCCATTTTTTTATTATTATCTTGTATCTTTACCATGTGGAAAGTTAAAGTAATTTAATACGGCTACTTCTTATCAGCTTACTGGAGAACTGGTTTTCATCAAGGCCATACATTTTTTGCTTTTGGGGGAAAGATGTTGGGACTTTCAGGAGACGAGACAGGTTATGGCAGAAGCTGTAAGAGATCCAAAAGAGACAGAAACCATATAGTTAATAATATTTTTATGCCATGAATTTCTTATATATATCTTCCAGCCCACATTTGTTTTCTGTGTAATTCCAAATGAATGTTTTTAACATCACTTTCTGGCATGGTGGGGGGAGTAAATCTGTCATTATAAAATGAGCACAAATGAAACCAATTTTCCTGTAGACGAGTTATTGTTTATACTTCTAGTGGGTGTTATATCCCTTCATCTTAAAAGACACCATTATTTTTTCCATGTCTTTTAGTAAAAATCAGAAAAAAAATCTGGTTTAGTGTCTGCCAATGTGGCCCAAATTTAGCACTACCAAGGATTTCTCCAAGTGATTTTTAAGATTAAAAATTTTTTCTTCTTTGTTTGTGTCGTGGTTTAACCCCAGCCGGCAGCTCAGCCCCACCCAGCCACTCACTCACTCCCCCACAGTGGGATGGGGGAGAGAGTCAGAAGGGTAAAAGTGAGAAAACTCATGGGCTGAGGTAAAGACAGTTTAATAGGGAAAGCAAAAGCTGTGCACCCAAGCAAAGCAAACCAAGGAATTCATTCCCCACTTCTCATGGGCAGGCAGGTGTTCAGCCATCTCCAGGACAGCAGGGCTCCAGCACGCGGAACGGTGACTTGGGAAGACAAACGCCATCACTCCCAACGTCCCCCCTTCCTTCTTCTTCCCCCAGCTTTATCTGCTGGTCATGGCGTCCTATGGTCTGGCATCTCCCTTGGGTCAGTTGGGGTCAGCTGTCCCGGCTGTGTCCCCTCCCAACTCCTTGTGCCCCCCCAGCCTGCTCGCTGGTGGGCTGGGGGGAGAAGCAGAAAAGCCCTTGGCTCTGGGTGAGCACTGCTCAGCAGGAACGAAAACATCCCTGGGTTATCAACACTGGTTTGGCCACAGATCCAAAACACAGCCCCATATGAGTTACTATGAAGAAAATTAACTCTATCTCAGCCAAAACCAGTACATCTTGTTACGATCTTCAGGTTCATCATCTGTTTCCAGTGCTCCCTGTTTGGCACAATATTGCTTAGTGAAATGCTCCTTCTAAAACAATGAAAATCCCAACCCAATAGTTCCTGACCTTTAGTATCAGCTCTTTTGTGTAAACAGAGAAGTTTGAACCCAAATGAAAGGACATGGGAGGGCTAAGAACATTATTCACATTATATTAGAAGTAATGCAGATTTGTGTTCTACAGTGAGAGATTTATCATATAGGTATACTCATATATGGAATAAAGACATATTCTTATACATGAAAGATATACGCATATATGGAAGAAGGAATAACAATCTACATTGTGCTAAAACATATCCTTTGCCCAAGTATCTCCAACAATGACTCACTGTTAGGATGCAAAATCAATTCAGCATTCACATGTCTATGTCTACTAATAGCAAAAAACCCCAAAAGTTTTAAACTTTTAATTTCCACATTTCTCTTCTGTCCTGTGAAAGTAGCCAATGCTTGCTTTTTTTTCTTTTGCTCCTTTTTTTTTTTTTTTTTTGCTTTTTTTTTCCTAATGAAAAGTTGATTTAGGTCCACTTTAAATTAGGGGTGGCAAAGTAGCTTGCACAGTCAGCAATTCCAACAGCCAGCCTGCCTGGTGAGTTTTTGCTGAGCTGAAGTATTCTGTTTTGAAAAATAAATCATTCATTGTCATAGCATTCATTTTCAACACATCTGACTGCTCTATTTGTCAGCTGTGAGATTCCCTTTTGCTGTGTGCTACAAGGCACTAGGTATCTTTGATGGTCTCTTCTATATAAATATCAGAATTAAAATAAATTTGTTTCTCAGGTAATTTTAACGACATAAAAACTTTTGAACGTAAAGTATTAAAAGTGATTCTGTTTTATACTTCTGGGCTTGCAAATTACCCTAAGACACCACAAAAAAAAAAATACATGAGAAGTTTAAAAGATGGCAAGAGGGGCAGAAAGAGAAAAATACTGGTTTGAGTTTGAAGGAAAATTGAGTCAGAGGCTTTGAAGGGGTAAAACTTCACCGGCTTAATACAGAGGTAATATATAAAGTGCTCCCATATGGGAACGATCTGCCTCAGCTACTCTGTAGGAGTAAAGACAAGCTGCTGCCTCACCTATAACCTTATCTTCCCCAAACCGAACAGAATCTTGGCATCTTGCAGGACATGGAAGCAGCAGGAAAATGCAATCAGGAGATCTGTGCTAGACCTGTCATTTCATTCAGTGGGTCTAGTTTTCACTTGCCTCACAGATTTCAATATTGTAGTCAACCACTCTTTTCTGTAATTATAGATTTTATGGTTTGTATTTACAGGCTTATGAAGAGGAGTGATAAAAGACCTTTAAGCTGATTGCACACCATGCAGAGACTGAAAGTATTCCTCAATGATTATATTGACTGACTTTATGACCCCTTTGTGCTGCCAAAACCTCATAAAAAAGCACATAATGTGAAGTGGAATACATCATTGCACAGGTGTAAATGACTACACAAGATGCAAGGAAAGCAGAATCAAGCCAGTTGTACCTAATAAACACTTTCAGCCCAGGAACTGTTGCAGACTCATGTAAATACTTAACATGTGGTTCTGCTCTAAAAACTGACTATAAAATGCACTGTGGGTTTTTATTGTATTTCAGTGATACCATATTAAATTTGCCTAGCTTATACATAAAAAGCATTTTTTTTCTAATAGACATGTTAGCAAACTCCATGTAAACATTCAGACTGAATTTTCTTTTCTTCTAATGCACTGCAAGAGTAAAGATTATCCAGACTCAGCTTTACTACCCTGATACCTTTGCGAACTTACAGATTTTACTTCTTACAGTGCCAAAACATATTGCAGCTTCTGAACGTGGAGGTAAAAGTTTTCAAAATTGTATCTGAAAAATTGTACACAGCGGTTGCATACTGATTTTCTGATGAACCAGATTGATTATAAAATCCAGCCTAAGTTCTTGTTCATGCTGAATTCTTCAGTTTTGTTTTCTTCAGAGTTGTGCCCAAATCTGCAGAAATAAAAGCCAAGCACTTTTATTGTTCATTTAAGATGTTATTTCTCATGCAAAATGACCTTTTCACTTTTAACAGTAGTATGGGCAAAATAAACCTTGGTTTAATAGTTAAAAACTTATAATGAAGGCCACTTAAGCTCAATTATTCCCCAGAGGGGCAAAACTCCCATTGTTTAAAATATTAGTAAATTGGGATTTAGGATATTGTCTGAGTCTGGAGACAATATGAATAAAATGCGTTCATGGGAATGATGTTGCAGTGGTCGGGAGGCAGACTAGGTAATCTCACAGGTAATTTCCCCGCTTATGCTTTGTGCTGGCATTCTTGGCAGTGTTGGAAATTTGATGAATTTCCTAATACAGGGGCCACCACAGCTTGGGAACTGCAAAGAAAGGAGTGTAACGACTTAATGCACACTTACATTTTGGTTCTTTTTTATTTTGTTCTGTAAAGTGCAATCCATTCCATTAATCATCTGTAGTTCTTAAAAGAGTGCAGCAAGCTAGTGCGGGTAAATTTCAGACAACTGAGAAATTGCTGAACTGTCTTTACATACAGGGCATAATGTCTCTATAGGCAGCAGAGGGGCCTGCCAGTCTCAGACGTGAACAGTGCTATTATATATAACTTAACAAGTGTTTCTAGTATGATTTCAATTTTTTAATATTTTTTGAGGCAAGATATCGTTGCAAATGTTTGACATTAGATTAAGCAAATACATGCCAGTGCCCTTGGGGGGGGGGTGTCAGGGGCTCTCTGGGGGCTCGGGGGGCTCCCCGTGGTGGGTCAGGGCAGGCCCTGGCACCCAGGGCCCGTCCCACCCCCCAGGAGCCAGGGGCACCGGAGCCCCGGGCATCGGGCATCTCCATGAGGACGGGACAGGCCGAGGCCGGGCTGGGGCCTGCATGTAGGCCCGGCTCGGAGGGGCCCATGGCCGGGCAGGGCAGGGCTGTAGGGAGCCGGAGTGTTGGTGGGGCAGGGGCTGACGGCCCCTGACATGGCGTCCTGGGCCCGGGGCAGGGGGGGGGGAGCCCCGGGGGGCTGACATGGCGTCCTGAGGGGCCGGCAGGGACAGGCAGGCCTGGTGGTGCCCCTGGGGACATTGCAATGTGCCCCACAGGTTATAACAATGAATTAATTTAATGTTAAAGATTTTTAAAGAGAAGTTCCTCATATCTGTAGACTTTAAAGATATAGAGGTCTCTTCCCTTTCTGGGATATTTGCCACTGCCTAAAAGCAAGCTAAAACTGAAATTTTGTTTTGAAAAGTTCCTTGTGGACAGGTCATAAGAGTTGCAATGCTTTGTGTCTAATTTTCTTCTTTAAGGATTACTCTCTCCATCACAGAAGTTAACCAACACATATATTTATGTTAAAATTTAATAAAACAACCTAGGAAGTTACTTGTGATCTTTTATCTATAAAAGAATTAATTTTTTTGTCAAAGGCTTGAAGAGACATTCTCATGAAAAATTACCATGTTTGAATGATTTCTGTTCAAAATAGCCTGAAATAGCAACAGCCTCACTTTATTCATTACTGAAGTAAGAATAACTCCAAGTGCTCTTCTTAGGATTCACATCTGTTTGAGAAAGAGCAAATAACGATCTCATATATATGATCTGAGGTAACATCTTCATTCAAACACTATTTTTATTAACACAGAAGTAAGGTTATAAAACCCCAAATGGGGCTTAGACACTGACTGCAGCACTAAGCATTGCAATACCTAGATCCCAAATGGGAAGCCAAAATCATGTTACTAGATACACAGGCCCTGTGTACAGAAAAAATACATATAGGAGGAGTTGGGTTTCACAGTGTGTTTCAAAACAATCTGGATGCTGTAGGGACGTTTCCCCCAAATCAGCACCCTCACCTGCCTGTAGCCAGGAGGAAATCCTTGAGCAAAGAGATTCCTTCAACTCTGGTCTTCTCCAGGGCTCATGGGTCCTTTCTGCTTTTGCAAGTGTGGAATGATGTGCCCCAATAGCAGAAGAGGTAAATGAGTCATGGTATCACCAAGTGATTTGACCATACACCTCCATACGTACCAGGGTGCTCTGTTGGATGGCTGCCCCATGGGAGGGAGCCGGGAGCTGAGGGTGGCCACAAAGTTGACGGGGCCGTGCCCTCCCCGACCAGCGTCCATCCAGCAGCACCCAGCGAGGGAGCAGGGATGGGATGGGGATGGTGACCAGGGCCAGCTCTGAGCCCTGCAACTGCCCAGCCCGGCCCCAGCGATGGGGCCGGTGCAAAGAGCCGTGGGGTGCAGTAGGTGATGGCCGGCGGGTACGAGTCTGGGCGCAGACTGCTGCATAGCTCAGGAGGGACTGAGGCTGAGGATCTGGTCACAAAGGCAGTTCCCAAGAAAACGGGAGAGGTACAGCTGCTGCGGTGAAACTCCCAGCTCTTTCCCAGCGGCATGATCCTGGGTTACCCAGCCGGGCTGCGGCAGGGCTGGCCTGAGCAGCGGCAGCCCGACCCCGAGGAGCGGGGAAGGGCAGCAGAGCCGGCGGCCACGCTCGGGGCCTGGCAGCGTAGAAGGAGGGGGCCCTCCTTCCCACGTGTTCTTTCAAGAGATTCATCCATCGCCATGCGTTATGTACTGTCCACATAGGAATGGTCCAGCTATGTATGCACGAGTGCTCTTTGGACTGCAGTCCTGTTTCCAGGTATCCTTACTTGAGAGTGAGAGAGTGATGCCATCCCAGCTCAGCACTGCAAAGCCTGAAGAACTGCTGAGTAGCCAAGGAAGCAAAACTCTGGGTGCTTGAACAAGACCAGCAGGCCCCATGGGCTGTATGTCCTTTAAGGGTTTGTTAGAAGCTGAGCAGGGATTTTCAGGACTGAAAATTTTTATTTCAGTGCTGCTTTTAAGCACCTCTGTCGAGCACCATATATTCACTAGGCAACTGTAGACATTGCTTTCACAATGACACAGAACTAACTCTATTGTATTTTCTCCAGTTTTCTCCATCAGCGAATGACAGAAAAGCATACTGCCCAGTTCCATGGTATTGAGCTGAAAGATGCGGATTGTTGTTTTAGGCTCTCAGCAATGAACCATGAAAACTAAAATGATTTGGAGAGTTATCCAAGGCATATAGCTTGGAAATGACAAACATCTGTCAAAATATATAAGCAAAATACAAACCTGTTGTAGGAGAATTGTGTCTGTGAGACATAACTCACTGTTTCTAACTGAACTCATGCACTGTATTAAGGCTGCATGTTTCTTATTTCTTACATAAAAAGGGGTTACATTTATTAACACAGATGAACTCTGTAACCACACTTGTTTTTACTAGCAAGTTAGGATATTATTAGGTCCTGCTAATATCTCAGGGCTGGCATAACCCTCTCCTCTGCTGTTTTAATGTTTGTTTTAAAATAAATATTGCTAACAGTGAGTTAATAAGTAATAAGCATCATTCTAGTTTGGGTGACATACGTGTTGTGGAAAGTGACTGTCCTCTGGTCTGCCCTTCTAGCTGTTTCATAGCATCTTAGAGTTTATGTCTGACTGGCTTCCTTGGAAAGTAATAGCATAATAAAGAAGTATTACTGCCATGCTGGCCAATGTCCACAAGCTTTTATTCCCCAGTTTTAACACAAATGAACAATATACTCACTTAAGGCAATATTGTTTGTGTAAGAGAAATCAGAGCGTTAAGTCTGTAATTCACTTACATATTACTCCTACACACATCCATTCACAAGGCTCTGAAGATACCTGGGGAATTCTGAGGCTTTCGCTGTCTTCATAAGTCTTCTCTTCTCTGAAAAGCCCATTGCAGAGTGCAATGGCTTTCTTTTTTAAGACTACATTAACTCACTGGGAACATCCAGGCAGCCCAATTCTTGAGCAAGTTCATATTTTCATAGAGCGAGATGGTAACCTTAAATGTCCCTGGCTTCTGACCTGCACTGCCCCCCCCCTCCCACCCCGATATTTTTAAATGAAGTTAAAACACAGTTTGTTTCTATAGATTCTAATCCTAAATTGTTCTGTGTCCTGAGATGTGGGCCAATCCCCTTTGCCTTAAGCAGATAATATATGAAAAACGTAACTTGAAGCTCTGTTTCTGGCATATAGCACTGTAGGAACAGCATTTAGCCTGTTTGCTTAGTTTTTTCCCCGCCTGTCACACTTCATTATATTTAATAATCACAATATTAGATCTTTTTTATCCATGGTCTCTTTCTGTTTGTCTTTGGGGTTTTTTTTCTTCTTTTTTTTTTTTTTAAGGTGGCATAAACAGTGAAACTTTCAATTGCATGTTGCTATGGAGTCCAAATTATAAACCAAAGCAGAGAGTATCGCTCTGTGCTTACCTTGGTTCTTGTACTGTGCTCTAAGCCTCTGCTACTGACAGGATCATGAGTGGACCTTTGGTGTGAATCAGTATGACAGTTCTTATAGATGGTATTTATAATTTTTATCTCGGTTTGTTTAATGAGGGGTAAAGAAACAGAATAGATGTTGTTTGTCATGGCCAACTTTCCTGTTAACAATCTTAACTACTACTTTCCAAATAGTTTTCTAATGTCAAATGATCTTTGAATTGTAGTTAGAGATACAAAAAGTCGCAGCCTTGCTACGCATTTAAATCTTTTTGTACCTGGCTCAAAATAAAAGCCACTTCATTTTAGAATTATTTTTATTATCACACAAAATAATTACAGAGGGCAAGCTCATCTGGTGGCTTTTTACATTAGACAGAAATACAATGCTTCAGTGTGCTGCAGTGCTGGCAAGTATATTGCACTTTTAAGAAGTGCAGAGGAGATGATAGTTTTTGTTCTCACCAGTGAGGAACTAGAAGTTTTAACTATTGGACATTGTCTGCAGAAAATAGTGGCAATTACATGAAATGTTTTTAACAGCATGATAGTCCCTCTGCAAAAATAGGCTGCTAAGTTGGGAAGTAGGTCTTCCAGATTTTTCTGCAAGAGCAGTTAAAAACTATCATCGTAAAGTAGTTTTGGGGCTGGATCCTTCAGATGCCGAGTGCCTCCTAATCCAGAGAAGAAAGTACTCTGTGCCCCACGAAGCCTTTTGGTTGGGAAAGAGGTTGAGAAGAGAAGCAGAGAATAGCTGTTTATCCAGCAGCAGGCTTCAAGCCAAAGCAGACTAAGTCTTGCAAGGAGGTGCTGGTTTTTTTCCCCAGTTGTTGTCATGCCATTTCCTTCTGCTTTCATGGCTCTACATAAAAGAGAAGGAGAAGTTGGTCCCCATGGCTATAATTACTGGCCCACTGCTGAGAGATGATTAGAGGGTAAGTCAAGCTGACTCTGCAGATGGACAAGGGGAATGTAGAAAATTGGTAGCTGTGTGCATTGGCCTTACCACAGTAGTTTATATTTCCTCACCTTTCCTTCAGCCTTTGGTTGTTTTTTAAGCACGTGTGGCTTCAGAATAGGAAACAAGAGGGAAAAGTGTAAAAAAAAATGAGTAGACACATCATGGGATATTGCCCTAAACAGTGCTGTTTAATCTCTATTTTTATGCAGATCCATGAAAGAATACTTGTTAAATCAGTTTTAGTTTTTTAAAATCACATGCTTTATGTCAACACCATTGACGTACTAAGTGGAATAAACCTTTTATTCTTTTCTAACTGAAACTTCTGTAATTTTTCAGAGTAAGTATGAAATGTTGTATGTTTCATTTGTTGTTCATTAGAATGTAAACTAACTAGCAAAGAATGGTAATAGGTACTTATTTTCCACAAATAATTTTGATTTTTTAATTTTGATTACATTTCATGTAATGCAAACATCCAGTTGTCCTGGTTTCAGCTGGGACAGAATTAATTTTCCTTCTACTAGCTCTTATAGTGATATGTTTTGGATTCAGCAGGAGAAGAATGTTGATAACAGACTGATGTTTTCAGTTGTTGCTAAGTAGTGTTTAATCTAAAGTCACAGATTTTTCAGCCTCTCCTCCCCAGCCAGCAAGAAGGCTGGAGGGGCACAAGAAGTTGGGAGGGGACACAGCCAGGACAGCTGACCCAAACAGGCCAAAGGGGTATTCCATACCATGTGACGTCATGCCCAGTATATAAACTGGGGGCAGTTGGCCTGGGGGGAGATCGCTGCTCAGGAACTAACTGGGCATCAGCCGGCAAGTGGTGAGCAATTGCATTGTGTATCACTTGTTTTGTATATTCCTATTCATTTATTATCATTGTTGTTGTTGTTGTTGTTGTCGTCATTTTTTATTATTGTTATTATTATCATTATTATTTTTTCCTTTCCATTCTATTAAACTGTTCTTATGTCAACCCACAAGTTTTACTTTTTTTTCCTGATTTTCTTCCCCATCCCACTGGGTGGGGAGGAAGTGAGTGAGTGGCTGCGTGGTACTTAGTTGCTGGCTGGGGTTAAACCACAACACCAAAACATAACAGAACCACCTGATAAATAGAATTATCACCTAAATGCTTTAGATACGATCAAGAACTCTTGTTTGTGAGGCTCACATACAGGAATAATTTTGCTACTAGGTGGATCTACAGTCTAAATAAGCAAAAGTGTAGACAGGACAGAAGGATGGAAAAGAGAAAACAAATTAAGTAAGCTAAGTGGTTTTCCCAAGGTCAAGTCAATGACAGAGCAGAAGGTGAATGCAGAATTCTGTCTCCAAGGTTAACACTTCCTTTCACTACCTCACTATGCCTAACTGTGCCTTTCAGTTGTGTAAGGTATCCAAATACATGATTTATTACCTAGAAAATAATCTTTTCTGAATAGAGCAGTTATATTTTCACTCCTTTTACTTGTACTTTCTTTTACAGAAGTCACTCTCTGAACACAGTGTATAATATGAAAACTTTCTTCACTGCATAACTTGTAAGAATATTGTCTTTTGGATTCTGAAATAAGCGTTACCTGTG
This sequence comes from Haliaeetus leucocephalus, assembly GCF_000737465.1. Taxonomy (NCBI): domain Eukaryota; kingdom Metazoa; phylum Chordata; class Aves; order Accipitriformes; family Accipitridae; genus Haliaeetus; species Haliaeetus leucocephalus. Next base: position 2,326,913 of record NW_010973148.1, read on the forward strand.
TCAGCCAACTACTGACTGGAACTGTACAGTCAGTTTACATGGTCTTCTAGGGGGATGCAGCACTAGGCTGTGGACATATATATTTTGGAGCTTTATTCAGCTGCCTACACATAGATATCTTATGCTACTTAACAGTCTTTAGAGCATCTGCAATATCTACATAGGTGCAGGCAATCCGGTATCTACTCATAAAGTGGATGTCTAATCCTTTGCAGTCAGTAGTGACCTCATAAATAGAAAAGAGTCTCAAGATCTGTTCAACACACCAGAAGGTGAACACATGTTTGGTCAGCTGAGTATCTGTTTACTCTGTTTATTAAGGGCTGGATTCAGTTATCTAAATACAGGTGCCTGATGGCTTTTCAGAAACACCAGACTTCTGATTCTTTTACTCAGGACTAGCAGTTCTGACCACAGGCAATCCCTGCCCTTCTGGAGAAGCAGGCTGAGACCAGATGGGACATCCAAGGACATCTCAGATGGCACCAGAAACCTATGAAAAGGCAACTGAACTAAGCTCTAGATCTCCATTGACTATAGTATAGATATCAAGATCATACACAGAGCCTAACAATTAGACATCCCAGTCTTGCCTCTCTACCTCTCTCTGTGTTCTGCCTGCTGTTCAAAATTACCTTTGTCTCTTACCATGACCACCTGTCCTTTAAATGCTGATCTTGCTCTCTGCTACTTACTAAGAAACAGGGATGATCTTATCCAGAATAAGCTACTATATATCACAGTTTTGAATTTTGGGTAGAGCAGCATGGCAAAGTGTTTTCCATCCCTTGGAACACATGAGGGACAAAACATTTACAAAGTCTGCTGGATACTCCTAGAAACAGCAGCCCTTTGCACAAGCATGCATTTCATTACAACCAGGAATTGTCTGTAATCCTCCCTTTTAAAGGGAATTTTTCCTAAGACAGTATGTCTTAAACCCCTTTTTTCAAGTTAATGCTGTAGAATAAACAGACTCCCAAACAAGCGATATTTGTAGCAGGACAAATGAAGTGATTCAAAATGCAAAAATGGCTGCTGGCAGATTAAATGGCATGAGTGAAACTGAAATGACACAGTACAGGGTGCTCTTCTGCAAGACGTGTGCAGCTGTGCCGTTCTTTGCATAAGGGAGTTCAAGCTGAGAGGTGCTGTAGCTGTTGAGCTGGTAAGAATTTCTACCTTCTGCTACTCCTCTTCTTCTTCTCCTAGTTTTTTCCCCATCTCCTCTGTGTGCTGGAGAACTGTTCTGCTCCTTTGGCTGCCACCGTCATTCTCTCCATGCTCCTGACTCACTGGTAGCACAGATGTGCTTGTAAAGCCTCTGTGGTGAATTAACCTTAGCGGCATCTTTTACTGTCTGAAACTGATTTAGATCTTCACCCTGACTCATCAACATATGATGCTCAGCCACCTTCTAATAGCTCTCGCAGCCCTGGTTTCTGGTACTCACATTATATGCTCTGTGTTTGTTGCCTTTTATTCATTTTTGCTTCTTGATTGATAAAAACAATGTTCTACATGGGTCGCATTCTTTCTTTCTTTCTTTCTTTCCAGAAATGTGCCCAATTTTCTTTTCAGTAACTTCTTGTTACTGTCTCCTTTTATTTTTTAACAGAAAAAATCTAGGAAAATGGTATAGAGCTGCAAGAGCAAAGTGTATATATGAAAACAATTTTTCCTTGATGTTTGAAATATGTTTTCACTGTTGCTTATTAAAGAGCCAGCCATGATCAAGAGAAACTGAACTCGGGTTTTTCTTAATTTCTTCCCGGATGCTAAACTTGATTAAACAAGTATGGCAACTCTAGATCAGACATAGCATTCCTCATAGCAAGGCGCTTTAGTAAGACCACATCATGCACTTTAACACCAGCACCTGTTTTCTACGGATTTTTTTTTGTTATAATGCAAGACTTGTACTCCTAGTCCTTTTAACCACTGGGTGCCACCTAGTCTGAGTTTGTGATGCAAAAAGACTCTTTCATATAAACAGAAATACGCAGTAATGTGGTAAGTCTGTGACTCCAGCAAAACAAAAAAACAGAGCTTCCAACAGGTTATGAGAAAATGCTATCCAGACATTAACCAACACTAAGATACTTAATCCCTTTGTGTATTACAAGTGCCTCAGAAGTGTATTTCTTCAAGTTTATCTTTCTCCTAGATCTCCTAGTATATTATCCTTGAATCCACTACACAAATGTGATACAAGGCCTGCAGTCATAACGAAATCCTGGAAAACAGTAGAAGTGGTGTTGCCCGGAATGACTCCACAATGCTGAAACTTTTAGATAAGATAAGCGTGCACAACAAGCTTTGAAATGAGAGCTATTGAATCCCTTGGTTTAAATTTCCTATTCATGGGACAGTCTTTGTACGAAAAACAACATATAAAACCAGCTTCAATCATCAATTCCCATCAATTCCCCTGTTTGTTTCTCTCCTCCCTGCTGGATACTCCTTGTACTTATTTAGAGAAATACTGAAGAGCTAGAGATTTGTGGTGACAGGCTAAATACTGACCTGAAACTTATTTACATTACACTTCATCCTCTAAAAAATGTGGGTTTAGGCACCTCAAAAATATCCATAAATTTGATTCAAATTTTCTGAATACATTCAGCTGAACAGTGCTTGGCGAAAAGGGGCTAAACTCATTTAGCAGGAGATGGAGCCCTCTGCCTTCTCTTTTCCTCCTCTCCACAAATTTATTGATGGGGATTAATCTGATAAGTGCTATTTAGAATTAACCTATTAGTATTGTGATCTTGAATACTGTATGCAGTTGAAGATACACAAGGACTGTATGATTCAATGTAGTGGAAGTATTCTGGGATAAGTTCTGCTTTGCTTCCTGACGCTATCCTACTTCATAGAAAGTGTTTAAATAGTCACTGAGACAAGAAGAATGGTGATTAGTCTCTATGTAAATAGCTAAATACCTCATCTGCATCTGATCTCTGCCTGAATTCCTTCCAGCTCCTCTGGTTAGGGTTAGCTGCTGGGACCTGCTGGGACCACTGGATCTCCTGCATAGTACTAAAAGGCCAGAACAGGATATCTCAGGGTTTCCAGTGTCCCTAACCAGGAATTTAGTTTCTGCAACATGGCTCCTGGGACAGCAGATGGCCTCAGACAGAGTCCTATGAGGTTTTCCTATATTCCTTTCTTCAGAAATTTTGAACTTAGCAATGTCCATTGCAATTCAGAAAGTGGGGCGGGGGGGGGGGAGTTATTTTTATAAGTCAGAACTACAGGAAAACCCTCATTATGGCAATTTTTTTTCCCAGCATAAATGCTACTAGGACACTATTTGAGGAAGAGTTATGTTGCATTGTTAGCCCGCACAGTAGATATTCTGTGAATATTTACAACAGTGGGATTTGGATCATTGATGACATAGTAAATTGTACAGCAATATCTATCTGTTCATTCATGCTGGGGAGCCAAAGGTGACATGAAGACTTAGAAAATTCCCCTCCAATTTCAAAAGAAACATTTCCTTCTAGCAGCAGAAATGATATGAAGACATGGGGAGAGACTTCTTGCAAAACACAGCATTTCAGAGAAGCACTCATTATTTAAAACCCTGAGCCAACCTCCAAAAATACTAATTTTGAATCAATGAGATTTAACTAGATTAGCCTAGATTTAAGCAGAGAATAAATGCATATGTAGTCAGCCAGGGCAAAGCTTTCAGTTAGAAATCTGTCATCAGAACTCTTCTGGATATAAGTTATTGTTTGATCCTTCTAAAGATATGTTGCCAAACACTCATTATTGCTAAAATGTCAGCAACATTTGTGCCAAGTGTGGGGGAAGTGAGGAATGTGGCTTTTAGACTATAGTAATTTGTCTTCCCCAAAACATCTGTAAATGAACCAAAATTAATATTTTATTACAAACTGGAAGGTGATGAGACTCTCCAACTTATCTTAGATTCAAAGGGAATTTATAGCTATTCATTACACATAATCTTGGGTAATCTGCTCTGAAAGAGAGAGAAAACATTCCATTAAATTAGAAATGCTATTAAATGACCAGAAAAACTTGCTTCATGTTTAGCAGTAATTTGCTTGATCTTGACTTCCTCTTTCTCCAAAACAGTAATTAACTAGTGTTTGTGTGAAAGAGAAAGGGGAAAGGAAATTAACATTAGAAGTAAAGGCAATAATCAGATTTCAGAAAATACTTAGCTGTCTAGACCTTGTTTAATTTGGTAGTTTAGATATGTAAATAACCTTAAAATTCTCACCTTTCAAGAAAGAAATGGTGCCAATATTCTGAATAAAATAAAATAAAATATTCCCTACTGGAAATCTCGACCGATCTCATGCTTCTCTGCATCTGGTCTGCTAGTGGTTAGTAAGAAATTAGAGTATGTAGTCTCACAGATACAAGCAATTAAACAGTATGCAGTACATGATGGCTTTTTTTCAGAGGGGTTAGCCAATACTTGAATGATGCAGGTAATAGTCTCTCTGCTGGCTTTAAGACTCACTGAATTGACTTAGTCACTAGTCTTGACTATATATTAGAAGAGGGACCTGAGTAAATAGTAGAAAAATACCACCATTTTATCTTCAGTTCTCCTATTAAACTTGCATTAAATATATTAAATGCAGTTTAAAGCTGAGCATTTTGTAATTGTTTTTCTATTCTTTAATAGTGATACCATGAAGTACCATAAGCAAACAAAATCAATGTATGTGAAATACAGTTTATGCCATATCCTAAGAGGTGTCTTATCACTAGTGGAGCAAAATTATTGATACTATAATTGCAGATATACTTATGATAGATTATGTATATGCATATACAAGTAAGTTTATAATAATATCAGTATCAAGCACATTAGACACATCTCAGAAGGGAGCCAGAGGGGAGGTCAAACCGATCTCAGAGGGGAGGCCCTAACCATCCCAGAAATGGGAGGACAGACCAAAATGATCCCAGGAGTGGGCCTGGAGGGGTCCAACAGAGTAACAGACAGAGTCTCGCTTCAAAGACGATCTGCGTCACGGAGTCTGGAGTCAGCCAGGTGTCCCTGGCGAGGGTCCAAGGTCTCACAAAAAGTTTGGGCAGAGACTTTGGGAAAGTACATGCAGCACAGGAAGTTCTCAGAGAAAGAGGCTCCATTTTGTATAAAAAATAAGTCATTTTTATATCGTAGAGACATAAGAGGGTGTAGGACACCACCTCTTCGAGCAGCCAATAGGTGCTGTTAATTTCTGCTTTTCACTTGGGGCAGCCAGTAGATGACGATGTTTTCTGTTCTTTCAGAACAATTTTTACTTTTCCAGACTGTTCTCCGGTTCCTGCCATTAGAACAGCCCATGGCAGTTACAGATTCTTACTTTTTCAGGATATTTTTTCCTTTTTCCAGACCATTTTTCACCATTTTGTACAATAAGTTGCAATTACAGTTCATTGTTTTCTCACTTATGAATGGTATCTGAGGATGTCTTCAGTTTCTAGGTACCCAGCTGGACTTCAAAGATGCCAGCTGCGCTTCTCAAGGATGATTCTGGTTCGTGGGTTGTGTTCCCAGGCTCACAGCACCCAGGCTGGCAGGCGTTTTCTCTGGCAATACTACAGCAGACATCTTCTGCTCAGTAATTTTCCCCTTCTAACCAGGTCACCTTTCTGGCTGCTCACATCACCACCTCATTCAGAGCGGGAAGAGGAAGCAAAGCACATTCTGTTGGAGCTTCTCTATTTGACAGATATTTCTTGTGAGCAATATCCAAGTTTCAGACTGCGATGCAGGAAGCACAGAGGTGTTGCACACCTAAGTTTGTATTTCGTAACACCTTGTTCACTACACTCATTTTAAATCCTCCTTTTAGGCTTCAACCTGACTAGCTGAATATATATTATTGAAAGTATGCATAGTCTATGTTGAGATTTAAAAGATGTTAGCACATTCTCCAATGTACTGTCACTAAAACTTAAAGCAAAGCTCATATGTTGTAATATAGGTATTATGCCTCCTATGCTTCTGTTATTATGTGCACAGCTAACAACATCAACATCAGTTAGGAAATATTTGTATGTCTAGTCTCTCCTGCTCTTTGTTCAGCTGGCCACTGAAGGAAGTTCAACACTCCTTTGGGAGCTTCCTTCCAGCTCCGTTCCCTGTGCAGAACCTAGGAAGGTCTGTCCCATGTTGGGGTCAGGTTTCTAATATTTCAAAAATCTGCAGGAGACTGAAGGTAATAGAGTGGGATTTCCTGTTCCAGTTGTAGCAGATCCTGTGTTTGAAGCATAAGTTCCCCTGGACCATAACTCAGAAGAATATATTTATTCTGCTTTTAGAGAAAAGGCTAACTAGACAGCCTGAAAAAAAAAAAAATATCTATAATTTTAATACAATGCTGTGAATGGCAATAAGGGCAAGTACCACCTTTCAAGCCTGCAATGAGACTTTTACACCTTTAAATATTTTGAATTCCAGCGGAAACATTAAATTTAATCTGAATTGAATTTACTTTGCACAGACAGCACTTCTTGTTCTCTGCTACCTGCTGTTTCATTGTATGTCCACTGGAAAGCTTTCAGTATTCATTTTCATTTCAGTACATGGGTGTCATTTTTTGTTAAGTATGAAATAGATTGTTCCAAGTTTTTGTGAAATGGTAATTTGTCCTACCAACTGGTTTCCATATCTTTGCATAAAAAATAATTGGTACGAGAAAAGCCAGTATTCCAGCTCACTACATATTTTGGGTTTGACACTTACTTTTCAAAACCCAGCAGTACTGATTGTGTTTCCCATATTGAAAAAAGAGTGGTTTTCACCTGTTACCAGTAATTCTAGCAGAGAAAAAGAAATGTAAACACAGCAAAATAAAGACAAATTACCACACAGATGCTATGCAGAAAGAATGTAAAGTGGTTGGGGCTCTGGCCAATGCCGGCCTCACAGCTGCTGTTCAGCCTACAAGACTGCAGCCGCAGCTGTAATGCCCTCTTCAGTGGGCTCTGATAACTCTCATTTATTGAGTCTCTCTGGGCTTATTAATCTTACATTTTTGTCTGAACCAGTAGCTCAGCTTTGCCAAGGGGGTCCTAACATAACCTCCAATCTCATGGAAGATGTGAGCTTGGGCCCAGATTTGGCTTAGGACAAAATTTCGCTTGGGTCTCCATCTTCTTTGGCAAGCACTGTGACTGTTTGTATGATTATATGATCTTGTTCACCAGTCATGTTTTCAGCAAACAGGAGTGAGCCAAAAGAATGCTGGTGTTTAAATTTTGTTGAGGAGGGATGAGGAGAAGGGGTTTAGGCACTGAAGCTTACAGTCACATAAGCACCCCAGTTCATAAACCCAGGAGGGCTCTGGAAAAACAGACACAGCCACTCCAGCACATCTTCGGGATCAACTAATTACTTCCCTAATCGGTGTTATGGTTGAAGCCATGTATCCTGCTCCTACCTGCCAGGTGATCCAAACCCTGTATGTAGGCAGCCAGCATCCAGGCTTGGGAATGGGAATTCATCTGATTGGAGAATCAGAGTTTAATTTATCTCGTCTTAAAGAAGATATCAAAAATATGGCAGACAAATCACTCTGCAGATTTTCACTTCTAGGTCACTCTCTCAGATGTAACCCTTTTCAATCTAGATGTAAACAATGAGAATTAGGTATCATGAAACTCACCTTGAAGGTCCCTTTTCCATCCCCTGGACTCAGATCAAACCCAAGGATGTTAATGATTTTTTTTAAAAGCTAACCAAATAGAAAATTTATTATTCCAGTGAAATACAGTGAACAATTGGCAAAATGAGTGGAATTATTTGTCTGACTTTATTTTTTAAACTCACATTACAACTAATAGCAAAGACCAGACATGTAGGAGTCCAGGATATGCCCATAGCATTCTGAACATGGCATATTCAGCAATTCTTCTAAAGCCATCTGTGATTTGAGATGTAATTACACAGAGGAAAACTTATACAACTGCAGTAATATGGATTTCTTTGAAGATACGTTCCACTATGTGCAGCCTTAATATCCTTTTCTGAAATATCACACAATGTCCTTTTTGTCCACAAAAGTCCCAAAACTCAGCATACTGCTTAGTCTTTTCAAAGACTCTGGGTAGCTCCAGCAAAAGCAAATGAGTATTGATCAAATATACTGATTAGTTTTAAAGTTTAAAGCCTTGAGACCTATGTCACGGATATTTTTTCCCCCTTTTTTTTTAAATGCAGTTATAGAGAAATAATGTTGGATGGTTCCTCTTATATAACCTTGAAGTTTAATCATACCTTGTTTGTGATCTAGTATTAATTAAAGCAGCACTGAAAAGTTTCTATTCACCAGATCTTTGCTTTGATCACAACTGAAAATGAATACACTCATTTTGTCCTGAACTGTTCACATCTCAGTGAACATCCACCTGGGCTTGTTTGGCAGTTTGAGGTTATGAGAAAGCTGGAGCTGCCAAGGTGGTACGGGCCAAAACACAGGCAGACCAATGTGAAGTTTTTACACAGTGTCTAGTTGCATTTTTCTGGACTTGAGCCAGTACTAATAACTGTCTACTTTCAGAAACACTAAATTCAGGCACAGATTCTTGAACCCTATTTGTTTATTTCATAGGGATAATGGCTGAAAGAGAGCTTTCTCAGTTTCATCTCAGTTGCTTCAGAGTAGTTAATATTTTCATTTTTCAGCTGTTGCCTAGCCATAAATTTCAATTTCTTATTGTGAGTTTTGTTAATTTAAGCTTCAGTTTCAATCCAATATTCTTTTTTTTTTTGTTAAAAAAAACCCAAACCTGTTGCGTTTCTCATTGGGAATGCATGAGCAACCCTGGGAAACCCAGGCCCAAGTCTTTCATTCAAATTAAGCAAAACAGAGAGCTGATCCCAGGATTCCTGCATTACAGGCAAGTAATGTGTCTGTAATACTGATGCAAGATAGTGGGAAGCAAATCTCAGCATCCTAACTTTCGTTCTTAGTCTTACTCACACACACCCCTACAAAGACACACACATGCATGTGTTTTTCTTCTTGAGTGCAATTTCCATCCTGTCATGATTATTCTCTCCAGACCAGCTCTAGAAGGACCTTCTAGGTAGTGAAATGCTATTCATTGTTAATGCTACTTAGTTATAGTCAAATACCTTGATAAATCCTTGAAATAGAGACAGTTTCATAATTTCAGTCCTATTATATATAATTCATACTGATAATGTAAGAGTGCAGAGTGAGTGAAGTACATATATTAAAATAAAATTATTTGTGTCCAACCTGTTTTAATTATTTGCTAAGCATTTTAAAAAAGAAAGGGTAGCATATATTTGCTTTTCAGATAACAATGTGTTATTATGACAGGGAAAAAAAAATATTAAATATTGCTTCTGTTCTTTGATTCCAGCAAAATAAAACAACTGTCCCCATTTATTTATGGCACCATCAGAGCCACAACTAGTTTTATATAACTTTCTGTTTGTTTATGATTCCTGCCAAAAGCACAGAAATAGATTTAAGCCCCACTACAGAACCCAATTAAAATACACTCACGAACGGCCTCACTTGATCCCAGTCAGCACTTGAGCCATGTATAGCTCTGTGGATGTCACTGCAGTTCTTTTCAACTGGTAACCAAATGCTGTGCCTCTGTTCCCTAACACCTGGGAACCTGCTCCGTGCTTGGACAGGCAACTCCCTACCTAAATAATGAATCAGGCTGGGCAAAACTTGGGAAGTCCCATAGTACCTATAGCAAGCCCTGTGTGAAAATTGAATCATGCCATCCTAAGAAAGTTTCTGGGATCTCATACAGCACTTGGAGGCTCGCTGCCCTAACAGGCAAAGTAAAGTGTCCTTTTCATGTAAGAGGCTGTGAGAAAACCACGCACCAATAAGGAAAAGAAAAAGAAAAAAAAAAAAAGAGCAGAAAGTGATGGAAGAAAGAGAGAGGGAAAAGAATATAAAAGTCTTCACCCTAAGGAAAAGGCTGCAGGTCTTTCTGGGTGTAGAGCTGACTGAAATGGTGCTGCTAACGATCTCCATCTTTTAAAAGCTGTGCTGTTCTTCGTAAATAAACAGAGCTGCAGCCAAAGAATAGCAACTCTTTCTCTCATCGGTTTTAACTCCTGACTGAAATGGCCAGAAAATTGTCAAATTTTGACTGAGCAAAAGAAGGAAAGAGTAACAGCATAATCTTTATACTTCCTGACCTTAATATCAACTCCACCTACTTTGTTAAGAATTCATCAGTTATGATTACATACTACTGATGTTGTTACTCTCTCCTGCATACCTTTTAAATGATATATAAAACATTCACAATTGCCTCATCTGAAATGCAACATGGAGGCGAGCACAGCAAAATCAAAGCAAGCTATTCTAAACATCCCTAGTGTTCTGGGAGGTATCATGTCAACTTTAACCAAGGAGGTGTTTAATCTCTAGACTTCAGGGAATGTTTGGGTCTTTGGCACCTCTTTTTACTTTCTCCGGTGGATTTCTACTATGGGGATGTATTAACCTGCTAGTTACCAGTCTATCTACTCAGAAGTCTTAAGAAGCAGATTCTGAAAGAAATTTCATTTTTTTCAGGAGAAAAATGCTAGCTTTTACACACACTTTACCAGATAGTCAGCAGATGCAAATCTGTAATTGACTACAGTTAAAATTAATTTCCATCTGAAATTAAGTTGCATCAACTTACTGACAAATGGAAGGAAAGAGTAATCTACTAGACTTAAAATTAGCTCAATATGCCATGTCCATAGTCATATGAAATACTTATAAGTGATTTATGTATAACCATCAAGAACAATGACATCAGTAGCAGTTGCTTTGGTAGGTCAATGGTAAAAAAATTTCAATTTGTTTCAGACAGATCTTACCAAACCTTATATAAAAAAGAAGAAACAAGTCCTAGGAAACTGGTATATTGGAGGCCAAAGGTCTATGAGCCAAGGTAATTTAGCTTTGCCAAGACGACGCTAATAATTCTGAGCAGAGAAATATCAACAGCATGAGAAAAACATTGGCCAATGAAGAGGTTTAGAATACATAAAGTGTATTAACTGGACACAGAAAGAAACAAATGCTGTAAAAATTAAAAACACCATTACAAATGCATCTGCTGGCCAGCTGTAGTGAGTAGATCTGGGCAATTATTTTGGTGGGCTGATCTGCAGGACCTCAGTGAGATGACAATGCTCATCCGACACCCATGGTATTGTTGTAAGACACCACAATGCCACTGTGGTCAAAGAATGACCTTAGTATAGGACAACCAGTGTGTGCAAACAAAATACACAATGTATTTTTTATCAAGACCATTTTGAGCCAGACACTTCAGCCTTGAGCCTTAGCTGTGTTGCTGCAGTCAGTGTTAGAGAAGGGGGTAGCTGTGTTTTCAGGGTTAGAACCCTCAGTGATGTATTTCCCAGTTTCTCTTAATAGGCTTTATAGTTTCTCTGATTTTATACTGGTGTTCATTCACTGTTTATAAAGCTTTGACAGGGTGGGAATAAATAAGCCCTTCTCCAAGAAAAAGGATGGAAGTTAGCAAAAAGGCTGAGAGTATACCAATGGCACAGTGGACAGCCCAATAATGTAGCTTTAGTGCTATGACCACACCATGCAGACTGAGACACTGAAAGCCATTCAGCCCTCCCACCAGCAGAGCTTGGTGCACCATATACTGATCTAGGATAGCTGAATATCTACTAGCCTAGTCACAGCAGTAGCCCAAAGTCCTGATCACCCATCAGAGTCTAGTGCACTCACCTTTGACGTTGCTATACACGTGCTACGGAGTCGGCCCGTGCACCTTTCTCTTTCCGTACCCTGCGAAGACTAAAACTGGCTCAACCCCATCACACGAGATTCACTGCATTCATGTCACCTCAGATCAGGTATGTGGCCGTTCTTCTGCTCTACAGACAGAAACGGAGGATCACCAGCTGCATGTTTTTGTGGGGGACAGTGTCGTCATGAGGCTGTGCAACCTCCCCCCTCCACGGTTCGGAGACTGGGACTGTACCAGCTACCGCCTGTGTCAGCTGTGGTCTTTGTCTCTCAGCATGACTCGGTAAATCCGGCAGGGTGCCAGGATGACATGACCATATGGCCTCTGATCAAGGACTAAGTTCCATTACAGCTATACACTATTTTTGCTGAGCAGCACAGACATCCCTTCAATATGTTATCTATCTGCCTCTGCTGCTAGCCAGATGTTGGGAACAAATTGGGGTGATTATCCCAGTGTGCTGATCTATAGGACATCAGTGTGACTAAAACTGACATGCGTCTGTAGTATAAATAGAAAACAACTGACCAAAAAACTGTATAAGAGGTCCAGACAACTTCTGTCAGAATCCTCCTCTGTAAAGTAATCCCAATTTAAAAAAAAAAAAAAAAAAAAGAGAGAAAGGTTTCAAAGAAGATCTCCCTGGAAAATGGGCATCTGTGTAAATTAGCACTGAACTCTGTGCTGTGAAAAATTAAATCCTATAATCCATAGGATAGCCAAAAAAGTTCAAGAGATAATCAAGCAACAGAGAAAACAAGATAGCAGAATATGAGTCAGTTTGTAAACACAGTTAGGATGGCAACTTTGAAACCCTTCAGTGTCTTGGAAAGTGCTAATGAAAGGGGACAGTTAGAGATCAGGAAAGCTTTCATAATAAAAGATACTGAAAAATAGGAAAGGATTTGGGGGTTTCTTGGGAGAAGTTGGTTGTTTTTCTTAATTAGTCCATGCTGCTACTGTAAAAATAGAAACAATTAGCTCCACTGAAGAAAATCATGAAAGAAAGGAAAACATTTGATGTGAGACAAAAAAAATGAAGACTTTGCTTTTTTTTTAAGTTTTTTCTCTTTCTCTGGCATTAGCTTTAGAGAGCACTTTTCCGTGTATATCTTACTTCAAGTGAGCTTTGTGCTTCAGAAGTCTAGCAGCTGAGTCAGTGGCAACTGGAAAAAAGGGTCTATACATTGTCTGCCTTTACAAATTGGTAAAATGTTACTTGAGCTGGCTCAGAACTTACAGATGAATATACTACTAAGCAATTTTTTTTTGCATTATTGGTGTATTTGTGGGGGTTATTTGTTTTTTATTTCAGTGGGTGCTTGAAAGAGACTTCAGAGAGAGGTACAATTGCAAAGGTGGAGGGCAGAGTAAGCTTTGATTTAGAAATATTCAAAGGAAAAACATTGTAAAGTTGGCCTTTGTCTTGTATGATTTTACATTTTTTCTAATGTTAGAAGCAGCAAACAATTAGTTAAAGGAGAATGAAAATGATTATTTCATCATGAAAATGGCAAATGCAAACTGGGAAAACTAAAAAATGCAAACCTTGGAAATTGCATATGTGAAATCAAAACAGGAACAAAACTTCTATTTTTATAACATAAAAATAATATAATTTATTTTTTACTACAATCTTAAATAGTGTAAGAAATTTGTGTACAGTTTGGGGCTCAAAAATACAGGAAACAAACACTGTGCTAGTACAGTCATGTATACAGGTTTTGGTATGGAATGCTGGGCAAATGAAACTGAAATTATGAAGTGGTACATGAGAAAGAATAGAGATTAATTAGTCAATAATATCATTCTGGAGGCTCATTTCTTCCACCAGGTCTTTTAGTTTCTCTCCTTAATATGTATGTATGTCAGATTCCCTGAGATTTCCCTATTGTTTCTGCTTGTTTTGCTTAACTGTGTTGTTGCTCTTCTTCAGGGCCATCTGACCTCATTAAATACTGTTTTCTGTCTCATAAATCACTTGCAAGAAGAGGGTGAACCGTCTCTGATCTAGTTATTGTTGGCAATCTTTCAGAAAGCAAAGTCATCTATCCTTATTTTCAGAAATGGCATCGCTGCGTTCAGCTACCTAAATGTCCCCTTCCCTCCCCCCAAAGAAAACAAACATTGACAAGAATAAGGAATAAGGGCTGAATTCCGTTCAAAATTAAAATTGAATTCGAGTAGGAAATACCAATTATTTTTTTTAAAGGAGCAGTTATTTACTAGCTACCTTATGCATAGAATGTTAGTTAGGTGCCTGCAAAAAGTAATAAAGTGGCTGGTCTTTAGTCACACAATTAAACCGATACTGATCTAAGATTACAGCTCTAGGTGTCTTACAGATCCTTGTGCAGACCTTGTGCTCACCTGTCTTACAGTCTTTATTCAACACACATTTTTAGCTTAAGGAAGATAGGAAATCATAGCTTACATGACCCGAGCAGGACAACAGCTGCTATCACGGGTAAAGATTGCTTGGCTTAGACCCTAACCAGACATAGTGCTGAAATCTGATCCAGCAAATGCTCTGGGGTAGTATTTGTTTGCCAAAACTTGAACAAAGGTAAGACAATACAAGCAGCGGTGTGAAGCGTTGGAGTGTTTATATGAGCACGGGATTGTCTAGACACTTTAGAGTAATGGTAAAATCAGCTCTAATTGCATCAAAGTAAAATTGACGGGGTGGGTGGGAGGGGGTGGCAGAGCTCTGTGGCAAAACAGAGGTTAGGTTTAGTGAGACTGAGTTGCTGGGGCGCTCCTGTGTAACATCTCAGCAAAAAGCCAAGAGTCAGTCTATTCGGCTGTTACTAAAAAAGACAGCTCTTGCGGGCTTGGATGAAAATTGTTAACTGCTTTTCCCTTGTAGTAAAACCATTCCATAGATGATTCCCAGGTTATTGGAGAGTCATCGTGCCCAGATGGCTTTTAAAGCAGGTGTGACAATGTGTGCTGTAATTTGTGGGAATAAGGTCAGACAAGATTACAGACAAGTCTACTGTCTGCCTCCACCAGCACATAGGCTTGTGAAGCCCCAGGGAGTAGAAACAAACCCTACTAGTGTAGACACAGCAGCCAAAGCATAAAATATAAAGAAAAGGTTATTTTTTTCTGCCATAGGTTTTGCTTTCGCTTAAAGGGTAGAAGCTATACTGGCAAAAGGACATTCTACTGGTATAACTCCTAGGCCTCCTTCCAGCATAGCTCCATCAGCAAAATATATCACTCAACTAACAGACTGATGTGAGCCAGTAAATCTTCTAAGTCTAGACCAGTACTTAGCATTCGATTCCAAATCCAATCCAGGGAGATGTTATGTGTTCGTATTAAAACCCTAATAGACTGTGACTAAGTAATAATAATTATAAACATAATGTATCTAGCCAGCATAAAAACCAGGCTTATTGTTTTACATTCTGATATCATCTCAGTACAGCCAGGAAAAATGTCTGTGATATATCTTCTTTGTGAAAGCTACTTGTAAATTAGTTTTAAAAAATGAACTGGAAGATGAAGGCTACTGGAACAGCCCCAAAGTCAAAACCCAGAACCCTTCTTGACCTGTCACTCAAGAAACACATGATAAGACTGATGATGCATTGATTAACCACATGTGGAAAAGGTGCAGATAATGAAGTTAGTTGTTTCATCACACATCTCTGCAGAGCAGGGATTTCTGCCAGCAGCTGAGAGTTTTGCCCCTCAAGCATGTTTAACATAGAGTGAAAATCTTTCCATGGTGTTTGAGCTTTACAGATTTAAAATTACTGTGCTCCTCCATATGTGACCTTCCCTTCTCCACACCCAACAAAGGCAGCTGGTGAAAGGACTGGATTGCTCTTCCCTATCATAAATTCCACAGAAAAGGTCTAGGGAAAAGGGAAATTCCATGAGTTTCTTTCAATCAAAGGTTCTACAATTTTTTCTTTCCTTGTAGAATGACAGGGGATAAAGGTTGGAGCCAAAAGAAAACCAAAACAGCTCAACATTAAACAGGAGAAAAGGAACAAAGAATTTTAGCTTTTTTCCTAAATGATTTAAAAAACAAGGTCAGTTTTCTTTAACAAAGAAAAACAATTAAGAGAGTATCTCCTAAAAATGTGAAATTGTTAATGGAGTTCAAACCCAGATATTTAACAAGGTCATTTAAGTCCATCTTAGAGAAAAAGAGCAACAAACATACACTATAGAAACTGCCTGCACCAAAGGAAATTAAGTACAATTTTTAAACCAGGGAACACTTATTAAACAAAATATAATACTAAAAGAAGAAATTGGAGCCAGTGCTCTAAACAATTTGCAGAAGGATTTAGGCAAGGATTTGGAGGGAAAGTAACCTATTCTGACATGCTGGTTAGAGGACAACTGTTAAGAGATAAGACTGAGATAAGACTCAAAATATTTGTTCATCTTTTTCTTAAATTGTCTTCTTATCTTTCATAGAAGGAACTTCAATTGCCTCTGTAAATAATTTTAAAAACATATTTTTGACTCAGACCTAGCTCAGAATTAATTCTGGCAGGGTTACTAGGCTTAATCTGGCAAATATTGTGCACATTTTCTAAACTCAAGATTGCTCAGCTGATAAATGCAATATGTCATACATATACAATAGTGACACACCAGAAAAGCCAAATTCACCCATTAAAAGCTGATTGTGAACACAGTTTTAACAGTGGTTTAGATGTCAAAACCAGACAAAGAGAAATTTGGGAGACTACTTTAACATTTGTGTATGAAAAATACTGATCCTGTGGAGATTTTCAGCTTTCCTGACAAAGGCATAATATGATCAATAGCTGAAGATTGAAGCTAGACAAACAGTGCTAGAATTTAGGATTCATGATCCTAGCTAGCCAGGTAGTTACACAGAGGAAAAGCTTTGGCAGACAGACTCTTTCACTTGGTACATTTTGATGAGATCCGATCTTTAATAGGTATAGTTGAACCTAACTCCCAGGACGATGTCTATAATGTACATATACAGGAGACCTGCCTGGAAGACATGATTGTCCCTTCAGTCCTTACCCTGTATGGCTCCATCACAGCAGTAAATAAAAAGGGTCAAGGACCATTCTGCGGCCGTAATGGCAACTCACTTATGTGCATGCAGCTGACTTCCCCTCCAAAAACAAGGTAGGTGCATTGAGACTGCGCAGCAGGAATGGTCCCTGTCGCATGCAGACCCCTTAGCACTGTTTGGCAGACTCCTAGTTGGCCAAAGCTATATACCAGTGATTGATAGTAACTGCCGCTATAACATGCTTGTGCCCAAGACCCCACTTTGGACCTAAGCAATGTGCTAGTAAAGACATATTAAGAAGTTTTCATGTTTCTCACAATCTTCCTCTGAGAAACACAGACCTCTGCACTGTTCTGGGCATTTTTCCATCACTTTCTTCTCTGCTCTTGAGCAATATTGGCAAGTTAAATCTCAGGCTTCAGAGCATCAGATATCTCTTGCAATCATCATAAAGAATTTTTCCTCTCAATCTGATAATGTCCATTTTAAATTTGATTTGGGGGGATTATTTTTGTTTGCTAGCTTGTTTTCTCCTCTAAAATATTTGAGACTGGTTAAAGGTTACAGTTTTAAACAGATGAAAATAACTATTAAATAAGAATAGTTATAAAACAAATGTGCCCAAAATATAATCTAGGAATCCCCAGGTCTTGACTCTATTAGTTGTTTATTTTATTATGCTGAAATAGCTCTGTTTCAAAATGTGAAATCTAATTCACAGAAAGGCCATAACATTAAATAGTACACACACCTGAGAAACAACAGCAACAGCAATATTTACAACTGAGTAGAAACTATAGGGCAGCTATTAGATGAGTTGACTTTTATCTTTCATCCTCCCACTCCATTGTTTTGTGAAGCATTTCTGCACTTCGTCTTTTAAAAGAATGTAGAAACTATTTACAAACAAAACCATCCATCTAGTTTGGATTTGACCCCTAAATCATTAACTGGAGCAACTGCATTCCTTTCTTCTTTGCTTTTGTATGCATTTGTGCCTGTGCACATGTACGATATATAAAGGTAGGTAGCTGTAGGAAGATACATATGATCTTTCTCTCCTGTGACACATTTATGTCCTTTCCTAAAACACAGTACGTTGTAGTATATGACCTCATGTCAGACTGGCTTGACGGTCCAAAGATGAAACCCCACCATTTCTTTTCAGAAATATTGAAGAATAGCAGAAGAAGGATCATTTTTTCCTTCACTCAGGCAACAATGAGAACTCATCTTTGTAAAAAGCATGGTTAAATTCCATGTCTCATCTAGTCCTAAACCTTCTGTCTGAAGCATTGCCTATGTAGTACAGGAGCAAAAATGAACAGTAATTTAATAGATAGATCAAAGTAAGTAGTAGCATTTGGAATATTTTCCCATTCTTCACCTTGTATCAAAGTAACTAAAAGTACAAATCACAAATGAGGTAGTTATTTAAATTCACTTTACTTTATAGAAAGTTCTAGGATTAATGGCAATGAATGATGCAGATACAAGTCCACTAGACACTAGACTGAGACAACAGCTAAGTTTGCTAGAAGATCCACCAAAAAGAGATCAAACTGCAGCAGTGAGACCCTGCTGGAAGTTGAACTGAAACTGAACAAATGAAACCGCTCTTCCTTACAAACATCCATCAGAATCTAACAGTCCTATTATAACTGTTCTTCATTTTAGAAAAAAATGTTCATTTGAAGGAGAATAAACAGCATGGATTTGTCAACAACTGAAATTGCAGTTTCCACCAGCAAAACCAAGCAAAGAACCAAGCCTGCTGAACTGCTTATATAGAGATAACAGATGTTGAATGCACCTCTTCAATAGTTCTAGGAAAAAGAGGGCGCAAATCCAACAAGTATCAGTGAAATAATCTGTATTCACAGCACTTTCCTAGTTACAAGCATTTGTCCTCTGTTCATTTGGCAACACCTCTATGCTTCCTTCTTTTCAATCAGCGTTTGTTTCCCTGATTCTCTACCCAGTGAGTGGCAGACTAGCAAGAAACACATGCTTGCAGTGCATTTGCACGATGTAACAGAAACTCTTCACTTTGCCAATGCCAGGGATAGAAAATACTGTCAGCATAAAGTTCTTGTTTAGCTCAAATAAGCAAGGTGCTCAGTCCATCCCTTGCCAATCCCTGTCCTCCTTTGAACACATTCTGAATTGTGTATTGTAAAATACTGAATATATATATATATATATATACACAGTACTTCTGCTTTGTTTAGCAAAGCAAACAGCAAAGTCTGGATTTCTTCTTCCCTGCAGGGACAAGCTTGTTGAAAAAGGATATTTTTTAGAAAAACAGTTCTTAAATTTAAGTCATTCGCAGACCACTGTCTTTAGTACAGCACTCTTTCCATTGACATTTTCCAGTAAACATAACTTCCTTGATTGATATGTGATGGAAAGAAGGCCTCATAACGTGCTAAGACTCAAGCACTTTCACATGTTGACAGGCAGGTAATAAGTATAACCCTGTGTCATGGTTTAACCAGGCAGGCAGGGGAACACCATGCAGCCGTTTGCTCACTCCCCTCCCCCACAGTGGGATGGGGGAGAGAATCAGAAAAAAAAAATAAAAATTTGTGGGTTGCGATAAAGACAGTTTAATAGGACAGAAGATGAATGGAAAAATAATAATGATAATAATGATAATAATAATAGTAATAATAATGATGATGATGATGATGATGATGAAAGAATTAGAATATACAAAACAAGTGATGCACAATGCAATTGCTCACCACCTGCTGACTGATGCCCAGCCTGTTCCCGAGCAGTGGCCCCAGACCAGCTTTCCCTCTAGTTTATATACTGTACATGATGTCACATGGTATGGAATACCCCTTTGGCCAGTTGGGGTCAGCTGTCCTGGCTGTGTCCTGTGCCAACTTCTTGTGCCCCTCCAGCCTTCTCGCTAGCTGGGCAGGAGAAGCTGAAGAGTCCTTGAGCACGGCTCAGCAACAACTAAGGCATCAGTGTATTCTCATCCTAAATCCAAACCACAGGACTATACCAGCTACTGGGAAGAAAATTAATTCTATCCCAGCCAAAACCAGGACACCCTGACAAGTAGCAGGAGTGATGGCTGTCAGCATGCAAGTTAAGAAGCAGGAAAGCTGAAGGCTTAAGGGTACCGATGTTAGAAGAAAAGCAAAGCCAGGTTAGACTTGTGACAGGTAGCAGTAAAAGCAGAAGAAAATGGGTCTCAGGAGAAACTGGAGTCAAGCAAACTCCTCTGGAAGACTCACGATGGTGTGATATTTTTTATAATACGCTCAGTACTGCTGTGGTGTAGGCATAGTTTAGTTATGAAATTTTCACACCAAATTTTGTAATGTTACACATGCTAAAAATTAGGCTCAAGAGCTAACCCTGCGTAATGTTTGTTACGTGATGTAGACCTGACCGGCACTGTAGCACTAAGAACTATCTTGAACATTTTGAGACATTCAAAGGCATAGCTACGTGGGACTGAAGAGGAAGAAAAAATAACATTGCTTTCAGAGACTGCATGATGAAGTGAACTGGAGTGCACTGTATTTTGGGGGTATGATTGGCTTCTTGCAACAGGATGAAGTGTAAAGAACCCTTTAAAGAAACTAAGTGGAAAAAATAAGGAAAATGGCAAAGGTAAGACACTTGCTGTAAATAACTTCAAAGGAATTAAAACTGCAAAAGCTGAGCTCATAATAGAGAGCAAACCCTTGTGTCTGACTTGGTAGATAATTGAGGGCATTACTCTGCATACAGGATGAAAAGAGATTTTAAAGCTTGAAGAGCCTGGAAAGAGAAGTTTGACTGAAGCAGACGTCCACAGAAAGACTACACGCTGGCAAACAACCGCAGAAAGATAGATACCGAACATGAAAAACCATTTCTTTCTTCCAGCCATAGAGATAACTGGGGGAGAGTGGCTGGGGAGCCTTTCAGCTTCCTTTGAGCAGCCCCATTCTTCTGTTCTTTATTCCCTATTCTAATGGTGTTATTCTTTGTACTTTTCTCTAAATGCCCTGTACCTCTCAAGAACAAACAGGCTATGCATTTCTGCAGATGCCTTTAGTTTGAAACAGAGAACAAATAAAGCTCCAGAAGGGATAAACCCTGTACAGGTGCCAAAGCCACATTAGCATTTGCTCGCTCACGCAGCTTGGGAGAGACAGCAGGGCTCCACCACGCACTTCATCTCCGAGCTGTGACAAAGAGGCAAACAGCTGCCTCCGCCTGCAAACTTCACGAGAGGGCTTTCTCTTCCCTGAAATAGATTGCTCTACTGGAAACTGCTGGTTCAAAAAGCAAACACGGAAAGCTGCTGGAATTAAGAAATGGGTGCTTTTGAAATGTTGTGTTTTTCACATAATTTTTACACGATACTTTTATTGCTTTTTCTAATGTTTTCCAGCAAAGCTTTGTTTTAAGCAAATGTTTTACATTGTTTATCACTTATACTAATGACATGTTGCATAACAAATTTGTTTCAAAAATGGTTAAAAGGTCATGAAAAGTTTTTCCACAGAGAATTAAAAGATTCTTTTGCATCACTGGCTAATTTTCTTCATTAGGGTAAGCGCTAGCTGGCTTTCTGTATTTTCATTCAGATACCTTAACCACACAGGGCTTTTCCCCTTCCCTAGCAAGGCCAGAAGACAATTCTTTAACAAATGACCTGGGATTTATGGATTTCAGGAGGATTATTGCACCCTGAGCCAATTCCCAGTCCCTGGAAAAAACTCAGTGCTGTGGAAACTTTTGGTGTTTTGTGTCTCGCATATGTATTTCTTTCACTGCTTCCCCAAAGAGAAATGCTTGTAATGAAAATAGTGCCCCTGAGTTCAGTCATCCACTGATTCAGTACCACTACACTTACATCAAAGAATCAAGGAAAAATGTATACAAGTTTGGTATTCAGCAGCTCCTCTTCTTTCCTGATTTCCATAGAGAGGAATTGGGAATTTTGTACTGCCTGGAGCCACAGCATGCTTTAATACGTCTCTGTTCTGGATTCCTGCTCCAGGAAAAATGGAGGTGGCCTATGTTCTGCGAAGTATATTTATGGCCATCAAGCAGATGCAAAGAATATTTCTCATTCATCAAAAGTCCACATTATGTCTATTAGCCTATATTCTGCTGTCTCTGCAAATAGATGGCTACAAGTTATCACTATTTAATGGCAGAAGAAAAAAAGAGCTCTTTTCATTAAAACTCTGAAAGAAATTGTTACTTCTTTTGACCACACCAATTTCTTAGCTAACCTAGGGCCATCTACGACACTGTGGAAAATATTCTACCCCTTTGAGGAAGAAATATGTTTTTTTCCAATCCCTTTTTATTGGCACACACCGCAGTGTTAGCTCTGCTCTCTGGAACATTCAGGTTTAGAAAGTTATGATTCACTTAGCCCCAGTAGTTTTCTGTGTACTGTCATGTGTTACAACATTTTGCAATGAGGACTTTCCAGCAGGGCTGCAGCCTTTCTGCCATCTCTCCCTCAAGAGTCCAAATGACCTGTAGGCCTTGCATTAGAAGTCAGATAGCTCCTGCATACCTTTTCCTCTCTCTTATTTCAACACAACTTCTCTCAATTTATGTAGCAAGCAGAAGTAATCTATAATTCTAAGTGTCTATAACTTTCACTAACCAATGAAACTATGTTGTTTGAATATCGCCAATGCATTTATCACCTTCCATATAAGCAATCCCCATAACGTTACTCTTCCATAAACTTCTGAAATAAAGATGAATAACAGGGTCATTTGTTTCCAAGTAAATTTTACTTTTTGTAGGGTTAGAATCACAACACTGACCCCCAACAAACCCCTCTCATTACAGTGGTAGTAAGATAAATCCTAGCTGAGTATCGAGAGATAGAGAAAATATGTGCTCACTGGAAGTAACAACAGGAAGGCTGACTTGATCCCTCATAAGGTCAACATCCACTTCAAGCCAAGACAATTTTGTTTAAAATATCAGAAGCCAAAATATTGCTGAGATGAGATTTATGTGTAATAACTGAGCCTTGAGCTGTCATCCCAAAACAAATGCATCACTTTCCCCGCATCAAAGAGCAAAAACTTTTCCCAAATGTTAAAACTACAAGGGTGTAGGCAGAGAAATTGCCGGATAAAATTGGCTCTTTACCTGTTTCTGTTTAGCATATCAATCTGTGGTATAACTTCAAAGGCTGCATTTAAATAAACGTCTATATATCATTTGTTAACCAGCAGGGGTGGATGGAGTAAAACCCAGGACCTGGAGTTATACAACCTGTGCCTGAAGTGATCCTAATGTGAGGGTTAGAGACTGAAAAGAAAAGTCACTCCTACGCCACCAGGTTAGTCAGCTCTCTTTTGTTTATCACAAATAGCATGTTTCTGGTTGTTATTCAGCTTTTATGAGCCTGGAGGAAGAAGTAAATTGCCTAAAAGGGATTCAGATTGATATCCTTGCCAGTTTTCATTTTGTTTGTAAATCCCACAGCCATCTTTCCACTATCAGCCTACTGTCTGGGGAACACAAAGGGTCTCAGTTTATTGATATTGCTTTACAAATGTTTCCTGCTATTTTTTTCTAACTGTTTTGTATGTGGGCTACAATGTTGAAATGATGAGGATAAATGTCCTAGGTCAAGTCCTTTTAATGAAAGTACATCTGTTCCAAGTATTACACTAGGATGAATGAGGACCTTTATTTTTACACTTGGAAAATCACAATACTGCAGTTTAAATTATTTCTTTCAAGTCAGTATATTAAAAGCCTCTGTCTAGTGAGTCTTCTTTTTATTTGTTATTAGTTTATTCTACCAAGCAAATTTATTTTTGTTTAAATACCAGCTGAACAGTTCCTGCCAATTGTCTAATCAGATTCTAAGAATTATGGAAATTAAACTGATTGACAAACCTGGACTCAAACTTTTTATGTAAAATCATAATTGAATGCAAAAACCCCTAAATCCTGAGTTGAGACAAGCAGCATAGTTCTATGGAAAGCAATGGAAACACAGTGACCTATGACACTTGGGGGAATCCTGCTTTAGGACTTCGTTGTAATCCTTTCTGAAAATATATTTTTCTGTTTGTCTCCTCTTCATTCTGGACTATTCAGAGATTTTCAGCTTCCCATTTCCTGAGTTGTTCTTCATTCTCTCTTCCATCTCGTGAAAAAAGAGATATCTTTTCTGTTATTTCCTTTCTCAAAAGAAACAGGCATCTAACAGTTTTCTGATTCAACCCCAAAAAAACCACACCCAGCTGGTAGCCTCATTTCTCCTCTGTTTGGTCTCTTTTTCTTTCTTCTTTTTTTTTTTTCCTATTACTAAAATGACCTAACTGCTTGGCTTTTCTCTCACTTCCAATTAAAGAATGTATTTCTCTTGTCTCCTCCCACTTTCATCCAGAGAAAAGTTAGCAGCTCACCAGCACCACTCAGCCATTGTACTTTGGCGTATTTCCAGTTGCCACAGATTATCATGTAATTTTTCTGTCTGTGTTGCCTGTTTGATCTTTTGTGATCAGTATCAACACTGCTGGAATTTCTTGCTTATTTTTAGAAATGAACAGACCGTATCTCAAAGCTGAATATCTAAAACAGGCCATTCATCTAGAATCCCTTTATTCTGCACTTCTTCATACCCATTTCATTTTAACAACTATGGAAGACAGGAATCACCTTCCAAAATGTACCTATCTCTTACATGACTCTAAAGGAAGCCTGTGTTTTTTATCAGTCCCTTCCAAATGAAGCTGAAATTACTTCCATCAGCAAGAGAGCATTTCTGACTGACTGGACGTGAGTCATCCTGTTGATCACCACGGGACAGACCACATGGAAGTGATACTTACATCAGCAGTAGCAAGGAAATAGCATCTATTCCTTTACACCATCATATCTGTGAAAGCGGCTGTTAGCATAGGTGATGGTAGCACTTCCAGGAACTGGCCAGGCCCAGCAAGAACAGGGCTTGTTGTACTGCTCTAAGTCTTCGTCTGTGCAAAGGCAGACTTCCTACCATGTCCAACAGTGAAAAGTTTCAACAACTTGATAAGCACAATGCTGAGACCTCCTTTGCTCAAGGACCACCTGAAGAACAAAAAGGTTCTTGAATTGTCGCTTACATTCCTTCCAAACAGAGACTTACAGTACTCAGGAAGAAGGGCTGTTTGTGAGGTTGCTAAGTTTCCCTTAATATTTAATACCTTGTCTCATGCAAACCTACTAGAAATATTCATTCGATTTAAATTGTCTTGGCTGTGAACACTGTGATGTGGTTTGAAATCTGGCTAAATGATTGTAAATATAGAGTAATGATAAACAGCAGCACATTGAATCAGAGAGAGGTGTCTAATAATGATACATCTGTTCCTGTTTATCTTCATTTATGATCCCCAAAAGGAAGCAAACAGCACGCAGATGATAGTAATTTACCCTAACTGGCATATGCAGAGGAACGATACAAAGGTGTACAAACAGAGCAGAAACACAGGCAGGAGATAATTACATGGGATCCAATTTGGAAAGATGTAATTCTGGGATGAGAGGAAGGAGGCTGTAATCCAAAATATATATATCCTCAATGGGAGGAAGAAATGTAGGGGATGGTAAAGCTAGGAAAAGTCAAAGTGACCTCCAGGAAGGACTACTGAAATATACAGTGTATTTTTTTAATTAGTTGCGCAAAGAGATGGGCAATGACGATAGAAGAGCCCTTTCTGTCAGTCTGAACTAGACCAATGTTTGTTATGTTGGAGTTTTGAGGAGAGAAAGGCTAGTGAAGTACTGAAAAGGCATCTAAAGTTCAGGAGGGACTTGGAAGAACTTTTATGGCAAGAGATAATTTTGAAAGTCTCCTCCTTTCCTACTTGACGGATGCTAGTCATTGAAGACATTTACCTTCTCAGCCTTCTGAAGTACAAAAGGAATCGTGCTTTTTTACAGCTTGTTCCTTTAGCATGAAGGAGAATAAAGCCATAAATGATATATTACCTTCAGGGTTTTTTTGGAAGGTGGAGCCTTTAAAGGCTTTGCAAAGTCAGATTTGTCTCTCAACTACAACACTGTGGTGTCAAAAAATCTCTCCTGAAGTCCACTTTTATTTAGTGCTACTTTTCTGCAGTAAAAAAAGAACCAACACAGTACAGGCTTCACATTTCTCATAAAATATTTTGTAATACAACTTTTTCTGATGAGCACTGAATTTTGCTGGCAATTTACCTATGTTACTGACATATAGTTGTTTTTATTGGCTCAATGTATTTTTTCATAAATAGCAACCACATACAGGATTTTAATATCGAGTCCAAATGACTGTTATGCACTTTTGTGCTCTTTGTTGCCTCTACAAATCTGTGTTTTATAAATTGGGGTGGTTTTTTTCTTCCTTAACTCTCTGTAATCTTTCCAGAGCTCTAAGTTTCCATATGTTGGTAACCATAAAAGTAATTTTCCTATAGGTCCTTTCTAAAATTTGTTTAAGATGGAAAAAAATTAAATGTGACAAACTTAAACCTTTAAAGAATTCAATTTCTTCTCTTTCAAAAACACTTGCATTTGAAAACAAAATAGTATCTTTGGGGAAAAATCCAGAGGTGCCAAAAATAGTAGGAGAAAGTACCCATAGCAGTTGGCAGAAAATTGTGATTGAATAATTGAAGTCCATAATGACAAGATAAATGAGTGGTAGGATTTTCTAAATTGCTATTAGGAAAAAACCCAAAAAAGCCTAAGGCTATGAAAGCAACATAATCCTTGTCACCTCTAAACTTGGCGCCTTATTTCTCCAGGGCCAAATTACCTGCTCATAGGAACTGGCTCAGATCCACTGAGATTTGAATTGTCAAAGCCTGACCCTGCATTTCATAGGCCCAAAGGGGTCCTTTCCCTTCATAGGAGCAAATGAACTCTCCGATTTAAACATACACACCTAAGCATACTTTGCACGGTTTCAATTGTGGTCTGAGTCCAGGGTCTGCTGCACTCCCTCTCCGCTGACGTGTCCAAAGCAAGATGCAGTCGGGAACAAAGTACTGCTAGAAGGTGGCTGGCTCTCAGCTGCGATTGCTTGTGAGCCCACCTCCTTTTTTCCAGTGCCAAGGAAAACACGGAAAATTCAATAATATGTGGGTATGTGCAATAGCCTTGCCTCCAAAACCACTGCTAGTGCTTTTCTTCCACTGCCTTTCAGGGTATAGGCAATAGTCAGCCACCTGTGGTTTAAATGAGTTTGTTTTCTGCTGCGCTGGAACAGAACAAAGACAAGCTCTCGCCGCTGCTTTAGCTGAGGGGCTCTAACAGACGAGCCCCAGGTGTAGGCATTGCAATTTCTGCGTAGCTTTGTCCACACTCCATGGAGATTTCGAGCTCCTCACCCATTCAGAGGGAGGGAGAAGTAACATGAGAACAAGGGCCATTTACTGATCATGAGATAAGGGTTCAAGATATGACTTAGACATAAGCATGATCAGCAGCATCCGCCTGTGTGGGTATGTATAGGTATGTAGGGAATATATATAGCCTTTTGTGAGTAATAAGCAAATTATACTTTCTCCTGTGACAGTCACAGTGTATGTCCTGCTTGAGTAACTTAACATTTTAACCCCCTTCCTTATAGATTCAGCTTCTCTCTGGTGGTAGATTCTCTGTGACATCTGGCTATGATAGTTTGTCACCTAATATTTACACGCTAAAGTTATTTCTATGTGAACAGCACTTCTTTAAACCATAACACTCAAAGAAACTTCCAGGGACAAAGTCACTGTTCCAAGTGTGGAATATAGTCTCAGGTGGAAAATAAGTCTAGGATAAAAAAGTAATCTGTTTCTTTTTCCACATACTTCATGTTTTTCTTACTTCACATCACTGCTGCCATAAAGAAAAAGAAGTCCTTGAAAAGCATACACTGCTATATGTCATTAGGAAAATGATTTGAGTCATTTCAAAAATATGTTTCAAATGGCCAGTATCCTCCATCCAATGAAAGTTTTCACGTCCTGTTGCTGCTTTTGTTTTGGTTTTATTGTGGCCAGCTTGCTTTCTCTGGAAACGTTTACATGCTGTACATTTCCAGATACCTGATCTGAAACCTGATAACTGGTCAATACTAGTTTAGTGGTAACTACCACACTGAAATTTCAGATTTCAAAATCATCACAGTGTTAATCTAATTGTTCTTATTTTTAATATAAAAAGATTGACCAATT
This sequence comes from Haliaeetus leucocephalus, assembly GCF_000737465.1. NCBI lineage: Eukaryota > Metazoa > Chordata > Aves > Accipitriformes > Accipitridae > Haliaeetus > Haliaeetus leucocephalus. The sequence continues at coordinate 2,354,921 of NW_010973148.1, forward strand.
ACGAAGAAGTCTTTGGGCTGTATCTTTTCACATTACCCTGATATATTTAGAGCAAAAAGGTATGTGTTTGACGAGACTGACAAAGTCATGCTTAAATAAAGTTTAAGCAAGTGCTCTTCCATAACTTCTCAGCAGATTTGTTACAAAATAGCTCTTCCTTGTGAATGGGGGGTGAATCACATCTATGTAAACCTTCTGTCAATGCATTACTTGTAAAAGTACTAAATCTGAGCAAGGTACTTTCTACAAAGTAGAAATGGCAACTACCCCAACTGCCCAGAAGGGTATTTCCTCTTAGACATATTCAGATGACAGACAGCTTGGAAGCATTACTTCAGCTCAGTATTGAAAGCTAGACTTATTGTGGTAAATCACAAATAATAATAGTAATGGAGAAACATCATAAAGGAGGCTGCAGACAGACAGAGGAATTAAGATACGAGATTCTCCTGCTTTCTTTGCCCTTTGTCTAACCCTGCAGCATAATTTTGTACAAGTGACTAGTTTTCTATGATTTGTGCTGTTTCTTTTATGCAAGACAAACTAATGATGGGTATCTGTAGTTGAAAAGTGTCATCAGAACAACTTCTGTACGAGCAACGACTTGTGACACGCAGACCCAGCACATTCCCTGAGACAGAGTACTGGAGGGATCAGGGCAGGGAGAGGAATCTTGTTTCACTGTGATAAGCTGTGTGTGTGAAGAAGAAAATCCCATTCTTCAGGATTAATTATTATACTCCTAGAGATATATTTCACAAATTTCCTTCCCCTGCTTGTGAATAACATAGCTTGCTTATAAGGTACTCTGCCACCTATCTAGATGAATGGCAGTATATTATAAAAGACTATTATTGTTTCTCTAAGAAAAGATATGCCCTATGCTTGTAGTTTCAGTTGGTACTGAATACTTCCTGGAGCATGTCATAGCCAGGTTATGCCTGAAAACCATTTTCTGAATCAGTGAAAAGTATCAGACTGGAAAACTTCATTTTACTTAACTGGCTAGCACTGACTTAATTCTTACTCACCAGGAGTCCAATTTGTCTTGACGCAACATCTATTTCCAGTAAAGAGACCATCAGAACTGCTGTTGCCAAGAAATGAGGACTGAATTGCACAGTATTGCGTGAATTATTCTTCAGTTTACTTCGCAAGGTTTAGTGCAGCGTATTTGAATTTATTTAAGACTCACTGGACCAGATTCGCTATTTTACACCCATTGTTTGAACTACCTCAGTAAAGCAAACCTGCCATAAAGCTACTCATTTAACTAACTAGTTAAGACATGTCTGAGCATTTTATGCATATGGAATCATCAAAGCCAGTAAAAGCACACAGGTAAATCTAGACCAGAATCTGCCTACAGTCAGGGCCAATTTCAAAGGCAAGGCAATCCTATTATGCATTACAAGTCAATATGAATGGCATATGAAAAGGCAAAAGGAGGGAGCTGGTTCTAACTCAGTAAACTCTTTTGGTTAAGAATTTTTCTGTTAAATGACACCCACAGTGAAGCCACTGGCAAAAATCATATTTGTTTAAACAGGACCAGTATTTCCCTCCACATTGGCTTCTGTGTTTTCACACTGGCTAAGTTAATGGGTACCTGCTTTGGAATAACACAAGTGGACGCAACCATGCTGCTAATAATTAAGCCATTTCTTTCTTTCACACAGAAGACAAGAAACAGTGAAGTGTATAAACGTAGAATATTATGGAAGTGTGGATGTCTATTTTTCCCCACACCACCTTTCAAGTTGAATTACAACAGGCCAGTAGCACTATGCAGAGACTGGACTAGCTCTTGTCTAAATGTTTCTGTGATATTTGCTCATAGAAAATGACAAAGGGTTCGCATAGTGTAAAGAAAAAGACTGTTGGAGTCAAAGAGAATACTTACTTTGCTCACTGAAGAAAGCTTTTCCCTATAACACAGTTTTTATTGCTCTCTGTTACAGTACAAAATATTACAGATAGTAGCAGTGGATGTCATTCAAAATGAAGCTTATTCTAACCTTCTGACTGAACCTCCAAGTTCAGTGGAGGTACTAAAGAAGTCTGGATTTTATAAATGAAGCTTTAAGACCAAACTGCTCTTAGAAATTTCAAGGGAAGCCAGAACAGTCATCTCTGTGTGCCATATTCTTCTTGTACTCCTTCAGATGGAAATTCAGTGCTTTGTCATCCTCGTAAAATTCACAGTGAAGAAAAAAGCACTTGTTTTGGTGATCATATCTCATTTGAAAGATCTGCTTGGAAAGTTTTTATTATTTGCAGACAGAATGAAGATTCCCTTACATGGAATATATTTTACTTATTTTCGAGACTGGCAACTTTTTCTTTCTAGTGCCCAATTCGGTTTTAATTCTCGTCAACCCAAAGTTCTCCTAGTTTGTCTACAAAAGTAGTTAGGTTTTTGGTAAGAAAACCTGAAACTACATCACACAAATTATTTTGGGTAGATGTTTTGTTCAACACTTCTGATCAAGCAATGACTTTAACAAATGTTTTTCAGATTGTTATTGAACTATTCATAATGGTGTTCATGTTTTCCGCTCTTTGTATCTCAGCATGTGAGGCATTGTTCATATTGCCTGAAATGCTGTCCGCAGATGTGGCTTCAATGCTGCACCCAGCTCTTACTTAGCTCAAGAGTTTTGTCATTCACAGGAAATGCATCCTAACATTTCAACCCTGAAAGCAATGGGGAACCAAATATGTATCCAAAATACAGCTCTTTGAAGTAGAAGAATGTATACAGTAATGTCTAACTACATCTGAGAGTAGGAACAAAGGCGTTAATTTAAAACAAAAGTGATTCTTTTGTCCTTCTTCTCATTTTTACAGTACAGGTAACATATGAGATGCTGCTTTTTTGGAATTCTACTGATATAATATCTCTGACTGCCTAGTAGAGCTACCAACAGCTAGCTCAGCCCCTTTGGGGATTTTCTGACATGCTTCGTACAAATGAACATGTGGCGACAGCATGAAAATGAGAGTGTGAATTCCAGAGATGCTGTAAAACCACTGATGCACTTGGGTAGTTTGGAAGACCACCAGACAGACAGATGGGTCCCAAAGCTACAGGTTTTAATTTAATTAATTAGGGTTTTCCACCTCTGAAACTAGTTATCAAAATCTATTTTCTTTATAGGTAGTGAATTGATGACATTAATGAGATGGGGTATTTCATCAATTTCACCAACAAAACCGAGAGGATAACCTGGCCTAGTATAATAACTAAACCAGAGAGATTTTGTCCGAAAGCAAAGCAAGGCATTTGTATTCACTGGATGTGCACTAAATGCTGAATTGGATTGGAAATTGATGTATTATTTTTACAACTAAGTAAATCCCCCTGTACATAAATTGTGTTCAGAAAAGTTATTTTTAATCCCGTAGATGCTGGCAAATAGTGTTTGGAATTTCTGGTGCACTTCTGTAGAAAATTCCATAGCGTTCAATTCGAAGTGGCTGCCAATGTCTTTCCTATCCAACTAATTTCAAACTGGTTTTAATGTAGATTTTTATTATTATTATTTTTATAGTTACATGACACCCTATTATGTACCAGATGAAAGGAGATGGGACAGTGCTGAGGGAACACCAAATAAATATGAAGCTTTTAGCAGTGATTGTGTGTGTTTAATAATCATCCGTAAACACAACTGTAACCAACATATCTTCTTAATAAAACTGTGCCCACAAAAGTACTGTAAATACCACTTCTGTTCCATTTGCAGAGGATATTCTTATCCCAGTCTAACTGTACCAAAAAAATCTCATCCAAAACTGGACCGTTTAAATTCTTAGCAGTAGAGAAGACCACATCTAATGAAAAGACTTGCTTTATTCTCTTCTCTTCTCTTCTTAACAAGTATGATGAACATCATCAGTTAATTTCAAGGCCAACATTAAGAATTCAGACAACTTATATGTAAGAACATACATTGAACTAATGGCAACAACTCACACTGCTCAACACTAAGCAGATGTTTAATATCTTTCCAGGACTAGGATTTTAAAAGTCAAATGTGATTATTTAATCAGATCAGCTCTTCAATTCAAAACCATTCATCATCCTGGTGGTATTCTCCCTCTGACTACAGACTGCACACCTTACAAAGGCTAATCCCATGTAGTGGTTGGCCCTTAAGAGTTCAAAGCTTTGTATTTCTGTCTCTCAGTCCTAATGAAAAATTTATTTAATTGGCAGGTAATTTACATTAACCACTAATGATACTACTGTATTTATGTTTTCATTAAAGAGGAGCAAACTACTCTGGAACAAGACAGTAGTAACAGAATAATGTTGCTGTCAGAAGAATTTTGCTTTGGGAGTTGAATGCTAAGTAGATTCTTTTATGGGATTCTTTAAAACCATATCTGAGCAGCCAGACAGATGAAACCTGTCAAGCTATCCAAGTAATAAATTAAGCAATTATTTCTGATTATTGTAGTTATTACCAGGGTATGTTGACGTGATCTAAGGTATAATAACTTCAATTCTACTTGGTTTACTTCTGTTTGCTTAAAACACCAGCAATTCTTTGAATCAAGAAGGAAATTTTATTTATGTTTTTATACTAGTATGAAGATGCTACACTTTTGCTACGCAGAATATTAACCAGCATATTCCAGATTTATCAATACTACAGCAAAGAAGCATTCACAATAACATGTTACTAAAAATGCAGAATATTCAGCAGAGCATAAAGAATTTAAGAATGAGTGTCCAGTAGGACTAAGATGAATTTCTGAAAGGAGAATTAAGCTCCTAAATGACTTCATGAGTTCTTAATGTTGTATCTGCTGCCCTCACTTACTTTCTTGGTCACATTAGAAGTAAACAGAAGGCATTGACTGCCGATTATGGAAGGTTTATGTTACAATTTTTATTGGTAAAGGGGTCAGTTCATAGCTGTCATAAAGATACAAACTTCAGCTCAACAGTGTGCTCACCACATGGAAAACTGTAGAAGCGCTATCAGGGTAAAAAAAGCAGGACAACAGGTAGCTGTTAGTGAACTATCAATGTAAACATGTCATTAAAAGCCTTCATATCTATAAAATATATTAAAAAGACTAAATCTATAGAAAAGCAACATATTGCCGAGGTGTGAGTTGTCTAATACACCTATGTGGTGATTTTGGAATTTACTTTTCTTTTTTATTTCATTTTTCTATTATTCTTGTTTTTTTCTTATACTTAACCAGTTCAGATTTGACGGAAAGCTGCAATACAGTATAAGGCTATGTTTCTATGCCTCCCTTTTCTCGCAATATTATTGATATTCTGATTTATTGATACTGTGTAAAATTTAGCTCTTCTACAGATTCATAAAATCATGCAGGTTGAAAGGACCTCAGGAAGATCTTCTAATACTGTAATTAATTGTTGCAAGTTTACACTGGAAGTTTTTCTTTTGATCCACTTAAATGACTGCGTTTCATCAAATTTAGCTGAGATGGAATGAGCCAGGAAGTATTTTGCTTTTGCAAAACCTCAGGCATTATGTTTTGGTTTTGCAAGTACAAAACCACCCCTTGTTTTGGTTTTGGGTTTGGACTGTCAGTCCAAAGGAAGCAATGAAAGAGAAGAGTGGTAATTATTGCAGCAGAATTATAAAATAAATTTGTCTTGCTAGAGGTTGCAGACTTATTTGAATATTAAAGTTAAACTATCATTTATTTTTAATGTTCCATACCAAGGATTGGAGAGTCTGTTTGAGTACTCCAGTCTTTTAATTAGAAGACATTTTATGGTTTTTGTTATGAACAATAACTGACATAGAAATTTCAGAAATAATGGGTTTGACATTTGAGCCAAACTCTGCCCAGGTTCAAACTCAAAATACTTGATGGCTTAGAGAAGAATCGTAGAATTGTGAATCATAGAATACCAGGTTGGAAGGGACCTCAAGGATCATCTGGTCCAATCTTTTTTGGCAAAAGCATGGTCTACACAAGATGGCCCAGCACCCTGTCCAACCAAATCTTAAAAGTGTCCCATGTTGGGGAATCCACCACTTCTCTGGGGAGATTATTCCAATGGCTGATTGTTTGCATTGTGAAAAACTTTCCTCTTGTGTCCAGTCAGAATCTCCCCAGGAGTAGCATGTACTCATTACACCTCATCTTTTCCGTGTGACTCCTTGTAAAAAAGGAGTCTCCATCTTCTTTGTAGCCACCCGTTAAATACTGGAACGTGATGATAAGGTCTCCCCCAAGGCTTCTTTTCTCAAGGCTGAACAGACCCAGTTCTCTCAGCCTTTCCTCATATGGCTGGCTTCCCAGTCCTTTGATCATCTCTGTGGCCCTTCTCTGGACCCTCTGCAGCCTGTCCACAGCTTTTTTGTATAGCGGGGACCAAAACTGAACACAGTATTCCAGGTGTGGCCTGACAAGCACTGAGTAGAGTGGGATAATGACTTCTTTATCTCTGCTGGTGATGCCCTTGTTGATGCAACCCAGCATCCTGTTGGCTTTCTTCGCCACAGCAGCACACTGGTCACTCATATTGAGCTGGTTGTCCACCAGGACCCCTAGGTCCATTTCCACAGAGCTGCTCCCCAGCCAGGTAGATCCCAGCCTTTGCTGCACTCCTGGATTATGTTTTCCCAGGTGCAAGACCTTACAATTGTCTTTGTTGAACTTCATAAGGTTCTTGTTAGCCCACTCTTCCAGCCTATCCAGGTCTTCCCGCAGGGTGGCTCTTCCTTCTGAAGTATCCAATTCCCCACTCAGTTTGGTATCATCGGCAAACTTCATTAGGCGACACTTGATCCCATCATCCAGATCACTTATGAAGATACGAAACAGCGTTGGGCCCAATCTCGATCCCTGGGGCACCCCACTTGTGACAGGTTGCCACTTTGAAAAGGAGCTATTTACCACCACCCTCCGGGTCCGGCCAGTCAGCCAGTACCCCAGGCACTGCACGGACCACTTGTCTAGACTGTAATGCAAAGAAAAGTATGTGGTTTATGGTGCCTAACCCAACAGAATTATCTTTTGGTAATTTATTCTGATAAAGTAGAGTTTCAATAAATTCCTTTCTGAGGAACTAATGACAAGCACAGCTGTGATTCTGATCCTCAAATATGAACTTGAAAAAGGGTAACACATTTTTTTAAGGAACAATCTAATGGCAAAAATCAAAGGGCAAAAAACACTTCCACATTGTAACTGGTAATCATTCGGGAAAAATAGTTTTTCAAGTGTCAAGTATATGAAAATGGCTGTTGCTAAAAGCTGTCACAGAAGAGCTTTTATGTATTTAAAGGCAGGAACGGGTTCAAGGCACTTTTGAAAGTGTGACCTGCAATATTTGGGAACAGACTCTTGAAAGGATCTCTTTTTTGTTCTGCTGGTCTTGGTAATCACTTTCGAAAAGAAAAAATGAATTCCACCTACAAACTTGAAGTTAATCAGCTGTCTCCCTGCTGGGCATCATAAATGAAAGCATTTTCATAATGAGAAAACAGATCAAAACATGTTTCACATCTGGCAAGTGCAAATACAAAGAAAACAGTCATTAGAGCTAACAATAATCTTCTGGGTAAGAAATTTCTTGATGAGGGTAAGTAAGCTTGAAAGTTCACTATTTCAAAAGTGAAGTGGGCAAAAGAAGTGAGAAAAGAGTGGAGAGCTGCAACGTCTTCTTCCTCTGAGGGTGCCAGGACATACGGAGCTGGCTCCTGACCAGGTCTGAGCTGGCAGCTGGCACAGCACGGAACGCAAGCAACCTCCTTTCTTCTAACCTGAAGCTGTTTAGCAGCCAAACCAACCTACTCACAAGGCAGAGGGAAGTTGTTCTGGTTTAGCAGCAAGAAAACACGTCCAACGCGCCCCATTCCCATTCTTCTGTCTCTCATTCACGTGTCTCCTCCCCACGTCCCTTTATCGGTGTCAACGTGCTCCCCGTGCAGAAGAGAATGGAAGGGCAGCTCTGCCGCCTGAGCATCCCCTCCTTTCGGAGGAGCCTCCTGTACCCACACAAAGTTACTGCCATGCCTCTTTGCAATGTCACAGTAACACACAGGGATCTTTGGTGAATTTTGAAGAACTCACACTGGTGGCTATTTTGGTTTCTCCCTGGCAAAGTTGACTGAACTCTAGGATTTTCTGGTTCCTCACCCAACAAATCCAGACTGAATGTTAGGTTTCTTTCTTAACTCATATTTCCATAAGTACTTATGCTAATTTACGTCTGCCTGTGGGTTGAGCCTGGGTGCTTTCAGCTGCTGGCTGAAGATCCAAAGTGCATGCTTCCTTTCTTCACAGCCCTGCTCCCTACTCTGAAGTTAATTCAGAGCTGACCAAAAGGAAGCCACTGTCCTGCCAGTGCTATTTCAGGTTTCAGGGTGTTCAGGATTTAAACTCAGACCTGGATCCAAATTTCATAAAGAGCTGCCATCCTTTTAATTGGCTAAATTGTAATCTTGGATCCAAAAAGCCACAACAATTTCACATTATTCCAAAGGGATTTTATTGAAACATTACAAAACTAGGTCTTGGTATATTTTGGCAAAGAGAATAAAGTGAAAATTCAACCAGTGAATAATTTGTTGTGGGGCAGAGAAAGCAGGATGCTGGCAGACAACTCCTTCAGAAATTTTGTCATGCAAAATAGGATTTCTATTGCAACAGGTGTGTGGGGGTGGAAAATTAGGTCAGGCGAGTTTTTCTCCTTCTGTGTGCAATCACTGCTGACAAGCATATGTCTCCCAGAAGACTAAGGGAGCCAGATATTGCTCCACTATTGATCTGAGTCTCAGGACTGCTTCAAAATCAGCTATTGCCTCAATCACTTTTAGGTCATGGTTCACTTTTAGGCATTGTTCCAGTTTTTTGTCGACATAACTGCACCAAAAACACCAATAAAAGATGGGAATTACAAACTAGTGGTTTCCATGGAAACCACTGCATGGAGCATAATGTGATGCCCTCATCTTTTTTCCCCTTCTGTCTCAAGGTTTTATGCCCTTTCTTCATCATGTTGATTCCTAGGTTTATAAAGAACTTCCATGCAATTTTCCAATATTTTTATTTTAAGTTCATATATTCAATGACCTTATTACCAGTAAAGGTAATAGCTAACAACTGAATATTTTCTTCCAGTTAATGAGTTCTTATATGGTTTCCTGCTTCTTATTTTGCACATTATTTCAAAGTGTTAGGATGCAGTAACAGCTATATTTAGCTCAGTTTTACTACCTCTGTGCCTTCCTAATCTAACACCTGACCTGCCAGCAGACCAATTAGGAAAATCATAAAAATGAGATGAGGAACTAAAAGGAAAAAAAGTAGAAGATTTCTATATAGTTATCAACTATATTGTAGGGCTCACACTGAACATCTTTATTTTTATCGTAATTCTACCTCGATCTAAATTATTACTACATAAGCTAAATGCATCCCATAAATACAAGGGAAAGCCCCATAGAAACAAGGCACAAATAAAACAGCTGATAAGTGATACCACCTAGGATTATTTTGCCTTCTAGAAGCCTGTGTCTCTTGGCTGTAAGGATTAGCTACAGACACTAGCTCATGCATGTGATTTGAAATGTCTAAAGCTAGATGAAATTTAAATTCCATTTCCAAATACGACTGAGGCTCTAATACACGTCTTCTTCAAAGCACAAGTTAAATGATCCTGCATACTCAGTGGAGAGACACCTAGAGTTACTCAATGGGAAAAATAGTTCAAGTAAGGGTCAGAACTGTCCCCAGCTGCTGGGACTTCAAACAGTGTATTAGTCTTTTGAGGTGAGATGCCTGAACAGCATGAGGGGAAAGGGGGGAAGGAAAGAGCTTCTTGTTGGTACACTGGCTCAGTGCATCTTTAGCAAATCTGTGGACGGTGCTAAATAAGGAGTAGCTGACCTGCCAAACAACAGAGCTTCAGTCCAAGGACCTTGACAAACTTAAGGCCTGGGCCAACTGAAAACCCATGAAGTTCAAAAAGAAGAAGCAGCAAGTTCTGCACCTGGGGCAGAATAAGCCCATGTATCAGTCCAGCCCCTGGTAGAAAATGTGTTGGGGATTTAATGAGTGCAGGGCTGAAAATGGGACAGCAGTGAATTCCCACCACAAATAAGGAAAACTTTGAAACCTTAGGAAGTCATGGCCAGAAGATCATGGGAACTTATGATTACCCTTTAGTCAGTGCCAGTGAGGCTATGCTTGGCATAGTCTGTCCAATTTTGTGCTCTGCCCAGTTCAAGAGGGGTGTGAAGAAACGGACTAGGGTCGAGCAAAGAGCTATCAAGATGATCACGCGTGGGCTACTATAGATATGAAAAAACTTTCATCCTCAGAGATCCTAGAGACTCCAATAGACAAAACCAGGGCTGACTTGATCTACTGTTGCCATTTGCCCTGCCTCCACATGAGAGGTTGTACTTGATGGCTCCAGGAGTCCCTTCCAACCAACATTTCTCTAATGCTATGATACTGTGAATTTATTTGCCCATGATGCACTTGGCCTGGACCTCAGGCCTTTGATGGCCTCCAGGTATTTGAGCACGTAGCTCCTGTTCTTTTTTTTTTTCAAGCAAGTGCTGTTAGCTATGCTCCAAACATCCCATTGGATCTTGGTCAACATGTAACCCCATTCAAGAACAGAGACAAGACGGGCAGGGAAAAGAGAGAGAGAGTGACATAGCAAGAAGGCACCAAAGCCGAACCCCAGTCCTGTGTTTTCACTTCCTAGAATCACGGGATGAAATGCAAATGGAGAACCTGGAAGAGGAATCTAAACCAGCTGATACCCTGTCCCATTGCAGCTTGGATTGTTCTTCAAAGTGAGCAGTATTAATCACTGCCTGACACTTCCATGACTAAACTCCAATATAAGCATAATTTAAGGAGTATGAAAATATCCCCAAGTTGCTAGTCAGTGGGAGATGAAAAACCTTAAAGGCTGATGATAGATATATCATCAGTGGAAAGAATGGAATACTGTAATTAGAGGGGAAGATGTAATTTTTACATTTGTATTTGTAAGGATGGTGGAGATTAAAAAGTGGAAGGGGTTGTGACAGATGGGCAAGAGAAAGAATAATGAACGGAGAAAGCTGGAGGGAAAGAGGCAAAAACAGATTGCTAAAACTGACGAAAAAGTAAGATTTAAAAAAAAAAGACTAAAACTTCAGTGTCATTGGCAGGGAAAGTAGAATAGAGTGACAGTAAGAAAAGTAGAAAAGTAGAGAGATCCTTCTGGTCTGAACAGATTCTTTAAAAAATAACTCAGTGTTCTTTGCAGAAACAGAGGAGAGCACAAGATGCTTTCTATAACAGAGGCTCAAGGCAGTGAGGCGTGAAGGACCTCAGATATCATCCTGCCAAGAGGCAATGCTTGACTGAAGAATGGCGGAGTAAAAACAGGCAAGAAGGAAGTTAGAGTTCTGTAATTCTACATGGTCATGAGATTTTTTCCAAAGGTGTACAGCAACACAAGAACAGAAGCAAAGAAAGAAAATGTTTGAAGATGAGCCAGCAATGGAGATTAGTGAAACAGACACTGTAAGAGAAGAGATGGGCAGGCAGACCTGAAGTCACGCCAAAGTGGAGCAAAAAAAAGCCCAAAAACATCTTGACAGTAGAGGAAAGAACAAGGAGCAGAAGACAAACAGAGGCATTTAAATCCTGGAGAGCACTCAGACACTGCCTGAACATTATTCCAGACCAATGACCTGAAGGTGGGTTCATTCCCCTGCTCAGTCAGTCTTTAACTGTTTTGCTAAATCTGCCAGGACAGAGATCCGCTTTACTCTATCTGAGGTACTGGGATGAAAATGAAGCCATACACAGACAGAAGACAGTCCTCCGAAACTACCTATTTCTCTGATCTAAATTGCTGTAAGAGGTCTGGATTTGAAACGATGATTTAAGACATGTCTAAAGATCAGACACTGCTGCAACTACAGCATAGTGTAAACATTCCTAAGTTACTCATTAATTATCCAGCTCTGGAATTGAAAGTCCCAACCCCAGAACTCTCTGTTACCATAAAACCCAAGTATAAGGCTTAGTATGATGGTAATTTGCATATGCTGCCTCTATCCATGCCAACTCATTAGAGCAACTTCAGCTGTGCCTCTACTTTACAAATATCCAAGTGACATGATAACCAATAGCTTTAGAGGGAAGATGGTCGGCATCCTGCCACTAATCCCATGACGCATACTGTCAAAGCATTAATTTTAAATTAATGAAAGAAGTAAGAAGTCACAGAAGTGTTAAAAGATCTTTTGTTTTTCATTATATTAATTATAACTTAATCATTGGCCATAAAATCAAAACTCTGGAGCTGGACAAAACTCCCAACTCTCTCTCCAAGTGCAGAGCCAGCATTCCAGCGTCAACCATGGCACATATTCATCTCACCACATTCCACCCAAAAGTGGAATCCAGTCACTTTACCGAAAAATCCTAATTTCAACTGAAATATATGTATATTTTTAAATATTAAGTTTTAACTGTTCACAACCACAAATTCCCAGATGGTAAGCAGTTGGGAATAGAAAAGGGAAAACTTGCAAGGCATGGAAAAAATGCTCTCTGGTGGAGCTAAAAAAATTATAGGAACTGGCTTGCCTTTGCTATACTTCTTCCAAGATGTAAAAAGAAGCCAATGGATGGCTGCTTGCCATTTGTCATAACCAATTTCAAATATGTCTCCTCGTTACCTTTTTTTCATCCACTTTCTTTATTCCTCTTTATCTTCTTATCTTCAGTAAAAATCTCTGTTTCTTCTAAAGAACTGTTATTGCAGAAAGATTTTCCAGGTTTTCGTATGTCATTGGAATAATATAAGCTTGGCTCTAGTTCAGGGCTCCATCATAGCTACGCTGCACATGCTGACATAAGCAGGACGGAGTTTGGCCCTTTCATTCAAAGGGCCTAAGCACTCTAAGCTGTGAGTGTTAAAAATACTGTGACTGTCAGATTATTGAAAACCAGCTCTCTGGCATTAGTCTTCAAAATTATATTCATTTTTGTCATCCAAAGTTTTGACATAGCAAACTTAGAAGGCTCTTGCTAAATATTATATTTATATTTTTATTTAGAAATTAATTAATATATTCAGGTGCCTAAACAGGGAAGTCAAAAGGCATCCAAGGTACTATAAAGTATTCCCCCCCCAGCCTCCAGATGCATTTCCAAAAGGGCACAGGTCTCTTATGGCTCCTATGTCGTACCTGCCAGGCCCTTCCAGGTATGTCCGGTGCCCTAAGGAATCTCAGCTGGCACAAGGCCTTTATGTTTAGGTAAATGAATTCTGCCCTGATCACAGCTCTCCGCTGAGTTTTGAAAGCTACTCAGTTCATCAGATGTCAGTGATTTTTTACCCTCCAGTTGCAAAGCTACCAGAGTATAACCAGTAACAATAGAGACTTGCCTTCCACTGCCATGTTTTTAATTCATAATATATTACAGGAAGTTAGTGGTTGGCTGTTTGAGATTTTTTTATAATTCTAATATGGATACTTTCCTCCCGCTCTTTATTCCTCTATGAAAAGTCAGTTTTCTGAGCTCTTTAAGAGTACAACTCTCTTGTTTTAATGAGAGCCAAATTGGTTAAACCTGTGTTAACCTTGCATAAATAGTATCTGCACTGATCACCTAGAATCCAACAATGAAGAGCTCCAAAAATGAAAAGCAAAACTACTATATGCAAAAGACTTCACAAAACTATGTACAGGAACTTTTTAATAAGTACATTATTACATGGAAACACTTAAAGTTCATTCCAGCCCTTACAGCAAATGGATTGAATTCTGCATATACCCTTGTACAAACAGGATAAAGCTCCCTTTTCTCACCCTGTAGGGCAAAGGATATTGGATCTTAAGGCCATAATATCTCTGTGCATAGAAAACTTATTACAAGCCCTGGGCCTGCGCCAGACATACATATATTTTAGGGAAATCATTCATTTGGAGAGAAAAGAAGGAATGATATCCCTCTCAGATTGGAGTTATAGGTTCTGGGGTTTTTTATTTTCTTTTTCTTTTAATGAATAGCAGCTGTTCAAATGTGCTCAGAAGGTAGAACGCTGAATAAGCTTCAGTGCATGGGATTATTGGGCAAGGATCCGGGGGACAAGGTCAAAGGGGAGCTATAAATAAATATTTAGATAACACAGCTCCCATTGTTGTCAGTAAGGGATGATGGCTCAGCAATTCTAAAAATCAGCAAAGCTTTATTTAGGTGTCTGGATATGAATTAGGGGTCAAATTTGAGGGACTGTACACAGTCCAGAGATAACCTACATAGCTGTGGAAAAAGTAATACAGCTGTGTTAATCTGACTTCTCACCTGGGCTATCGATTCCTGATGATAATAATTCTGATTGCATGACACTGTTGTTACAGATACACCGTTCGTTTTAGAAAGGAAAAATCCCCACAGTATTGTACAGATATTAGTGGTATATGTGTTTCCAAGGCTTCCTTTTTTTCTGAAAATCCATCTCGAGCATATTGATGCAGCAGAATGAAGCCCTTTTATTTGATGTTGGTCTTCTAAAGCGTATGTCACAACAACCTAACTTTAAATTAGAATGTATTCTGTTGATGCTGCAAGGATTTTTCAATATTTAAGAAAATAATGCAGACTGGCTAGAGATATCTTATTAAGTCTTATTGCATCAACACCAGTGCTCTCTCTACGATTTTAATCCAAACTTTTCACGCAGCCATCTTTGGTGCTACTTACTGACTGCTGTGTGCAGGCACTGGTACCCTCTACTGGTCATTACTGGTGCTCAAATAGTCTGGGGAGGCAGAGGCAAACCGTTAACAGACGTCTGAATGGTGAATACTTCTCTTTTTTCCTTTCTTCTATTTTGATCAAGAGGTCGTGATCTCTATTCCAGTTATATGCACGACATTACTTGGTAAAGTGAGGTGGTTTCTATCTGTCCTACAGTTCATTAAAACTGTACATAAAAGCATGAATAGTGGAATCAACAATAACCAGCACTGCTGGAAAAGACATAAAATACTGCACAGCTAATCATAGGGAAAATATGGCATATAGAACAGCTCTTTGTTCTCTACATTCTTGCTGTCATCTGTTGTGCTGTTTTCAAGAACGTCAGATGTGAATTGATTGGCAACATCTTTCCTTGAGGGAAGCGAAGCTATATTTGATGTCTATGGTTCTTAAAATTCCATAGCAGCATTAATGGTGCCCTGGCAATAGTAAATCCAGTTTGAGTTTAATTCCAGCTGAACAATAAAGTAATCGTAACAAAAACAATCCAAAAATAAAATATGGGTAAAGGGAGCACCGTGAACAAGAAAGCACTGAATTTCTCAAAAGGCAGACAGACCAATTGGCCATATAAGGATTCTAATTAGCCACTTGGAACAGTCTGGCAAAGTTATAGCAAATCATGTCATCATTGGATGCCACCAAAAAACCTCACCTCTCTGAACACATGAAATGATAATTTTGATCTTAAATACTCCTACACATATATTCCCAAAGGTTTCTAGTTAAAGTAAGTGGGATAGAACTTAGTTTTAATGATTTCTTAACATTAACCCATAAATAAAGCTATTTCAAAATACAGTTTCCAGAGAATGGAAAAAAGGAGAGATTATTATTATCCTGAGACTTTGAAATGTCCATGCCAATATTTCCATTTTGACCACTGAATAGGATGCTGCAGTTCAGTAATATTTAATACAGTGTGATACTGTGCACAGATCCTACAGCTCCCCATGGCTGAGATCCTCTAAAAATAATACTTTCTGCTTTAGCACACAGTGATGAACTTTTGAAGCAAGAGGTTGACATGTCTTTTCAGTGCCAATGCCAGAGGATTCTTAGAGTTCATAACCAGAGCTGTGTCACCAGACACTGATGCCACCAGCTTCAGCTGAGCCTAGTAAAGCTTGAACGTTAAAAAACTGCTGTAGGTGGAGGGAGAGCTAGTCTGGGATGTTGTTTTGTTTGGGTTTTGGTTTTTTATTTTAGCTTATTTGTTTGGTGTTTATAGACTGTTACTTTGCATGAAGGAAATAAATCCAGAATATTTCTGGTTTGGGTTATTTTTATTGAGCAAATTTTCTATATAATACCAAAGCCTTTAAAGAGGTTTTCTCCATTATGTCTAAGCTTCGTTACCCATGGACTTTCTCTCCCTTTGTTTCTATACTTGGCCTTGTTACAAAGGATCACAAATTTTATACACCAAGGAAACCTTTGAATAGTAACAATAAATTAAGAGACCAGACAACTTATTCTGAATGCTTTCTTTTTCAACTGTAAAATGAGAAGAATGATCTTTCCAAAAGAAAAATAAAAAGACTTTTTTTCTCTTTAAAAATGCCAAACAGTTTCTAGCATCTTTTCTCATCCAGCTAAATGGAAATGATCATAACTGATTTCCTCAACCTAGTTCTCTAAGAAAATAAGATCTAAATAATCCCCATCTGCATATGCATCTGACTGTGCCCTGTCTTTCCCTTTTCTTCCCCTCTTCCCTTATCCAGTAACCTATGAAATTCTTAAGCTATTTAAAAAATAGCTTAGAGAGGGGTGGAGAATCCAAGATACATTATTTTCTTATATTTACCACGAAAATAAGATGCTAAGAAGATTAGAGATCCCCATCCATGTTCCCCCCTCAGGGAAAAGGCACAGCAAAGAGGTAGTGGCTGGTAGGCCAGTCAGGAACGTGCGTCTCTAACCTACTGACTTGGCACACTGCCTCTTGCTCAGCTAGAGAGCAGAAAAATGTGCTTAGGGGTTATGGTATGAAGCTGAAAGTATTGTGGGGGTGGTTGCTGGGATCACATGAGGAAGCAGAGCGTTGTGTTGCAAGCTCTAGAAGTAGGGACAGGGGCTGGGAAGAGGAGAGGATGGTCCCACAGGGAGCCAGGTGTCCTTACTTCTGCTTCTCAGGCAGTCATTGGCAGATACTTCTAGTCCTTTGTTGGTTTGGGTTTTTTTTAATTAGCCTGACCCGATCACATTCATTTTCAAGAATGAATTAAAGACTAGGAATAATCCTTTTTCTGTTTTATTTCCAGTTTTGCCTGATTGAGACCAGTGGCTAGGGTATGTTAAAAGGGACAATCATTCCATGTAAGGTGAAGAAACACCCCTTCCCCACTTCTTTCTGTATAGAGATGACCAGATACAGAAATGTATCAGTACCTTATCTTTTTCAATGATGATAAGTGTTGATTTAGTCCTACAATTTTACATTCAGCTCTGTGAAGCGAAGCGGATACTGTGCATAAGCATCCAGTGCCTATGTACAAGGCTGCTGAGGTGATAATAGCCAAATCTTCCAACCTTTCTTAGATGGAATAGAAGGGACGCTCTTCCAGAAGTAAAGAACAGAGAAAATAAAGCTAGAAAAAGACCGTGGGAGAAGATTTCATTCAATTCACAGTCCAAATCTAAGCTAAATACACTTAAATCATTGTTTAAAAAATAGGTTTGTTGAATTGGTCTCAAAAGCTTTTGGAGATAGATATCCCATTCCACATCCTGAAACAATCTATTGTACTATATAAGTTACTTTATTCAGGGGAGAACAACTGAATCTTCTTCATTGCCTTCATATGGTTTAGAAATAAAAACCTTCTGAATTTTGAGTCTTTGCTTAACTCTCATGTAGGATATTTAATACCTTCAACTCTTTCACTAGAACAAAATAAAAAGAGAACCAAGACAGACAGACAGACAGATGACAAACATTTTAATTTAGATAAGAGCACAAAATAACAGATAAAAGCAAAGAGGACAAGGACATAAGTTAAATTACTATCTGATGGAAATAACTTCCAGGAATCTCTCTGTCAAATGCTTCAAATTCTAAGCAGTGCTGCCATTGTGGGCATTTTTTGCACCTCAGTTGTATGTCTACAACTGCCTGTGTATTTCACAAACACACAGAAAAATTATAATCTTAATTAGATCAAGAGTGCAAAATGAAAATCAAGTTGCAACTATGAATGCCGGGAAACAACTTGAGATACAGATCATGCTGGCGTGATTCATTTGACAAGTTATCTAATTTAAGTAAATATTGCTATGTTGCGAAAGTCATTTTAAAGAAAATGCAGAGTTGTTAGTTACAGTTGCCTTAGGGAAAACATATATGAGTGATATTGTTTTCATACTCCTACTCACTCTGCCCTTTGTGAAAATATTTTCATTGCCTGTTTTGCAGTCCTGGTTCACATGATGTATTTTTACTGCATTTGGTTGAAAATCACGTATTTTTACACAATATGTGAAATATATGCACTTTCATATGCAAACATATATCTACATATATATATGTAGATATATGTTTACACAGAGAGAGAAAAGAAAGAAAAGAGACAATGTGTGTTACCAAAGCAAAGATAACCAGCTTTTCTGGCTTATGCAATGGAAACAATAGGAAGATTTTTTTATACTGAGGTCTGAAAAAATATCTTTCTGTTATTAATGTCTCAGCTGGCTGTTTTCTGTGAATGGATGTCTAAACCAGGCAGAACCATAGGAAATTCAAACAGCTATTTTAAACCATCATGTGTAAAAATAGTCCAGATTATACATGGGTAGAAGATTTGACTTGACTACTATGTCACGGTTCCTGCCCATCTTACAGCACCTATTTGCAATGATTTTCTTTCTTTTCAAATGTATTTACTGCTCATCCCTTTACCGTGTCTCCCATGAAAGCCATTTCCCTTTGGTTTCAGGTGCTGCTCTGAATTACTACAAGCAGACATACAGTGGTTAAGGTTTTAACACTTACAGTATTACGGTTTTTCATGCCACAATGGAGGTTTCTTTGCCACTGGTGATGTACAGGGCTAGACTCCCTGTTAGTAAACCATCAAGGGGCAAATCCAGAGGTTGCTAGTTCTAGAATCTGTACCACCTTAGAAACCATTATTTAGAAAAAACAAAAACAAAAACAATGGTTAAAGTGCTGAGTCACTGCTGCTTTTAGCGGTTAAATTTCAGAAACTACAGAAACCGTCCATATATCTAAAATATGTAACTGACCTGTGAGTGACACATAATACTGTTGTGATCTGAGAGACAGAGAATTCATTTATACTGATATTTAGACTTTATCCTGTCCCTTTTCAGTCTCTAACCGAAAATGAGACTTTTCTTTATAAACTTCAGACTGAGTCCTCCAGTCCATTTCAGCAGCTGTATTAAAAACAAAGAACCTTTCAACCTGGTAGTTGTAATACATTTGTAAGTGAACAGCATATAACACAAATAAATCTAACAGCATTTTTATTAGGCTTATTTGCTCTATGTCAGTTCTGGCTAGTCCAAAAAGAGCTTTATTGAGTTATGAAAAGATGGAAAAGGTTGTGTCATAGTTTCCATTATAAAGCCTATTTTCGGGAGTTTGTAGCAAATTTATAATAAAGTTATAATTCTATTTACAAATTACACTGAAGTTATTTGTTTTCCTAAATATAATAATCTTCGGGGCAAGTGATAGGATTACTCTAAGATACTGTAAATAAAGTATTGAAAATTTCCACGTTAGTATGCATCTGGATCATTTTAAATGGCACAAAATCTTCTGCAAGACATGAACATTAACTTCATTTGATTAAGTAATAATATTTGTACAATCAGCATGCCAAAGTATCTCAGACCGCTCTATTGTGTGGGGCCCATGGTTCCTTTCCTTCTAGCTGGGTCAAAAAGCTATAGACCATCTCTGCAACATGTCCTCTTCCTCGATGAAAACTGTCCCAAAGGGAATTAAGGTCACAGCTTAGAATGAAGCCTAAGTAAAAATTGAAAAAGCAAAGAGCAAAACAGCACTTGTAGCCCTGCCTCTTATGCCCATAAAATAGATCAAAGTTAACACGAGTGCCCCTCTCTAGCAAAGGAATCCTGTTTGAGGAGATCCCCACAGCATAAAGGTAATTTTTGTCGTGAAGGCCACACGTCTGCCTCCCTGGGGGACATGTGCCCAGACCGCCCAGTCCTTAACATGGTTGTATAAACTTGGAAACTAGCTGTGTTAGCATAGTGCCGGGCATGAGCTAACATGTACACAGGCTTTTAAATCCAGGTTTTTCACATCTGGCTGTCCTAGAGCATGGGCGAAACAGATGCATAACTGCCTCCAGCTGCTCACGTACATATCCTGTATGTGAATAAATACATTTCAGTGAAGGAGGGGAAAAAGAAGGAGAACACACTCTTTGCAGCAAAATGTGGCTGTAACCAATTTGCTTTGATTGGCAGAGACCCATTTCCAAATAGCTACCTAGCCAGGTCGTCAGTCTGGCCAATAAAAATTTGCACACCAGGCTAAGACCAGAAGCCTCAAGGGAGCCAGTGTTGCCGCAGACCCAAGCCCCAGAGTGGTGATGCCACCAAAATCTGCTTCTCATTAAAACTGCGCAGTACTGCATGCTGCCTGCTTCTACCATTCTTAGGCAAATGGATTAATGTATTTAAAACATCCCCATCTTTCCTGTCTTCCAGAAAACTATATCCTGGAACAGATAAGGTTTAATGTTTGATCTGGGTGCACCCATTCTAGACTTTCATCTCAATCTCATGCCTCCTTCTAGGAAGACGTTTGGCAGAAAAGTCATCACTGTGTGCTTAATATAACCGAGAATAGAAAAATCTGATTCTTTCTGCTTTTCATTTTATTTTCCTGTTTTACTTTTCACAGCATCTAGCTTTGCAGATAATCACTGTTTTGTGGTGCTCTGTGTTCCTTAATATCAGCTAGAAGACATGCCACTGACAGCACTGGCCAAACTGAGAAATAAACTTCAAAGTCTACACATGAAGAAGGGAAGGGTGGGGTAGGACAGGACAGAACAGGGTAGGGAAGGTTAGGGGAGGGTAGGGAAGGCAAGGCAGGGCAAGGCAAGGCACACTCTATTCTTTAATGTTAGCTATACAAGATGTCTGTTTCAAACATTATCTTGATATATCTTCTACCTTCCATTTGCTGTAAAACCTAAATTGCTTGGTTAGTTTCCTTCATAGGAGATGCATTTTTACTGAAAAAAGAATTGGTAAGTTCATGGCTATGAATCTGACTTACTTAAGTGGCTGATAATTGTGCCACTAACTTGAGTGGATACAGGGCCAGGTCCTTATTTACATGTGCTTTGTTATGTACTCACTGCATTCACATTCTAAGTGTCTGTAAATGCCATCTATAAAGTTGTTCTGAGGGCATTTTGGGATGTTGTGTCACACTATTGCTTATAAAGTGGTACAAAAGTTATACTACAAGAGTAACAACGTCAGGAAACAGTAGTAATGTGTGCCTAATAAAATCCAGACTGTATTCTAGGCAACTGCTTTTTCTTTGTGAGATTAGTCTTTCCTCAGAAGAAAACTGAAAAAAAACACAAAGTGGCCTAACCACAATGCAGTCCTCAAGGAAGTTATGACACATGGAGTTCATATATCTTGGAAGAAAGCAATGTGTAATTCCACAATCCTGTGTATCCCATCTAGATAATTTAACTCTCTGACTGATGATCAATGAATGAAATCATAAATCACTAAGATGCCTGTTTGCTTTGTAAGTAGTTAATTTCTGGTGTATTATCTCTAGATACTTGGGTGAAAAAATTGTTTTACTGAAATTAGTTTTTAAGCCATTCCCCCAACTATTCCATTATATTCCTCTGTTCCTTTCTGCGGGATAACTGTTTTTCCTTTATTTTCCATGCAGTTCTGTGTAATTTTTAAGGCCAGCTTTAATCTAAAATGGCATACAGAGAGGTGGCTCATTTGTTTAAATCAAAATGGAGTACCTTATTTTGCACATAATATAGATTCTTGTCACAACTAGTTTCCAATTGCAATGGGACCCTGAAGCTTTATCTATATGGTTAGATGAAAAGAAGTTTTCAGATTAAGGATAACTACGCCAAGACCTGGGACCCCTCCATTTCCAAACATTTGTCTAGGTGATCCTCCACTAGAGCGGGGACTCAGAGCTCCCTGATTGTGCACAGGAAAAAGTGACCCTTGGAAATCTGTTAGCGTAATGCACCATTGCACGGCCCACCATGCCCAGATCCAGTGTACTCGCAACCCAAGACCAAGAGTCTGATCCACCACGGATGGTGCCAACGATGCATGGGACACAGCAGAGACTGTCTGCACCTCTGGTCAGTCGTGCATTGGAGCGCAATCCAAGCTGGGGAATGAACATGTGCTTGCATGTAAACATTGCAGGGAAGGTGAGTCTAGATTGGAAAAGAAATTTATAGATTTTACAGCATTGTCCAAGTGCTGGCAGAAGTGGAAACCATGGAAGAAAGACTGCAAAATTCCAGTGTCACATCATCCAACAGGAAGCCATGAGAAAGTAACTACTTGATAAATGTCAAAAGCTGATTCAGTTCTTCCACAGATTTCAGCAATGTTCAATAAATATACGGTGACATCCTTAAACTTCACAATTCATGATCCTCGGCTTATATTTGGTTTGCATTAGATTTACAGACTATTCATCTTTCCTATGCTGCCATTCCCTTGACAAAAAGCATTAAATGTTAAAAAAATCACAGCTGCACCTCCTGTCATTTGTCTTTTTCCTGCATATGTGTTTGAAAGCAGCTTCCTCCCCTACGCTTCCCCATTGCCCAATTTCCTTTCAGATAACAAACAGTTCCTAAAAACATTCATCTGTACCTAACTAGAGAGAAAAAGGTAAAAGGGGTGGAATCCATCTGATCACTCATATTATACAGATCTGTATTAAATGCTGAATTTAATCACTGAGTACATTACACATATGAGAACACTGCAGCATTAAACAATAGAAAAGATCCACAGGGAGAAGATCATTGAACAGATACATCACAAACATGGTCTGTTGACAAGCTTAATCTTGCCAATTAGATCTGAACCATGTTACTTCTTTGAAAGGAGAAAACATGACAAAAACAGAAGATGGGAGCTATTCGGTCATAACAGCCACAAACCCCTACTGAAGATGAGGCGGTTCTGGATGTACTGAAGTCATAATGAAATTTTTGTTGACTCTAATGAGGACAAGATTTCACCAGCAAATGTTCAGAAATCTGTGAGAGTTTAAAAAAAAAAATCAAGACACTAAAGCTTCTTACATTCTGAGTAATAAATAAGAGCATGCCGTGATGCTAATCAGGTTTGTCTTTCTGAAATGCAATGTTTGTTGGAATCCACAATGGAGACTGTTTAATCTAAAAGATTTTTATGATGCTCTTAATTACTTGGGTTTTGGTTTTGATTTTGGCTTTTTTCTCAAAGCAGTCAGTGCAGACTCAGCTGCAGTAGTAACGGGTGCAGACAGCTCCCTCACACGATGAGGACCTGGAAATAGGGAATAGATGATCTTCTCCATATCGCAAAAATATTTTGGGTGTTCTAAATATGACAGAGCATGACTTTTTAGTTCTGTTTTATAATTCGCTAAACAATGCTAAACATGTTCGCTTAAACTGAAAGTTTTAGTCTTTTTTCAGAATAAAGAGTCAAGCAACAGAGACCCTACAGAGAAGTTTGACCTAGCACTACCACAATCTGAAAACACTGGTTTTATAACAGTCAAACCATATCTGTTGAACGAAAAAAATGGTACTTGACATGGCAGGGAAATGGACTTCCAAGTCCAAGAAAAATACTGAGTTTTTTCATAACTTTTTCCATCCCAACTTATAGTAGCCAAAAGCTTTATATTGCAGGTGGACTGCCATGGACCTGGGGAGTTTGGGGGCCCTAATTGCTCTGAGAAGCCCCAGAATCAAAAAAACTGGCATATTATCAAGTGAGCTATAAGAAGCCAAGAAGTTTGGGGAGATCAGGCCTCTCAAGACTTCCATGTTCTTGGCTCAGAAATATCCCTCCAGGTGGTCTGCTGATGATCCTGTAGCTTGGAGAGGAGGCTCTGCTAAGGAGCCAGGGAGGGAGATTTTTCATCCATCAGACATGTCTACATTCCTGCAAACAGTTTCAGCAAATCAACATTTTCCAGTGAAGCAATTTTCCATTTAAAAAATTGCAGTCAGTTTGAATGCTGCCTTCACGCTACAATACAAAAGCATATGGACAGTAAGTGTCCTGCCTCTCTACACCACTTTCTCCTGCCTTCCTATGCTCTTTTTGCAAGTTGCTGAGTTTAAAATCGTAACAAAATATACTCAAGTTTTATACTCTGTTTATTCCACATTTGGTTCTTCACTGCCTCTTTTACTGACCTGTTTAATCCCTTGTTTTGCATGAACAAATTCTACAAACTTGGAATTTTGCTCATGTTCTAGTAAGGTTCTGTATCCCCGTAGTGTTTACTTTACACTCACTGTACTGTATAGAAATACCTGGTGTATTAAGTAGACTTGCAAGATAGTCTAAAGGATGTTCAACTAAGCTAGCATTCAAGAGACCATGTTCATTCTTTGTATTACTACTGGCCTGGCATGCATCTTGGATATTGGACTCCTGTAAAATGGAAATACCAAAGACTTTATACAGAGCTTTGAGATTTATGAATGAAAAGTAATAGTTTTAAAATGTTATTATTTCTTCTTTTTCTGTAATAACTACATTATTGATTTTCATCCTGTGCTTCATGAAACTATGGAAGTATCTAAATTTCTCCTGTGAAAGCTGTTTATGAACAGCAAATCTATTGCTGGTTGGACAAAATTGCTTTCCAGCTCTCAGAACCTCCAGGAGAAAATTGTAAAGAATTCAGAACAGGAAAATGTTTAAAAACTCTGAACAGAAGAGGGAACACTAATATGTTAATTAATTCATAGACAGCTTCATTCAAACAATCTCAGGTAGTTTACCAACTTAGAGAAGACTGTTTAATACCTATATCTTAGAAACTGCATTCCTGTTAGAATCAAAGACCCTAAAATGCACCTAAAACTCTGTAAAATCACTTACGAAAGAAAATCTACATTTTCAGATGTTGGTGGGGTAAAGCTCCTAATCCAGAAAGTCCTGTACCTGGTTTTCAGAATGGCTGAAGACCCAAGATTTCCATAGTTTGAAGTGGAAATGAACCTTAGAAAACGGAGTTTAACATTTATCTGAACACCTAAATGTGACTTAAAAGCTTTGGTCAAATTATTTTCCCCCATGGAGACACCATAGCACATCTGACTTCTCATCGTATATTTTAATTTGCCAGAGACTATTTGATCCCTGGGAGACAGCATGGTACTTCTGTCTGTCACACAAATCGGATAGTATTACTGCTAGCCACCCCTACCCCAAGCAAGAATCTTTGATATCAGGTCAAACCCCATCAATTCTTTATCAGTTCTTCCTTAAAGATGACATTGATTAGAAAGAAGCAGTTCTCATGAAAATCTTAAAACACTGTAAGCCCGTTTAGCAACAGGTGCTCTTTACAATTGACTTCTATACTTCATAGCCACAATGCGTGAAGTCATCTTTCTTCACAGCTAAAACTCATCAGGCCCACAAGCAAACTATGGAGTTAGTTCCTGCCTGTCATAGATGGTCATTTCAACTAGAAATAATCAAGGCGAAAGTCAACAGGGCAACAAAGGCTGAACAGGAACAACCACACATATTGGTTGTAGTTGTTACACACTGGATTCAGTTTCCTAAACTTAAACATTTGAGATAGCAGGGCATAAGCCACTAGCCTCCAGCTGCCACTCCAGAAGTCTGAGAGCCTCCTGTGTGGTGTCTCAGTCAGCCTAGGGAGACTCAGAGGTCGTTAGACACCTAGGTCTAGGCAAATGGTTCAGCATTCCCTACAGTGAGAAAACCACAATAATATGGCATAGGATGGGACTGGGTTTACAGGATGTGCTTGACTGAGGTACCCAAAACCTGATCATATTGCCCAAATTGACAGAAGACATTTAATGTGTAAGGTGGAGTTCATCTCATTTAGCTAGGGATGCTATGATTTGACATTTACAGCTAAAAGTCATCTAGCTTCCTTTGCAAGAAATGGAGAGAAATAGGCATCTTGAGGATGTGATTCATCTCATTTAAGGGACATTTAGCCTCTAGATGCTTCAACCTCTCTGTATAGGCTATAAAGGGAGTGTGGACAATTAGCTTCTTTGTATATAGACACCAGTGCTATAAATGGCTTAATCAGTACTTCACAATTTTACTCTTGATTCCCACTGACTTCGAGGGGTACCTGGGAGCTAAGAAATTCAAGATATAGCCGTGGCATCAGCTTTTTCTAAATTAAGATATTGCATAGTCATTAGTGAAGTTATGCACAGCATTTATGCATGCCTTTGACGTTCAATATCCTTTCAGTACCAGAACAGGTTTTTTTCTGCAAAGTAGGAAGAATTAAAATTCCTTATCTCTTGCTGCTGTTAGGAAGTTTGGATCTTCAGAAGTAGACATGGAAGTTTGATCTTGTTCTTGGTTTGTTGGGGGTTTTTTGACATGGAGAAGCTTAAATTAGCTTATGCCTCTACCCGGTCTTTGCTTTTAACAGTACTGGCTGTTTGGGTGATTACTGGTGTTTGCCTATTCCAACACGAAGAATGATGGTCTTTAAATTCATAGCTCTCTCAACTGTTTCACCTACTAGCTGAGACCAGTAAACACTTTCTTCTAGATGGCCAGAAAAATCTTGTCAGCTCAGGTCTCACTGTCAAGGGTCCAAAACTCACTGACCAAGTTCTTTTAGATATCCCACGCATGGAGAGTGTAACATTTGATATCAAATTTACTTATCTGAAGACAGTTGATGTTGCATGGGATTTCTGATTTAGCAGGGTCATGCAAAATATGCTGAAAACACAACACAGTTAAAGCACAACACGAGTGTGTTTCCCATTACCGGTCTCTATAATATGCTCACCGTCATGACACTGGGCATCCCCAGTTGCTGGGAAGGAATACATGGGTTGAAGCCAGCTCAAGCCCATTCCTCTCCTCAAAATTCCTTTGCTAGTTGTCTAGTTTTTATACTCTATGTTGGGCTGAGCCACGTATTCACTCCCCCTATGCTGGTCTGGCGAACTCAGGGAGACATTCACAGTGTTTTAATGAACTCAGAGAGCTTGATCCACTCAACTGTTGATAGCTGTTTATCTAAACCAAAGGCCACCCTCCAGTCCTTTTTTGTGTTGAGAAAAAGTCAGCTTCTTTGCAACAGCTGTGGTCACTCACACCCCGCATCATTCCCTGAGCTTCACAGGCACATTGTCCTTGCCCATCTCCTCTGAGCCTTCTTTCATTTTAGGGGTTTATTGGTCAGTCACACTTGGTAAGATGGCTTAAAAGGATTTTTCTACTATTGTTTCAGCTGCTAGATGTGATGAAATGTGGCAATACCAGAAAACTCCTTCTTTGCTCCAGGTGCAACTTGGTGTGTGCCAGGAGGAAGCAATTCAGCAGGCCAAGTGGGATTCACCATCACCCTGGCCCACCTTACTGAACTACCAATGTGAAGTGGAGTGATTCTGATTAAACAGACCTATCTTCATTGCCTGTAGGGCTAATTCTGTACCCTTGTCAAAGAGCCAGTGCAATGCCCCTGGGTTACTTAGGCTCTACAATATATGAAAGATCTTGGGCAGAGTTTTTGACAAAATTTTCACATTCCCCAAGTGCAGGGAAGTTGCTCTTCCATGCAGTCTTCAAACAAGCTGACACAAGAGAAGCCTGCTGGGGTTGGCTCAGTTTATATGCAGTGAGCCCAAAAAGACAGAAGCCAATATTCCACCCTATAGCTGGAATCAGCAGTTTATCTGGTTAACTATTTACAGTGCAGCTGGCATGCTTGAAGAAGCTGAATTCTCTTCCTTTTCTTTAGGGTAAATCATGTTCACTTGGGCATCGTGAGGCTGCAATTTACCCTTAGCACAGGCCTGTTATGAAATAACTATACTCTTACTATTTAGAAAGAAACTCAAGTGACCACTTAGGGGTTTTACGGCATTTTTAGCTAAAGATGATGCTATCATTCCACATCACAGTGTGATGATTTCCATTTGCTAGTCAAAGGTATTTTAAATCTTTAAAATATCTGAAAGCATGGATAAAACTCTTAGGACACATCTGTAAGTTCAAAAAGCCACACTGAAATCAAACTAGTAATAAATGCTCTTTGACTGATATCTTAGATACCAAATTGTATTCTGGAAGCATTTTTTATAACCAAATTCTGAACTCTGAAATAGGGGTTTATAACGGAAACAATTACAAAAGCAAGGCCAAAGCCCTGCATCTGGATTCAATGGGAGCACCCTAAGGCTTGGACGTTCTACATCTAAGTCTGTACAAATAAATGTTAAAAACCTCAGTAGTGTAGCTACAGTGGACGTATACAGTTTCTTTCTTGAGGAAAACAAAAGAAAGAGGTAGTAATAAGCAGAAATAGTTCTAAAAGTATGTACCTTTTCTGTAGAAAAAAATGTAGCTCTTTTATTTTTCAGAATGTATTTCTAAATACAGTGACATTGTACTTTCAACTCTACAGCTGTGTTGATAGATTTAACCCCACTCCTAAATATGGCCTCTAAGTGTCATTTGGGCTATATTGTAGAAGAAAGCCTGGACTTCTGCTGTGTTCGCTTATTAGAGCAGCTGCATACCTTGTGTGCTTCTCTCGTACCAGCAGGAAGACAAATCAAACGTGCGGACTTTCCTAGAAGGACTCCTAGGTTGTATACTGCATGGGATTAGTATGGAATGGGATCTGTAGGCTGCTTGAATTCAGACTGCTCTTACAACAACAGCATCTTACAACTAAAGATGTGGACAAGTCGAGTGGAGTCAGGCAGCAAAGTGGCCACTCACTTTGCTCTTTGTCCCATGCTCATAGAAATAATTTGCTTGCAGCCTGGTAGTACTAAAGATACACTTGTGATGTGTGCTACAAAAATACGCAAGTCACACATGGTATAGAAATCTGACTTCTAATATTCTGGTCCACTGGATTTCATTTAGCCATTCATATCATGCAGATTTATCTACTGCTGCACTATTACAAACATCATAAAACCGAATAAGGTACAGCAAAACATAATCTAACTCTGCACTTACCTGCCCTGACATGCTGAGCATTAGGAAAACATCTTTTCTCTTTGTTCACATGCTGTTATAATACTTACACACCTCACATACAAAACAATTAGAACTGTTCGTTCTGTAAGACTATACGTAAGTAAATCAAAAAAGCTGTTCATTGCTAAAATCCTCTAACCTCTAAGACTAAACATTGGTTTTGCTGCCTTCAGTTCAGTTCTTATAGAGGGCATGCCAAGATGTCTGTGGCCTATAGGAACCTTAAGAGTCAGAGCAGGACATATCTCACCATTTCTCAGAGAGTCAGCTCTCCAGGGTTTGTGCTCGCTAGCGTGTTATTAATTACCTGGCACCAACTATTCAAGGCCTGTTTCAGTATGGCTACTCTTAGCGCTGCAATACATTCAGTATTGCAATCTGGGCATCCACTTCAGGATTTCAGGCTTGCCTTCAGGCACGTAAAATCCAATGAATCTGAAGTGTTTCTCTGTTAGCTTTTGATGCAGAAATACCCGTGTAAGAATACCAAAAGGGGTAGGAGGGGGACTTGTTTAAATCAAGGGAGTGTTTGCAAAAGCAGGGATGGAAAAAAATTGGGAGCTGGAAAATGGTTTCTAACTTAATATGCTGGAATAGCTGTCCAGTGAAAGTAAGAGGGGAAAGATCTCTGATTAGTTTTGCAAAGGACCTTGCTAAGTTTCTGAAAAAGGTTGTACATCAGGATAGCCTGTGTTAACAGGAGGTTAAGTTCATTGGCCTAAGAGTCAGATGTGCTTCTTAGTGAGGTAACAAGAAGTGACTGCAGATTGCAACGTGTTTCAAGCATACATCAAGAAGAGTGTCAGCAAGACTTGGATCTTAAAGGGAAGCCCACTGCTAACAGCTGAGTATTTGGGTCTAGGTTTAATTCACAGAAGGAACTTGCTGAGCAGTGGATTAGCAGCAGATTTACAAGGACAGAAATTGTTTTTCACTTTTAAATATTGTTCAGTATAAAATGAACAACAGTGGCTGAGAAGGTTAAAACTGAGGAAGTGGAGGAACATTTCATAATTTGAAATGCCAAATAATACAGTTCAAATGACAGTCACCCCAGTAAATTGAAGGAGACTCATGTGGAGAATGTTTACTGCATGCTGCTACAGATCCTTCTTGCATCCTTTTCTCTTTTTTTTAAATACCTTAATAAACTTGATTTCTTGGCTAAAGAAGGAAAGCAAATGAATAAAGCTCTCATCACCTCTTTTATTTCAGTTTTTATTTTGAAAAGAGGGATATATTTTCCCTTCCTTGGTTAATTCTTTAGCTCACAACATAAAGAAGAAAATACGGCTCTGTTATGCTTCATTTCATAGATGTGGAAGTAGCATAGAAAATGCTCAACTGTTTCCGTGTTATTATTCCCAGGTTATTAACAGTCTGATAGAAGTACACTATGCAGTTGAAAGAAAAACTTCCTCTTCACACCATTTCACTAGGAAAATAGAAATAAAATTAGAGGAAAAAAGAGATTATGGCATAGAGGAAAGTAAACCTACTTCTTCTAGTGGTATCTCATTACAGATTGCAGCAGATTCCTTCATTCATCCTTTTCATCACAGTACATCTTTAAATACCTTCACTTGTTAGCACTTTCAGGTGCCACAACATTGACTGCCCTTTCGCTTTGCCATTTAGAGCACAAAGGTAAAGCAGCACTGTATTTCTCAAGGTAACAAGAGGAATGAACTTGCCCCCCAGGTTCTCATTCAGATCACCCCTCAGATAAGCCAGGTACAAATGGGCTGCACTGCTTTGGGGGAAGCCCAAAAACCCTGCCTGGCTTCGGCAGCGTAGATAACACTTGTCTGTCCTGTGGTCAAAGCTCTCCGGATGCGAGTCAGTCCAGCGGTACGTGATGGGCAGAAGTGTTAGCGCAGCGCTGTGCCCAAGCAAACAAACTCTGCGGAAAGGCAGACGTGGGATCAAGCTCACACAGCCCCACAATCCCCATCCGAAGCTGGCCTGCAGCCACAGCCAGCGGGCTCCAGCCACCCACCAGACATGCCCAAAGGCGCTGGAAGCGAGGACAGTCGTGTGACATCTTTGTTTGCACTGGCACAAGAAACGGTTCTGTTTTGCCGATGCCAGCTGAGGGCCCACCAAGGCAGCGGCGGACCCGCAACACGATCTCTGACCAACTCCCTGCCTTCCCTTGTTGCCTGTGTTTTCTGCGTACCTCGGTGAGTCTTGGCCTACCGTTCCTTTTCCTCCCACACTGCTGACCCTCATTTTTCTTCATTTCTTGTTAATCAGCATTTACTCCAATTAGTTTGTGATATAACTTGTCAGGCACTACAGTACAAACGCGTGAAATGTCAAAAGCAAATAAAGGAAACACTGGCACTAGAGTCAGCATGCTCTCCCAATACAAATACCCAGCGCCTGAAGACAAGTAGAGAACAAGTCACGACAGCGCACGGCTATTATTTCTGTAAGCTAACAGTTTGTTTTTCTGCATCACAAAATTGAATGCAGTCCATCAACTTTTCTAGACCTCCTCATTTTTCTGCTGGAAGTTAAACAAGGTCCTAATTCATCTGCAGAAATTTATTCCCGATTCTCTGCCAAGTGGTAAAAGCAAGAGTTAATTTATTACCAGCTCCAACAGAAGGCATTTAAAAACTGCTGCTTTTTCACATGTGTACCACTCACTGCACTTCAGTCTTCTGGGCTCCATCCTTCTGCTCTTTAGAAGACAGCTGGGAAAGTCAACCTGTCCATCAGGTATATTCATCAGTGGGACTGTGATGGTCTACTCCTCTCTTCACTGACCTACAGCAAATGAAAGAATTTGACTTCAGCTTCAAAGAGTCAGTCCTGTTTAATAAACAGAAGCGCAGTGCTCTCCCTCCTTCCTCCATGAGGCCACTTGACAAGGGAAGCCGAGAGAGATGCTCAGCTCATCGCTGTGTTGGCACCAGGCAGAGCTAACAGGGGAGGAGGGAAGGCTGAAAGTTTAATGCTGCCTGCAGCTATTCTTTAAGCAAGAGCCACGGGATAGAGCAGTATGCTTTGATATGTCAGGAAGCAGAAGCTTGGGCAAGAAGAAGAGTAGCTAAGCGATGGAAAAACAACCCCAAACAGGAAGGCCTAAAGGCAAGGAGGAGATAAGTCATCTGAAGGAGGGTACAGAGAAGAGGGCAGCGATATATTGGCACTGCAGCTGCAAGGAGAGAGCCGAACAGTCCCTGACCTGGGAGGTTCAGAGAATAAAGATCAGTTGGTGAACTGTGGGGCAATGGGGGGAAGGAGATGCAAACCTTCCTACGTAAACAAAACCACATGGATGTACAGACACTATCTCCTCCCTTTGACATTCTCAACCACACATGTTAAATAGTATAAAACAGTAATGATGAGGCTCACAGGAACCACTAGCATTTCTCTCTCTATTCAAGCAAACAGCCTTGAAAATTACCCTGATTTTTTTTTTTTCATTTGGCTGTTCTGATCTATACCAGTCTAGAAAAGAGCAAACTTTCCTTATTGCTTGTTACCCACAGTCCCAATTTACTATGGTGCTCAGATTTCAGACTATGAAAGCCTACTGATTTTTACTCATTTACAGTTACCATCTCATGTGCTCCCATTTCTATATCAGTTGTGGGCTTTTAATACTACACTACCTTGTAAAACACAATACTTGACTGATAAGATTTGTAAGACTATGACTTAAGCAAATGCCCATTATTCTGAAAATTAGGTTATATGGAAATCTGTAAAATCTGAATAATACTGCATTTCCCCACTTATCCTCAGCTATTAGAAATGTAGTTGGTGACTTTATTAAAATGTAAATACAGAATTCCTTTTTTTTAACAGAGAAATTATTCTTCAAAATTCCCAGAACCTCATCCCACTCCACCCTCAGTCCAGATGTTCAGACCTGATGTCTGCAGGCCACCATTGCCTCACAGCATAGATGCGCTTCCTACAAACTACTATTGCATAGCTTGCTGAGCTTTGTTTCGGTCCTTGATTTGGGCTCCTTGATCCAAACTCGTCAAAAATACTTTGGCAAGACAACTTAGGCAAGATAACTGGTTCCTAGAAAACCCAAAACTTTATTCCTGAGAGAGCAGCAGTGCTACAGTAGGTTGCCAAAATCCTTCTTTGACGTTGGCTCTCACCGGGAGGAGAAGGTAACTTGTAAGGCTGTGAGCTAACTAACCACGAGGCTAGTGATAGGAGTGGAAGCCGATCGGAACAAAGTCCAGGCGTTTTATGGTTAGTGAAGGACAGTGAAAATAAGAAAGATAGCTCTCTCTAATAATACCCTTTCTCAAGCTGTCATCCTTGATTTCCCCTTCACTGCCTCCCAGTCTTGTCAAAAAGCCTATCATTAGCATGTCATTACCATCACCCTCCTACAACACACAGGTTCTTGTTCATGTGAACAGCCTCTTACCTTCAAGCTATCTTTTGGAAATGGCTGTACCTGAAACTCACTTGGTGCTCCCTACAGTCCCCTGGTATTTCTACTTTGTTTCCTTTGTTCCTTCGAGGCATTTTCCTACCACTTTGTAAACACTGTGTAAACAGCAGGTACCCAGCTGAAATGGCACATATCAGTGACACAGATGATTACCTTCACTGTTGATTTGCTTTGCCTCTCCCTATCCACTGCATAAAAACTTTAACCAACATAACTAGAGTTTATAAAGAGGCTTTCCAACCATTTACTGCAAGAGCTACCAGACAACCTAGCATCACTTGACTGACATCAGAGAAATTAAGACTGATGTACAATAGCTGTCAATCCAGATACCAGTAAATGTCTCTGGTTGAAATATAACTGAAACCTCAAACTACAAAAAATACTGTGGCCACAGGGCTGCCCAGGCCTATGTAGCATCTACAAGTTCCTATCATGGACAATCTTTAACTGCTAACTCCCTAATTGTATCTGCTACGTATCAATTTAAAAAAATCCTGTCCTTAATACTTTTCATTCCCATATTTTTCTAACTGGATTCAAATGGATTCCATAAAAAAAAAAAATTCTAAAACTTCGCAATAAGATAAACATATATAATAGAGCTGGATGTGATTTGTTGTCAAAGTAGTGTGATTTTAACTTGTGAACTGCTGCTGTATTTACTGTTAATACACAGTTGATACAACAATATGGGTTGGTATTGACATTTGCTTGTCTGAAAAAATTATTTACATTGAGGATAGTGAACATCATATTAGTGATATTCTTTTTGAATGCCACTGTAATATTTTATTCTCGTATTTATTTATAATATAGTTAAAAAACTTGCTCTCAAACTTTAGCACCTCTTTTTGAAGGAAGTCTCTTCTGAAATTTCAGACTCCAAGTAATGAACAAGTTCCTGTATAGACCTAGCAATCTGGGCTTCCGCACCTTTTTTTACAGTTCTACTTCCACTTGGTCCTACCATGTGATTTATTTTAATTTCACTAATTTTCAGAATGAACATACCATTATGCACATTAGGTGTAAAGGGCTACCACCACAATTAAGTCAGCTATAACTTCCTCTGTGTATCACTGGAATATTTAAATGGCTCTCCTCCCAGTAACAAAGAAACTATACACTTAGTAATAATACTTCTGTAGCTATGATGAGGAGAACAAACTGATGTGTACTGAAAGGTAGTAGGATCCTAATGAGAAAGTAAAAATTATAATGGTGTTACTTTAACTACAAGGAGTGGAAAGTAACGTTTTATGTACTGCTTAAATTAATTCACCCTAAATAATAGTAAAAGTAATAGCAATAGTAATACACTCTTCACACACTAGTTTAAGCTTGATAAAATACCTGAGTAAAGTATTATTAGCTACGAATTAATAAAAAATATGTTTTCTTTGGTTTTGAAAGTTTTGAGTCCTATAATAGGCCATCTGCAAAAGCTTTTGTATATTTACTGTGTGATACTTCTTCAAAAAATGACTTGTGTTCAGGCAAAATAATTTCTTCCTACTGCCATTATAGGCTATCAGGTTATGTGTGGGGATGAAATGTTGCCTTCAAATAGATTTGAGACCACGGACTACTGCTCAGACCTTAGTGAAGTCAGATTCTTCTTGGTTGTATTTAAACCAACTCTACACACCATAATTCTACTGAGATAGGTCAGGGGGATCAGATGATACACCAGTAGAGACCAAATAATTGCACATTCAGCAAAGATGCATGGTGGAAATGTTCTCTGTGGTGCAGAACTCAAACAGTTTTACTCTTTGAGGTAATTGAAAAAAATAATCCAGATGTCATCAAACTAAATCGCAATTTTTTTTCAAAATGTACTGCTTTTGGCAGGGGTGGAGTCAACTTTCTTCATAGTAGCTAGTATGGGGCTGTGTTTTGGATTTGTGACCAAAACAGCGTTGATAACCCAGGGATGTTTTCGTTCCTGCTGAGCAGTGCTCAACCAGAGCCAAGGGCTTTTCTGCTTCTCCCCCCACCCCACCAGCGAGCAGGCTGGGGGGGCACAAGGAGTTGGGGGGGGACACAGCCGGGACAGCTGACCCCAACTGACCCAAGGGATAGTCCAGACCATAGGACGTCATGATCAGCAGATAAAGCTGAAGGGGGAAGAAGAAGGAAGGGGGGACGTTGGGAGTGATGGCGTTTGTCTTCCCAAGTCACCGTTCCGCGTGCTGGAGCCCTGCTGTCCTGGAGATGGCTGAACACCTGCCTGCCCGTGGGAAGTGGGGAATGAATTCCTTGGTTTGCTTTGCTTGCGTGCGCAGCTTTTGCTTTCCCTATTAAACCGTTTTTATGTCAGCCCACAAGTTTTCTAACCTCTACCCTTCTGATTCTCTCCCTCACCCCACTGTGGGGGATTGAGTGAGCGGCTGCAGGGGCCTGAGCTGCCGGCTGGGGTTAAACCACGACACAAAAGAAGTTCTGCAGCTAAAGCATGGATAGGAGCTTTTTTCTGCAAGTGAACCTTTATTAGCAGATTTGGAAGATATGACTTGTCCAGATTCTGATGCTTATCGCTAACAGTTGAAGAGGTTGCTCTCCCCCCAACTTTTTTGATAATCATACCTCTTAGAGGTTTCAGAGCCAAAAATGGTTCATTAACTCAGATTCTGATTCTTTCTATTAATTTAGTGATGATACAACTGTCACAGCTTTACAGTCTAGGATGTAATGCCATTTACTATAGCAAACGTACTGTGGAGATGGAATTTGAAAGCTCCATGCCAAACCTCAGAGGGATTCTTACAGCTTAAGATGCACCTATACTGATTCCTGCAACTCTTTTGTGTCTTGACAGACTAAGTTCGTTTTTCTGGAGCAGATGAGGGTAACTGCCATGCTGGCTATCTGGACAACAGAAAAATGTGTGTATTCAAAAACCCCACAGTGGAACTAAGTAGAGGACAGTGTGTGGTCTACTGTGGTACACCTGAATGTGAATTTTTCTCTGGACCGGAGGTAGGCTTACTTTTGCATACTGATAAAATTGCTGATACAGGAGGGAAACTGAGGAGGGGGACGTTAATGATTTAATGATTCGAGATTGAAGTTTGCTTCTCTGGCGGATTTTAAAGGTAAAAGGCAGCTCACGCCAGGGTCTACATTCAGTCTGGTTCGTTTTGCTACCGGTTGCTGCCTTTTCCTGTACGGCTGTCATTGCCTCCCCGCTCCAGTTTTGAGGTCCCTTCTGGTCACGAGCATTTATTCGGGGGGACAGGCCATCAAATTCTCACGCCCAGCCCGGGTGCAGGTCTCTGCAGCGGTCCTGGGCCAGCACACCCGCCGGATCGGGCCGAGCTCCCTTCTCCGTCCTGCGGCGGGACACCCACATCGCTCCCGTT